>NW_028324230.1:0-320985 GCF_054372755.1 Phalangium opilio
TAAGAAGAAGAGAAGAAGAAGAAGAAGAAGAAGAAGAAGAAGAAGAAGAGAAGAAGAAGAAGAAGAAGAAGAAGAAGAAGAAGAAGAAGAAGAAGAAGAAGAAGAAGAAGAAGAAGAAGAAGAAGAAGAAGAAGAAGAAGAAGAAGAAGAAGAAGAAGAAGAAGAAGAAGAAGAAGAAGAAGAAGAAGAAGAAGAAGAAGAAGAAGAAGAAGAAGAAGAAGAAGAAGAAGAAGAAGAAGAAGAAGAAGAAGAAGAAGAAGAAGAAGAAGAAGAAGAAGAAGAAGAAGAAGAAGAAGAAGAAAGAAGAAGAAGAAGAAGAAGAAGAAGAAGAAGAAGAAGAAGAAGAAGAAGAAGAAGAAGAAGAAGAAGAAGAAGAAGAAGAAGAAGAAGAAGAAGAAGAAGAAGAGAAGAAGAAGAAGAAGAAGAAGAAGAAGAAGAAGAAGAAGAAGAAGAAGAAGAAGAAGAAAGAAGAAGAAGAAGAAGAAGAAGAAGAAGAAGAAGAAGAAGAAGAAGAAGAAGAAGAAGAAGAAGAAGAAGAAGAAGAAGAAGAAGAAGAAGAAGAGAAGAAGAAGAAGAAGAAGAAGAAGAAGAAGAAGAAGAAGAAGAAGAAGAAGAAGAAGAAGAAAGAAGAAGAAGAAGAAGAAGGAAGAAGAAGAAGAAGAAGAAGAAGAAGAAGAAGAAGAAGAAGAAGAAGAAGAAGACGCGCGCGACCCTATATTAACGTTTGGCCGCTTAAAGTTTAATTTATTTAAGCTCGAGAGCTCGGAGAACAATGATTCCCTTTTATCATCCGTGTACCATAACGGTAAATGGACCGAGTGGGGCTGGAAAGACGTTTCTTTGCGAAAGAATCATTAAAAATCATCGGGAAATGTTTGAACCCAATATCGCTGAAATTATTTTCTATTATTCAGAATATAAAC
The DNA here is from genome assembly GCF_054372755.1 of Phalangium opilio. Lineage (NCBI taxonomy): Eukaryota > Metazoa > Arthropoda > Arachnida > Opiliones > Phalangiidae > Phalangium > Phalangium opilio. The sequence continues at coordinate 924 of NW_028324230.1, forward strand.
CATTTTACGACAGGTTGAAAGGTTTGGTTGTCTTTAAGGAAGGTTTGCCGGATATGAACGAGTACGACGGCTCTCGAAATTGTCTTCTAGTAATAGACGATTTAATGGATCAGAACAAATCAGGTTTGATCGGTTCAATTTTTACCAAGTTTAGTCATCATCGTAATTTAAGCGTGCTATATTTAACTCAAAATCTTTATCATAAATCCAGCGATGCTAGGGACATAAGTTTAAACACAAATTATTTGATACTGTTCAAGCAGGTTAGAGATAAATTGCAAATAAATTATCTAGCTAGACAAATGTACCCGCGTAACCCGAAATTTTTAATGGAGAGTTACATGGACGCTACTGAACAACCTCATTCGTATTTGCTACTGGACTTTAAACAAAACTGTCCCGAAGATTATAGGGTTAGAACAAACATATTTCCCGATGAGATCATGGTAGTGTACGTGCCCAAAAAGAGATAAATAAGACTCGTATCATACACGAGCATTCATTTGAATTATGAAACGCCGTGCGATTACATCACAGCGAGACGTTCTCGCCCTCTTGAGTAAACTTAAAAAAGGACCTAGACACGCCTTTATAAGATCCGCGGATAAAGGTTTAATAGACGCTATATCAGAATTAGTTTTAAATACGCTACACGGAAACGTGAAATTGAATTTGGCTCAAAGAAGTAGGCTATACAGGTATAAGAATAACCTACGCAAAATAGCTAGTAAAAGAATAGCTTGGAAAAAGAAAAGGGCTATTTTATCGAACCAAAAGGGAGAAGGTCTTTTTTCTTTACTCGTACCGCTTCTTTCCTCGGTTATCGGAGCTTTTAGTTCGTAATGTACCATAAAATGACCTTGGTACCCTTGAATGAACGGCAAATACCGTCTCAACCCGCTATTCAACCCGCTGATACTCTAAAGACAGATGTTATGCAAGAATTGAATAGGGAGATGCAAACGGTTTTAAACAACAAATCGTTAGACGATCGCTCCAAATGGATTATGTACCAACAGCTAGTCCAAAGGTACAATAACGTTTCTCGAGAAATCGTGCCGGATCCGACCGAAAAATGGATTGACATGTTCCCCCTCAAATATAAGGGGAGAGCAAAGAAGGTTTTTACTCAGTTGCAATCGCTTGGCGAGACCTTAAGGTGGTCGAAAGAAGGAAGACTATTTGTAAACGGACGAGAGATCAAAAATTCTGATATAGCGCAGTTAGTATACCATTACATTACCCCCCTTAAAGAAATACCCGAAGGCTGGAGCGATTTTCATAGCATTGTAAAAGAAATTGAAGGACCAAAAAACGCCGTCTCTCCCGAACCAGTCCCCATCCTTCCCCCTCCTCCTCTCCTTCATCTCACTTCCCCTCCAAAAAGAACGCCCTTAAAGAGACGGCTAAGAAATTACAATAAAGAAAATTCAAGCGGGGCTCGTTACGTTACGAAAAGGAAATCTTCTTCTTCTATAATACCAAAATGGCTGAGCTTCAACCCAATAACACCGAAAAATTAAAAACCATATACTATGATCCTTCTAACCCCGCTTCGTTTTCAGGAATAGACGCTTTACATCGAGCTGTTAAAGATGATGGTATATCGAAAGCGGAAGTAATTTCGTTTTTGGAAAGTTCCACCCCGTATACTTTGCATAAAACGGCTCGTAAAAAGTTTAAGAGACGCCAAATTATAGTTCACAATATCGGTGATTTGTACCAAATAGACTTGGTTGACATGCGATCCTTGGCCAAAGATAATGATAACTACACGTTTCTATTGACGTGTATAGATTGTTTTAGTAGAAAACTATGGGTCGTGCCTTTACTACGTAAGACGGGAAAAGAAGTTGTTAGAGCCTTAGCTCTTATATTCAAAGACCAAATACCGATTAGAATAGAAACGGATAAAGGGAAGGAATTTTTTAATTCCTCGGTGAGAAAATTTCTCAAAGAAAAGGGGGTTAAATTCTTTACAACCGAGAATGACGTCCACCACGCCCCCATTGTAGAAAGAGTGAATAGAACGCTAAAGTCTCGTATGTTTAAACTGTTTACCCATCTCCATACTAGAAGGTATATCGACCACCTACGAGATATAGTGTCGGCGTATAACGGCGCTTGGCATAGTACTATTAAGATGACGCCGAATAACGTTAAGCCAACCAATATATTAGAAGTGTATAGAAATATTTACGGGACTGAAAACAAAGGACAGAAAAAACGCCCTCCCCCCCCCGAATAAAAGTGGGTGATTACGTTAGGGTTAGCAAAGTAAAAATGGTTTTTGAAAAGGGTTACGAAGCCAATTACTCCACCGAAGTTTTCCAAGTTGATTTTATCGGAACTGCCCGTGATCCAGTGATTTACAAGTTAAAGGATCTGGAAGGAAACCCTATAAGTGGCGTGTTCTATCGCGAAGAGGTTCAGAAAACGGTTAAACCTGAAAGGTTCAACATTGAAAAAATTATAAAGCGGCGAAAAAGGCGTGGAAAATTGGAGTTATTAGTATCTTGGGAAGGTTACCCGAAAATCCAAACCTCTTGGGTTCGTGGAGAAGATGTCGAATCAATCGTTTTACCTAACCCTACCAAGTAACGTCAACGGCTCGTTATTTCCCGATAATACCAGGGCGCATTACTGTACCAAGCTACCTAACCCTATTCATTTAAATGGAAAATGGGAAGTGTCTCTAGTAGATATAATGTATACGTCTACTTTTTACAACGTGCCAAGGCCTAAGGAAGAACGTGATGTTAGTTTTCATAACGTTTCCAGATACGGGAGCAAATATACAGTAGGGGAGGTAGCCGAAGGCAAGAAAAGAGAGAGAAAAAGTAAAGACGCTAGGCGGGAGACCATAGTTGCGCCCGACGTTCCCCCGGGCTTTTACAAGTCTATAGAACATTTAATAAACGTCATAAATAATTCGTTTGACAAAAATGGCCCAACACTGCGGCTGATTTACGATAACGTAACCGGGCACATTACTATAAACCAACCTGAAAGATTATTGAAACCTTATTTAAAATTCGAAAAACCCATTGCCGAAATTCTCGGATATGATGAAGCTAGCGAATGTATCGGTCGTAGCCAAAGGCCCTCTAATTTGAATTACCACGTTCCGGACCAGTTATTTATCTATTTAAATATCGCTAGCGATCAGATTGTAGGCGACCACTCGGTTCCTTTATTACGGATCGTTTCGGTTGATGCCAAGAAACCATACGGGTCTCAAATATTTCAAACCTTTACCAATCCTCATTACGTACCCGTTGGTAAAAATTACTTTGATATCATCGAAGTTAATATAAGGAATAGTTTGGGGGAACCGACGCCATTTGAATACGGGAGCTTAACGGTTAAACTACACTTGCGATGCCTAAGCCCGACGTCTTAGAAAGGCGAGAATGTTGCTACAAGCAATATTACAATAATCAAGCGGGAACCGGAGGGTATTATATTGGAAATAACCCTAATTTGAAAGGGCACGGATTTGGGAGTTTTTTTAGCGGATTGGTAAGGTTTGTTAGGCCTTTGCTTACAAGCGGTGCCAAATTCCTCGGCAGAAAAGCCGTTAGTACGGGGACCAAAATTTTCAGTGACGTAGTATCGGGCAAGGATATTAAAGAGGCTGCTAAGAAAAGAGTAACGGAAACTTTAGATGATATTAGAACACAGCATGGGGGAGGGGGGAAACGTCGCAGACGTAAAAAACCCTTGAAACGAAAACGGGCTCAAAGTAAAAAAGGTATAAAACGAGCGGCTACCAGGAAAATAAAGCCAGTTCGCCGTCGTATACCCTACAGGTCAAGACGACACGATATATTCTCCTAAACATGTTTCAAGCGACAATATCTGAGCTGGACTTTTTCGAATCTGTCCCGATTCAAACATCGGTAGAATCGGCCAAATATGTTTGCTATCGACCTATTTCGGTTTTGGATGGAGACTCTCAGATTGAATTTTACGTTCCTGGAAATGGTGAAGAATATATTGACGCCTCTCTAACTATGCTTTATGTTCGAGCTAAAATAGTACATACGGACGGTACCGATATCGATGACACAGATAACGTAGCGCCCGTCAACAATTTTTTACATTCGCTCTGGGATACGGTGGAAGTAACCGCCAATGATACGCCTATTTCATCTTCAACCGGAAACTACGCCTTCAAAGCCTATCTAGAAACATTGCTAAACTATGGAGGAGACGCGAAAAAAATCTCATTTAACTTCTTCTTTATGGCATAAAGATACGGCTGGGAAAATGGCTTCTGCAACTGAAAACCAGGGACATCTTGTTAGGAAAGAGTTAGCAAAGGGTTCGAAACAGATTGAAATGTACGGAGCCCTACACGCTGATATGTTTAACGTTTCAAAATTCATACCCAATGGCGTCAGTCTTAGAGTCAGGATGACCCGAAATAAACCAGGCTTTGTTTTGCTCGGAGCTCCTCCCCCCGGTGGCGTATGGTACAAACACGAAATACTCGAAGTAGGCTTATATATTCGTAAAGTGCGAGTAGCCCCTCGAGTAATGCTAGCTTTGGAATCGGCTTGGACTAAAGCCACGGCAAAATATCCATTCACTAGGACAGAAGTGAAAGTTTTTACCATTTCGGCAAATATTCAAAAAACTACTATAGATAACGTATATTTAGGGGTTTTACCAAGCAGATTAACAGCGGGTTTAGTAACTCATAACTCGTATAACGGCAAATTGAGTTGGAACCCTTTCGACTTCCAAAACTTTAACGTGAATTATATTAATCCGATTATCGGCTCGGAACAAGTACTAGCTAAGCCTTTGCGACCAAATTTCAAAAAGGGTCTTTACACTAGATCATATTATTCTCTGTTTACCGGATCTGGTACTCATTACAAAGACGATGGTAACGAAATATCTATGAAGGAGTATCCCAAAGGTTATACGCTTTACTGTTTTGATTTGACTCAAGATGGTACCGCGTCAGATATAAATCATTACAACCCTATACGACAAGGACAATTGCGACTTAAACTCGGGTTCGAAGAACCAGTACCCGAAACGGAGAGTTTGATCGTTTATTCAGAATTTCAAAGTTTAATGCACATAGATCATAATAGAACAGTCGTTGTAGATTCGCCATGAACGCTTCAACCATAAGAAGGGTTTTGAGATACACCCGCGGTTTCATGGGCGTATACCCGCGCGATGTTCTACCCAAATATATCCTTCGATACCCGGCTTCCATTGTTATAAATCTAGATAATCACAAAGGAAACGGTAGTCATTGGATTTGTCTCTATATCGATGGGAATAAACAATGTTATTATTTTGATTTCTTGGGGTTGGGTCCCTTGACAGAAGATATTAAAACATTTATGAGAGAAAATTCTACGAAAATAAACTATAATAGGAGGGCTTTGCAGCCCCCCGACAGTTCCGCTTGCGGTATATATATATTTTGAGTTTAGTTAAAGTTTAGTTTTTGGTGCGGGGGGAGGGCGAACGGGTCTGGGCATGAATTATTATTTTAGCCGCTAGGGGGGTGTTGTACATGTTGAATTATATAAGCAAATGGAAAAGAACGTTGGGTTTCATAACTAGTATGAACACCGAGGCGAAAAGACGTGAAAGTTTCCATCGTTGGAAGGGTCCGTATACAAACCCCCGAGATCTAGCTAGAGACGGATTTTTTTATTTATATACGTATGGTCACGATACCGTAGAGTGTTATTTTTGTCACGGTATATTAAACGATTGGAAAATTCGGGATTCTGTGCACGAAGAACACAAACGTCATTTTCCTAGTTGTCCCTTCATCCGCGGACTTCCAACAAACAACGTACCGATCGAAGACGACAAGGGTCACGACGTACCACCCGCCGCCCGCTCTGATTATATGGAGTTTCGCATTCCAAAGTCTGTCATTCAAAAGGCAATTTTGGATACCTACGTCCAAGAAATTTTCAGCGACCCCAAGAACCGCGAGATGTTGAATACGACATGAATTCGGAAGAAGCCCGTTTAAAAACTTTCCAATCGTGGCCGTCGCTTTACGTTGATGCAGCCGAACTAGCGCGAGACGGGTTTTATTTAGGCCGTAGAGATACCTTCAGATGTTTCTTTTGCCATGGTACTCTTCAAGTATGGACAAACTCGGAATCGGTAAACGATAAACATAGACAATTGTACCCAGACTGTCCATACATTTTCGGGCAACAAACGCTAGTCCACACGGACCATACCTTCAGATGTTTCTTTTGCCACGGCACTCTTCAAGTATGGACAACCTCGGAATCGGTACGCGATAAACATAGACAATTGTACCCTGACTGCCCCTTCATTCTTGGAAAACGGACGCTCAATGTGCCTATCGAAGTAGACGTTACTTCGGAAAAAGATGACTATATCTGTCTTATCAAGAAAAGACGAATTTAAAAGACTCTTACAATGGTGAAAAAAAAGGTTACTTTTTGCCCTTTTACCGTAATATATAAAATACCTTACGAGGATCGTTTTAACTATTATTATATCGATAAATTGCATTTTAATGAACGCATCCGTAATATTAATACTTTACTAAAAAAATACTTTATGTAAAAAAAATAAAACATGGATAAAATATTTAACGCCTCTTGATTTATACATATCGCAAAAGTAAAAAAATGCCCCGCTTTAAAAAAAAATTTTACCGGAATTAAAATGCCGTGTAAAATTAAAAAAACGTTGGGAGAGAAGTTCCTAGGCTTGTACAGGCATTCCCCCGCTTTGCACTTGTAACGGAGAGAGGAACCCGAGAGATATATTCCTATAACATTTCAGTGCTATACTGAGAGAAAACGCGCGCCGCTATGGTTGTACACGCATTCCCCCGCTTTGCACATGTAACGGAGAAGAGGAAACGAAGAGAGAGGAAAAAAAACTCTCCTTCACAGCGCTCTCGCGCCGCTCGCCGCTAGGCTAGTACATTCGCAAGCGTAAAAATAAAGAGACGGTCAAAGGGAAAGAGACGGTGAAAGTGAGGGAACCAAGAGAGAGAGAAAAAAAACTCTCCAGCCTTCACAGCGCTCTTGCGGGTATCGGGCTGGGTAAAGAGAAAGTGAAAGTCAGAATAAAAAAAAAGGGGACTTAGCGCAAAGAGAGAGCATACACTCAAGAACAACCTCCACCCTTCAGGTGGAGGAGGTGAGGGGGAGACACACCAACCCCCCTCCGGGGATGGAGGCATGGGGGCAAAAATTCGTCCCCCCCTTCGCGGGTATAAACCATGGGGGAAAAAAAATTCATCCCCCCTGCGCTGCCCGCGGGTATCGAGGCTTACTATTCTCTAGCATCTCTCTACTATTATGTTTTCCCTTTCTACATGATCTCTTCTTTTCAGACGTTTTAATCCCACTAAAAATTCTTAAGACAGGCAAATAATAATAATTACGATGCAGATCACCGATCACTTTTGACACTTTCCTTTAGAAAAGGTCGAATCGTAAATATTATGCATTTCCAGAAATATTTCCATGATTTTTACGACGATTATTTGGAAAGGGTTATGAAACTGAAAGAGTCTGGGTTTAATGAAAAGGAAGTATTCAAAGCGAACGAAAATATAGCGTTTATAGCCTATTCTACGGTAATGCGACGTCACTGTTTCTGGTATAAACACCTAGAGGGAGTCAACTACGGGGAGATTTTCATGGAACAACCCTTCTCCTATCTATTTTCGCAAAACGCATCCTTGGAAGGCAGAGAAATATTCGTTCAAAGGTACCAAAACAAGACCCTTTTGGTTACATAAAAAACAATTAAGACATACCCTAATTGATGAAAATCTAATTAACTCATTAGCTCTTAAAATAGTTAATTAATTACTGACAGATTGCAAACTTTTCTGGAAACTGGTCATGATATTCGTAGCGAATTCGTATGGTTGACCAATTTTTGCCTTGAGAATGAAAGCAACAAAGATCAAATCATCAAGAATTTGACCTCTAACCTGAAAACTTTGGCTCCGGCTTTCGCCAGTCTAATTGTTCTGTACATGTTGAGTGTGATTGCTCTTTTGGTCGAACGTGACGTAAAGAAGATGAATCCAACTACAGGCCCGGATGATACATACAAGCAGAAATACAAACTCAGACCTAGGGAATTTTTTCGTTTAAAGCATTCCAAAGTAACTCCTGATGCGTGAGCTGAACTAAATGGAATTCGAATTTATATACTTTCCCTTCATATCCAAAGGGATATAATAGAAGTATTTACCCCATCGCTAAATATAATGATGGCAATATAAAGCTTTAAACAGTTGCTAATATCTAGGAGTTTGCGTTGACATGACTTAAAATTAATTAATCGCGGAAGTCCATTAAATTATCGTAGGAAATAACAATTACAATAGCTGGTATAACGTACGTCTCTGCTGGGGTAAGAACTTCTTTAAACTCCATGGATGGGGGGTTAGTTTTTCCCCCTTTTCCCAGCCCTGTTAGAAATCTCGAGCTCCTCTCTTGGAAGTCTTTCTTCACGAGAGCGGGGCGCGACTTCTTCAGCCCATGAACGCTGGATCTCTAAATGGACCGGAAAACGGGGAAGACCCCTCAATCTAGCACGTTTACTTTTTAAATAATAAAAGAGGAACGGCCACTCCCGTTAAATGTTTTTTAATAGGTTTATGAAGAATCATAAAAAAACAGAATTCTCTTGACTGTTCTCAAATTCACAGCCACCATCCCTTCCCCTGATGCTATGCTAGAGAGCGTTCGGTTTTGGTTTTGCACTAGAATACGGCGTTTTCCGGTCCCTTTAGAGATACAGCGTTCATTTTCAGCCAGGGATGTTGATTTTTTTGATTTAAATCGGATTTTTTTGATTTAAATCGGATTTTTTTGATTTAAATCGGATTTTTTTGATTTTAATTTATTTATTTGATTTTTTTTTTATTTTAATTGAACTACTAGATAGTAAATTACCAACATGAAAACTTTTGAGTCAAAATTAACCAAAAGCAAAATAATCATGACATTTAAGCAGCTATGGGATATTGTTACTATTCAAATGCTTATATAGAAAGACTAGCTTGACCGCTATTTCATTTCCTAGCCTTTCCAGCAAGACAAACTGGAGTTCTGGGAAAACCTTACACTGAAATATACCAAAAACATGATTACTTTTAATTTTAGGTCTTTCCTAGTTAAGTTTCTTCTCGAGTTTCGTAAACTACTACTTGGATTCTCAGAAAACATTTTTTAAAAATAAAAATAAATACTTGATTTTAATCAAATGATTTTTTTTAAAAAAATCGCTTGATTTAAGTCATGATTTAAATCAGTGATTTAAATGAAACTGATTTAAATCAAACAGATTTTAATCAAACAACCCTGTTTTCAGCCAATATCTATTTCTCTACCAATAGGGCAAAGAATAGTTTTCCCGAGGTGGCGAATGTGTCGCCCTCCTTCAGCCGGCCCGTAGCCAGAAAGGTTACGCAGAGGAGGCAGTATCTTTCTGTGAGGGGCATGGCAAATGCAATAGAATAATATAAATATCAAAGTTGTCAAACAATAAATATTTACGCAGGTATTTCATTATTGACACATTTAACATTTGAAATTGAAACTTTTTCTAAAAGGTTTAAAAAAAATATATTGTTAATAAACAATTCTAAATCTAAATTTCTGGTCAGATCTTTTTCGTAGGCTAGCGAAGTTAAGTTTCACTTTTTTTCATGTGACATAGCTCGTCGTTAAAGTGAAAATACGCGAGTTAGGCAGGAAAAGCTTGCCTCGCAACTTCATAAGTCGCTGTTGAGGCTCAAAATGTTAGTCTGTACCCCGACATTATAATATTTTGGTCCTGGATGACAAAACCAGCGATATATATCAAGGACAACGCCATAAAGCTAAAAATTCCAGTGTGTCAGGGATACATATCAAAAGTGAAGTTAAAACATACAAGTGAATCAGGGACATATCAAGTTAAAAAATCAAAGTGTATCAGGTAAAGACAATAGTCTAAAATATGTTAATATACATTCTAAATAAATTTAATATTTGTGTACCAAAATGAAAATATTCTTTAGAAGGGAAAGTTAATTTGATAAGGGGGCATTTAGGGGCAAACCGAAATATTATTTGAGGGGGCAGGATATATTTTTTGTGGGGGCATTGCCCCCTGGTGCCCCACGTGGCTACGGGCCTGTCCTTCAGTATTGCTGCACAAGAGAGGTTAGTCCCAAACCCCGCTTTTGGTTACTCCCTAGGCTAATTTAATGCACTTCTGCTATCGCTAAATTACAATTTTGAACCTAATAAAGTTTTTGTCCGTTAATTGTTTGGGGGAAGGGGCGAATTTTCAGTAGTTTAGAAAAGGTTGACCAAATAGAATAAGTAATTAACCGAAAGATACAGATTATAGTTGTTCATCAAATGGGACTCAATTGTAAGGCGTCGGTCCAAGCACGCCTGTGGTCAACGGTGTTTGATTTACTGAACATTCCACAAAAAAATCACCGCAAAAGAGTGAAAAAATGCCAAATGCCTTCAATAAAAGTATGTACTATATTAAATTCCCTTCAGTAGGAAATTTGCGACAAGCTGTTAAACATGAAACGTCTTGGTTTCGCCATAGAGTTTGGGCACTTTGACACAGTTTATTTACACTAAGAAATAAGCCCCAGTGAAATCATACTTGTGTGTACTTCGCAAAATGTCTTTTCTTTCGTTTGCTCATGTATATAACGCGAATTAGTAGTTTGATAAAGAATGGTTCTGACTTGGCGTAAATCACGACTTTTCGCCCGACGTCAAGCGACAACCGAAAAATAAAAACATAGTTAAGCTGGACAGAAATTACGTTGAGTATGACGATATTCGCTTGCTATTTTTTCGGCCGCGTTCAACGTTAACGCTTTGCGCGAGCGAATCAGCAATAAGCTAAAGTCGTGACGTCATTTTGGACCACGCGTATTCGGAAGAGGCCGTCCGCGGTCCGACATGTTTTTATTTGTTTCGTTCCTAATCGAGTCAGTAACTAGTACAAATCCCTGAGAAACCGAAGTTCAATGCTGGATGGTGTATTTTATTTTGCGTAAAAAATCCAAGTGTGTAATTAATTATTAAAACTGTAAAAATAAACTAGAATAAAATGTAAAATCTTAACACCATTTAAATATAACACATAATTGCTATCTATTCAAAATGTAATCATATTAAAAGCATTCAATTCGATTGTACTAAACTATAAAATACATTATAATTGTAAAGCATGAAGGGCTTTAACCTATTTTGTAATCGAAAGCGAAGCGACAAGGAAAAGTTACCCAAATGCCCCTCGAAAGCCTTTCAATGCTCAAAAGAAAACGGTCACGGAGGAGTTCTGGGAAGGATGAAAGGACAAGAGCACCAAAAACCCAAAAAACCTGCGGCGCCATTGACACAAACTGTAGGTTCTTGATCCTCCATCCCAGTCTCCTAATTGGCTCAAAATAAATCCGATTTCTAGTCGATAATTTTGTATAAATAGAGAAAACCTTTCTTTATATCACTATACTTGTAAAAAAAACCTGTATCGAGTAGCCCACTAAGAAGGGACCCATTTAGAAGGGACAACGAAAATAAAATAGAACTTTTTCACAGCAAAAACTTAGTCGTTATTAAAATTTAAAACTTAGAAGAAAAATATAACTTCTTGTCGACGCAAACTTCGTCAGAAAACTTAGAAATAAAATCAACAGTGCGGGATTAACATTTTTTCAGTCGGTGTTATCAGGGCCGGCGGATGCTGTGGGTATGGTGGGTAGACCTACCCACCCGGGATCTCACGGGAGTTATGGCAGAGAAAAAGCCGAGACTCTGAGTATGCGTTTAATATTATAAATGCACATTTCATGAAATTTTTCATTTTATGTTTTTTACAGATGGGTAGTTAGAATAAAATCTCTTAAATCAGAAAGAGCAAATTATCAGCAGCTTATGGCATTTTTATAGATTGTTCTGTAGACTAAACCAACTAAATGTATTTTGTGCGTGGTATTTATGGGGCGCGTCACTACACCGACTTGAAACCTTTTCGATGTAGACAACCCTCTGTATTGGGAAATACTAGGGGTTGATACACTGCCGTCTCTTAGCATTCCCATGATTCAAAACGGTTATAGCGCCGGCGTCAAAAAGTGATACGGAAGGCAAAATTTTAGCACCTTGCATTTCCCTCTTAATTATATAGAAAGGGTCTATTACTCTTTGAGACGAAAATCAAGATTATATTAAATATTAAGTTACTATTATACATTTTCTTCGTTAGTTATTCACATCATTGTGCGTTACATCGTTTTAAAGAGAAACAATTAAAAAATTTTGAAACACTTCTCTAAAAATGAGGTTTGAAGTGCAGCGTATGCCACTTGTTTCGCCTCACAGAAATCGGTAGTATAACCGGGTTTCGAATCACAGCTTAGAGTATGAAAGGTAGCTATGGAGGAGAATTAATTTCAATGTAGTAAGAAGATTTTATATTGAATTCTATGCGACTAATGTTTTTCACAACTATATGTTTCAAGCTTTTCTAGTTAAATTTATTTTTTTTATCATCACGGAAGAGAGACAAGAGTAAGTACTTAAAATAACAATTTTTTTCATTATAATCGACAAAGGCTTAGGAATGTTTTCCCTACTGTTTTGCATTATTAAATGCATATTTTGCATTTTATTAATGGGAATCATTCTCAAACTACATTTGGATCGTTCCTAACACAAATGATTTGGATATGGGGTCGATTCATCCCCAAATGACACAAATCGGGTTTCTGTAACTCGAAATCCCTTTTAATTTGGTTCAAACCCTATCAAAATATTTGGGCAGCCAAATGGCCGGCCAAATCGTCATTTGGATAGCTCTTTTCCCCTTTTTCACCCCGTTTGTGGCCGCCATTTTTATTTTGTCGCCATCTATGATGGAGAAAAAATATTACGGAGACATAAAAGACATAAAACGGAAGATTAGCTCCGCCTTCGTCGTCAGCTCCGCCTTCGTCGTCGTCTCGCCTTCGCTCTCTTTAAACTACTCCAGAGCAATGAGATAGAATATATACAGGGTGTTTCTGATAAGTCTGCCATAAATCAAGGGGCGTGTTCTTTGGGTCAAACTGAGTGGAAAGTGTCAAAGAACATGGGGTGTACAAGAATTTGCAACGAAGATATGGCCCCCCAAACATTGGCCCCTAAAACAAGAAAATATTCGAATATGTAGACTAAAACAAATTCAGCCTTATCAACTTGTTTAGAAATAATGAGACAATTTCAATAGTTTCCCTCTAACATCGTTATTGAACTTTCACCTGGCAGAAGTGTATTAAATGAGTAGAAGTATGCCTACTCTAGTAAAGTAAATTCAAAGTATCATGGTACCTTTCGGTTGGTATTACTTTTATTCTTAACAAGTTAACATGGACGTTACAGGTATTGTTCAAAATGTCCACCAACGGCGTTAAGACAAACATGAACCCGTCTTTCGAAAGATTCTTGGACATGTTGGAAGATTCCTGGCATGTTCCTGATTGTTTGACAACCTTCAATAATTCGTCTTCGCAAGTCTTCCTCATCACGGACTTCATTCTTGTACACGATGTCTTTGAGATGACCCCAAAGATAGAAATCGCACGGATTTAAATCCGGAGATCTGGCTGGCCACGCAACTGGTCCTCCACGCCCAATCCACCTCAAATTAAACGTAGCATTAAGATGTTCTCTAACTGCACGGCTGAAATGTGGGGGTGCCCCGTCGTGCATAAACCACATGTCACGAAGTAATGCTAACGGTATGTCCTCGAGTAGTTCAGGTAAAGTGTCTCTTAAGAACGTGAGATATGCTTCACCATTTAGTCTGGGTGGAAGAAAATGCGGACCTAGTAAATGATTACCGACAATGCCGCACCATACGTTTAAAGAAAATTGCTGTTGGTGACTTCTAACACTAGTTGCGTGTGGGTTTAATTGGCGCCATTCGTGGTGGTTGTGATAGTTCAGAATTCCATCCCGGGAAAAATGTACCTCGTCGGTTACTAAAAGGACCCGTGGAAATTGATTGTCCTCTACTCTGGCCAAAAACCACTCGCAAAAGTCGATGCGTCTTGGATAATCTGCCGGGTTAAGAGCTTGCACCTTTTGAATATGATTCGGGTGAAACTGATGTCCGCGGAGAATTCGCCAGACCAAAACGTGATTAACATGTAATTGTCGTCCAACTTGTCTGGTACTTGTCGAGGGGTCCTCATCGAACATGGCAAGGACGTCTTCCTCGATTTCCTCCATGTCTTCTGGAATGTCTCGCTCTCGAACATTGTTGGGTTGTACTTGTCCGATGTCCCTCAAGCGCCTGTCAACAGCCTCGAACGTACGACGATTTGGTATGCGTCGTTGCGGAAATTGTTCCTGGTATCGCCGCTGTGCTTCCACTGAATTGCCCTGCGCCAGTCCATACATGAGATGCATGTCTGCATATTCTGCATTGGTATACGCCATACTGTACTACCACACGTTCGTTCGAAGTGATACTGTGACGTTATCAACAACATCGCGTTACTTTATAGCAAACCATCGTTTAGTTTTTACGTTTGCGTCATGACTGTCAGCATTGTTTTTTATTCACAAACGTAAACAATAAACGGTGGTTTCCTAAAAAGTCTTTGGGGTCATCTCAAAGATTTTTTTGACATCGTGTACAAGAATGAAGTCCGTGAATAACAAACAATGCTGACAGTCATGACGCAAACGTAAAAACTAAACGGTGGTTTGCTATAAAGTAACGCGATGTTGTTGATAACGTCACAGTATCACTTCGAACGAACGTGTGGTAGTACAGTATGGCTTATACCAATGCAGAATATGCAGACATGCATCTCATGTATGGACTGGCGCAGGGCAATTCAGTGGAAGCACAGCGGCGATACCAGGAACAATTTCCGCAACGACGCATACCAAATCGTCGTACGTTCGAGGCTGTTGACAGGCGCTTGAGGGACATCGGACAAGTACAACCCAACAACGTTCGAGAGCGAGACATTCCAGAAGACATGGAGGAAATCGAGGAAGACGTCCTTGCCATGTTCGATGAGGACCCCTCGACAAGTACCAGACAAGTTGGACGACAATTACATGTTAATCACGTTTTGGTCTGGCGAATTCTCCGCGGACATCAGTTTCACCCGTATCATATTCAAAAGGTGCAAGCTCTTAACCCGGCAGATTATCCAAGACGCATCGACTTTTGCGAGTGGTTTTTGGCCAGAGTAGAGGACAATCAATTTCCACGGGTCCTTTTAGTAACCGACGAGGCACATTTTTCCCGGGATGGAATTCTGAACTATCACAACCACCACGAATGGCGCCAATTAAACCCACACGCAACTAGTGTTAGAAGTCACCAACAGCAATTTTCTTTAAACGTATGGTGCGGCATTGTCGGTAATCATTTACTAGGTCCGCATTTTCTTCCACCCAGACTAAATGGTGAAGCATATCTCACGTTCTTAAGAGACACTTTACCTGAACTACTCGAGGACATACCGTTAGCATTACTTCGTGACATGTGGTTTATGCACGACGGGGCACCCCCACATTTCAGCCGTGCAGTTAGAGAACATCTTAATGCTACGTTTAATTTGAGGTGGATTGGGCGTGGAGGACCAGTTGCGTGGCCAGCCAGATCTCCGGATTTAAATCCGTGCGATTTCTATCTTTGGGGTCATCTCAAAGACATCGTGTACAAGAATGAAGTCCGTGATGAGGAAGACTTGCGAAGACGAATTATTGAAGGTTGTCAAACAATCAGGAACATGCCAGGAATCTTCCAACATGTCCAAGAATCTTTCGAAAGACGGGTTCATGTTTGTCTTAACGCCGTTGGTGGACATTTTGAACAATACCTGTAACGTCCATGTTAACTTGTTAAGAATAAAAGTAATACCAACCGAAAGGTACCATGATACTTTGAATTTACTTTACTAGAGTAGGCATACTTCTACTCATTTAATACACTTCTGCCAGGTGAAAGTTCAATAACGATGTTAGAGGGAAACTATTGAAATTGTCTCATTATTTCTAAACAAGTTGATAAGGCTGAATTTGTTTTAGTCTACATATTCGAATATTTTCTTGTTTTAGGGGCCAATGTTTGGGGGGCCATATCTTCGTTGCAAATTCTTGTACACCCCATGTTCTTTGACACTTTCCACTCAGTTTGACCCAAAGAACACGCCCCTTGATTTATGGCAGACTTATCAGAAACACCCTGTATACGTGGATTGTCTTAGAAACACAATAAATAAAATTCTGTTTCGAAGAAATTTGAAACATATTCTAAACTATATTTAAATAATTGGAAAACTATATCAGCAATTATTAAAACCGTTACGGTGTTTTATTGAGCTTTCACTTAAAAGACTCGTAATTTAAGCATTATTGTATTTACTGAAAATATCACATCAAAAGAATATCAGATACTTATATTATGATAAATGTCTGTGAAACATTTTAAATATTTTGTGTAATTGTATCACCATTGTTTGTCCTATTAATTATAAAGCTCAGTATAAATTCAATGGAAACTATTAATGTTGAATCCAATTATATTAGCCGATCAACAATTGTAAATATTCACAAGACCAATCCATCAACCTTAGACATTTTATTAAAATTAATCTAACCGTTTATCTTAATATCTTGGATTCGTATTTAAGCATAAATTTAAATAAAAGTTAAAATATATATACTTGGATGGTGTTAAAATATTAATGCTGACAGATAATGTTAATTTTATACAAATTAAGCAAGAAAATCACTTTTATTTTGAGTGATAGTCCATTATTATAATCATTTCACATCACTATACTTTCCGATCAATAGTTGGAAATATTTACACGACCATCAACAGTGAAACTTCAAACATTTTATAAAAATTAATTTGACCCTTTAATTTAATTTAAGCCTTCGGTTTATAACAACCTGATCAAAACTTTATATTTTTAACCCCTATCATTTTAACCCATTTTTCCTCTCCCCTTCAACCTGTAAAATTTTACACTATGATCAACGTTTGCACGATTTCAAAGACGATCATCATTATACAATATTACATATCTATAATGATCCGATTACCTTAAACTATTCTAATTTATTATTTAAATTTTTAGGGCCTAATTCGTTTTCCTCACCTTGGCCGCTACTGTTATCGGTTACGCTAGCGCCCCAATTGCTGTCGGCACCACCGATCCACTCAACGCGAGGCTTATTACTCGGGTCGCTTTTCCGCTGCCAAATCCAAACCGCTAACGTCGCTAATCGAGCTGGACTTAACGAGTCATCGGAATCGCCATAGGCAACCGCCACGCTTATTTGGGACGCGTAGCTATGCTCTTTCAGACGATCCAACTTTTGGACTCAGCTCAATGAGTTAAAACGTTGTATCATAAGTTTATAACTTGTCCATATTTTACGCTAGTGGGCAAAAATTTAGTCGTATCCTCCCAATATTGGATTAATATCAAGTCCATAATGGACTAATATCTAACCGATATTGAACTAAAACCAAGCCCACATAGGACAAATTTCTTACCGATATTGGACTAAAATCAAGGCCACATTGGACAAATTTCTAACCGATAATCGACTAACATCAAGCCGAGATTGGACTAATATCACGTCCATATTGGTTTAATATCGAGTGCATATTGGTCTAATATTTTACTGATCTTGGACTAATGTCTAACGCATACTGGACTGATATCTAACCGACTTTGGACAAATATCAACCAATATTGAACTCATAAATTAGGGAGTCAAAAGAGTCCTCAAATAGTATTTCCCTACCCCTTTTTTAAATTTATCCTTTCGTATTATACTAACCCCTCTTTCTTATTTGGATTGCTTTGTCCAAATTTGGATAGTGATTGGACTATTTTTTCTTACAGTGTTGCTACTAGTGCATTTTCAACTTGAAAAGCAAGCCTTGCTCTCCACAAACGGAGCTCGCGCTCTTTTGTATTACAAGTTTCAGTGAAAACTGGTTGATTCCGGTTTTTTGACGAGTTTTCCGCAATATTTTACGGTTCCGTGAACCTTTGATCGGGGAAAACCAGCATAAACAACGTAAAACTATAATTGCGATTTTAGAGTGACCTACATTCAACGAGAAATAATACGCATTAAGAATCATAATAACTGTAAGTACGACCCTTTAAATAGAACTTTTCCAATACTGCTATATCACTTAAGCGAAGTTCCTTCCCAACAGCCGATCTTATTACATATGTGCGTTAATACGAATTGGACAGCTCATCTCTGAAGCGATCTTACTCGTTGGCGTTTATAACTTTAGTCCCTACTTCACATATCATCACTTCTAAAAATGTTTTGACAATGGAAATGAACGTTTTATTTAGAAACCTTACTGTGTTTTATTATCAAACTTAATCTTGTTACGTTACTTATGGCTCAACTAGGCGACCAAAAATCACCTTGTGCTAGACTGTTTGTCCAGAAATCGAGTGCGCACGTTCAGAGTGGAAAACACATTCCCATATTTTCTGTACAAAGGGTCATTTCAGAGAAATTCAAAATTTTTACAAATAGTCTGATTTAATTAAGTTGGAATTAAATTGACTGAAGCGGATTTGTTTCCCGATTGTTATCAGACTTAAGAGTGTAGAATTTTACTATTAGTTCAGAGCAGTTTTCAAGACTAAATTAATTCGAAATGATTAAAAGTGCACCATACAGATTGGCAAGTTAAATACAAATAAGAATTACTTTTGCATGATAATTCGTAGTTATTTCCACGTTTTAGGACCTCGGAACAATGTCAGTTCCATGTGTTAATTACGCCAACGATAGGTACTCAATAATTCCAGCCACTCTTTCATAATTTCATAAATATTAAAATTCTGATCAAGGGTTTTTTAATTATTTAAATTAATCCGTTCACAATAATTAACTTCATTTAATCATTGTGAAGGGAATAAAGGCTGAAAAGGGACCACGGTATGAAAGCTCCCGTGTTAAAATTTTAATTTAAAACCATTTAAGAACTCCACGTAGTAACAAGTTTAGAAAAATGATGTTTCTCGTTTTTATTTAAACCAGAAATTTGGAGTTAAATGGATCCTTAATTTCAGTGTTCACCTACAATGTAAGTATTTATTTGCTCGTTTCTTACTTCACGTAAAACAATAATTTCCCAGGGGAATTTTTGTCAATTAATTAGAAGTCATAGATCCCAGAAACCGAGTTTCCTCCATTAGTGAAACT
This sequence comes from Phalangium opilio, assembly GCF_054372755.1. Lineage (NCBI taxonomy): Eukaryota > Metazoa > Arthropoda > Arachnida > Opiliones > Phalangiidae > Phalangium > Phalangium opilio. Next base: position 20,207 of record NW_028324230.1, read on the forward strand.
TATTAAAAAAGCTCGGCATGCGACTGTCTTTAAGTTTCTACAGTGTTCATTTGAATTTTTCATCTCTTCAAATTTCAGGGCGGAATTGCTGAAGTTTGGGGAGGAAGGAACGAGAAATTCGATTACATAATCAAAAAGTAAAATACACTTGTCAATTTATAAAACTTGAATACGACGCGGATAATACTCGCGATGGCAGAAGTTCGCTAGAGAAAGCACGTAGCTGCTTTTATTTATTCCTGTCATAAAAACCAATAACAGGAAATTAAGTACTAGAAAATTGGGGAAACGGGTTTGACTTGGAACCCATTCGCCTGCTTGATGGATACTATTTGTTTAATATATGTTCTTTTGATATTATCATTTACTTCCTTAAAGGAAAGCGCGGCTCCGTTGATGCCCCTTATAGATGGCTTTTCTGCTACACAGTGGCTAAGCTTGCTAAAGCCTAGTTAAGTCAAAGGCAGGAACCAATGGGAACTAGTGCATTACGTCTGATTGGTTCCTGCCTTTGTCAAGGTAAAATTCGTGTCCAGAAGGTTAGCCAGAATGCTAGGGGTGATCATGGAGCCGCGCTTTCCTTTAAAGCACGGACCACTAAACTAAGAGGACATTTCAGCTCTAGCTTTGCCTATACCACGGGCCACTAAACTAAGAGGACATTTCAGCTCTAGCGTGGCTCTAGCTTTGCCTATACGAACGGTTTGCCTCTTCAAAGAAACGAGCACCTATGTGAGTTAGGAGAGAAAAAGGGGGTCGAACCGGAACGTGTAACACGTACCGCAACGCCATCTACCGTACAGTAGACTAATTACATGAACTTTGACTCCGCCAGTCTGTTTTCTGCTACTATTATAATAGCTTTAGGCCTGTCTCGCTTTTTAGTTTTGACATTTACTTCTTATTAACTCTATTATTTATAATGGGTGTAAAGCATTGTATATTCCCTAACTGCAACAGCGATAGTCGCTACAGTACTAAGCCTCATATGCAAGAAGTTTGGTTTTTACCCTTTCCCAAATATAAAACTAAACAAGTATTTTGCATTCAATGGGTAAACTGGCTAGCAAAAGTAGCAAAGCATAAGAACGGATTTACAGTAGATGACATTGGACCTAATGCGTACCTGTGTTCTAAACATTTAAAAGACGGTTTTTACAAAGTCAGATGCTTGAAAAGGCAGATGGTAAGCTTTACTCAATACCACTTAGTCTAAAAATACTGTTTCCCAGCCTCACTCGCCTTGTTACCGAAATGACGTAGTTCCGCTTTTTAAAAACTACCGCTTGAGGCGACACTAGTAAAAACCGTTTATCTTGAGCGCCGCCCAATAGCAGAGCTGAAATGTCCTCTCAGTTTGGTGGCCCGTGCTTAAAGGCAAGCTTTGGAAGAGTTTTATAAGTAGAGGTTTGCGGTTAACCGTTTCAATCGAATAATTTGATCGAATACCGAACCGAATAATTCGATCCGGTATTCAATAAGCCCATTTTCACTTTTCGATACGAATACCGACCTGACTATTCGGTTAAAGTTCCACTACCATATATTTAGGTCCTTGGCACTAGAGAGACCCACCTTATTTTAAAAAATATCATCCCCATTTCATTTGTCCCCATCAAAAAATACCAGCAAGTGCCTAGGAGGCTAGGAAAATTTAAAGAAATACTTTGCCACCAATGAGGAGAGGTATTTTGAAGTTTAGAAGGCTCTAAATGGTTTTTCTCCTTGCTTTGTATTAACTATTTGCGAATATTAGGGTTACTACCCGATTAATCACGAATAGTTAAGCCTAGTAATCGTGAGTATTAGCAGAAGTTTATGACTTCTTATCCTGGGAAGTATTGGACTCTAACCATATCCGGAACCATCTCTGTTAGCCAACTTCTCATTAGGTCCGATCACCGCGCCACCTACGGCATTTCCCTCATTTTGAATTGGCAGGCTGATTTAAGCGCCAGCAGTGGGCAAGAAACGAAACTTTAAGGTGTGTCCTGTGGTTTGAGGTAACGAATCAGAAACGGTGACAAGAACAGCTGTTTTAATAGACTGCTAAAAATTCCGGTCAAACCAGTGTGGGGTCCTAGGCCCTCGGATTGTAATGGATTTTCATAGAGTTCTAGCCAGACGGCTTTTCAACGATTGGCGCTGAAGAAGTTTTGAACACGCCCCACAGTTTGAGTGCCACAGCCTCTCGGCGTGGGATTTTTTCAGTAGATTAGATAGTTTTCCTAGTGGGGAGGAAACTTTCGACCCTCTTTTACGATTGCCATAGGCAATTTTGACTTGCAGGGATGGATACTATATAATGCCTTAGTGTCCAATACTTCCCAGTCATCAACTTCTGGTATTAGGGTTAACAATTCGCGAATAATAGGCTTAACTATTCGCGATTAATCGGCTAGTAAAAAATTTACCAAGGCCGAACTATTCGATATTAGATTTGGAATAAACTATTCGATTCGGTATTAGATTTGGAATAAACTATTCGATTCGGTATTTGATAAGGAAGATTTTTTGGTATTCGGTATCCGGTTTGATTCCTAAAAAGTGGTATTCGCACACCCCTAATTATAAGCACGTTACTAGTTAGCGAGACTTAATATTTGATTATTAGCTGGAAAAGATGTTAAATTGCACCGAATCAGTTTGGTACAATATGATTTTTGCTAGAAACCAATTTGTTTCAGATTTTAAGTGGAGCTGCATTAAGAAAATCCCGTTAGGGATTTCCTATTTATACTCAATCCGAAATCGTAATGTTAAACTCTTTGGAGCTTAACATTATGAGGTGGAAAAAGTTTTGAGAGTAAAGGCCCATTTACACTTGACTAAAATTTTACGTTCACGTCGGCGAAGTCGCTTTGTTCGCTTCATTAGACTGTTCACACTTGTCAACGACTACGTAAAATATTCGCGGGTTTAAGGTTGAAAAAATTCAATTTCGTCGGTCAGTGTCGAGATGGCAGCACCTCTTTTTAGCGCCTTTTCTTTAGCAGACGGCAGACGCGCTCTAGGGCTTTACTCAGTTTGGAACTTTGGACCTTATTGGAATTTAAATAAGATGGACAAAAACAACCTGTATTCTGACGAAAACACGGAAAATCTAATTAATAATGTGCGTGAGTATCCCGAATTATGGGATATTAGGAAAAATGTGTATAGGAAAAACAACATAAAACATTTGGCTTGGAGAAAGATTTCGGAAGACATGGGTTTTCAAGGTAAGCTAAGCCTTTGCAGAAAGTGAACTTTAAATTGTTGTCAGTGGTTGGGGAATGGAAATATTATTTTAATTACTTTCATTTAGTGGAGGAGCTAAAGGGATGTTGGAAGCAGGTTCGGGAGAAGTATGTACGGGTAAAAAGAAACTTGGCCAAAGAAAAGAAAAGCGGAAAAGGCGCTGCTCTTCTTAACACCTGGGGTTTCATGGAATCGTTGTCCTTCTTGGACGATACCATTAAACATAGGAGGTATCACTCGAATAGTTAAATTTAGTTTATGGCCGTTAAAGGGAAGATTACTGTATAAGGGTTGTTGTTTAAAATGTGCCAATCTCGGTTTCTTTCCTCTTTTATTAGACGAGGTTTGAAGCTAAGATTTATGTTATTTAGATTGCATTTTAAAATATTCCATATAGCAATCTTTCCCAAAGGTTATCCTGAAACATATGATATTTAAATCTCAAAATTCAATAGTACCATAGATAGTATGGCACCATCAGCCAATGAAAAAGAGAACTTCGAGTCTGTCTTGGAAAAGGATATTGAGGCTACAGAAATTTTGAACGAATTAGCTTCAGGGGGCATTGCTATGTGCCCAAGCGATGAAAGTCATGAGGTCGAAGGGTTGGATTTTTTAGATGATGAGGGAGCTCCAACAGCAACATCAATTACATGTAGTAAGTTTGATATTTTATCAAATGAAGCTAAACCTTTCAATCCCAGATAACTATAATTGTTAGTAATACATTCGTAAATGATAGACAGCGACCAAACAGCTGCTGAATCATCTGGATTAAGAATAAATAACAATGTTTCTTGTGAACGCCAAAAATCAATGGCAGGTCCATTTATCAGTGCTTCTCCCCCAAACAAGAAGAAGAAAAATGATAAAGTTGAACGAGAAATATTGAGTATGATGAAAGAAAATAATGAAGCAATAAAAACAACTTTATATTCAAAAAATAGCCAAGCTAGCTCTGATCCAGTTTCTTCTTAGCCTAAAATCAGATTTGGGAAAACTTTCTGACAAAAAAAGATCCATGGCCAAGATTAAGATAATGCAGCTAGTTTATGAATTGGTTTACGATGAGGATTAGAAAAATTCTAGTTACTTTCGGAATTTGGTGCAAAATAGTCCTAGTTTTTGTTCACTTTTCATTTTAAAACATATTTATTAATTAATAACTAATACTATACATGTTAAAAAAAATACTCTAATAACCAAATAAACTTATTATTCCATGTTTTCAAAATTCGTTTGTTGGCAGTTATTAAATCAATAATTGTTTTGCCAAGACACTGCACCAGTGCTATTGAAGTAGTTGCAGAACTGTGTACGAACAGCTTCTCCAGTAATATTTTTCGAGCCCAATTGAGGACAAAGTGAAGTAAGCGCATAAGCAGCTTTTGCGCTACCCACTTTAGTTCTCCAGGCACCTTCATGGGAAATTCCTTGCCTATCAACATAGTCACCATAATTTGAAGGACAATAATGCTTTATGGCACTCATCTCCTCAGATTTCACTAAAAGGTTATGTAAAACACACGTGGCTAAAACTACCTTCTCAGCATTTTGAGGCATCAGTGTCATCGCATCGCCCAAAACTTCAAATCGCGCTGCCATTATTCCAAAAGCGTTTTCGATACAATTACGCGCTCTAGACAATCTATAATTAAAGATCCTTCTTTCTTTAGTCAAATCTTTGGAAGAATATGGCTTCATGAGATGTTTGGAAAGCGGGAATGCCTCATCTCCAACTAAACAGTATGGCACTGGAATTAATAAATCTGCCCCAGGCAAGGATTTTGGAGAAGGAAAAAATTCGGAATTTTTTACAGCGTCTCCCAATGAACTCGCGTTGAAAATACCACCATCACTAATTCGTCCAAAGTTTCCAACATTGACAAATGTAAATTTGTAATGGGCGTCACAATTTGCCATAAGGACAATACTGTGGTGCCCTTTGTAATTATAGTACAATGACCCTGATTTAGTCGGGGCTATTATGTTGACGTGCTTCCCATCAACAGCTCCTACACAGTTGGGAAAGTTCCACTTTTCCAAAAAGCCCTGCGCTGCCACAGCCATATTGTGTTTGTTCATCGGTGGAAGATATATAGGATGCAGGGCATCCCATAAGGCTTGGCAAACAATGGGGATTATTCGTGAAACCGTCGATTTTCCAACGCGAAAAGCGAGAGAAATGGAGCCGTAGCAATCTCCAGTAGCCAAAAATCTTTATATATAAAAAAAGATCAAATTTTTGTTTGTGGCATTAATGAGACTACCTCAGTAGCACAAGCCTTCCGCATAACAGTCGGTTAAAGGTCGAATAGTCGGTTTACGGTCCAGTCAGCTGTACCATGCTTATTCCGACACTTTTCCGACTCATGAAGCCGACTACTTCTTTTAGTTGGCAATGCCGACATCTATCTGACAGTTGGAACAGAGATGGTTTAAAGTAGGCTTGCCTACCGTCTAGAAAATTCCAACTTATTTTTTGCCAATTGATTACCGACTCTCTCGCGCTAGTCGGTATTGTGACGTTTAAGAAGAGTAAAATTAAAAGCAAAGTTATTCTTAGGCCGTTTAGTTACTGACATTTATCCGACAGTTGGAACTGTGGTGGTTTGAAGTAGGCTTGCCTACCGTCTAGAAAATTCCAACACATTTTTTGCCAATTGATTACCAACTCCCTCGCGCTAGTCGTTATTGTGACGTTTAAGAAGAGTAAAATTAAAAGCAAAGTTATTCTTACGCCGTTTAGTAACCGACATTTATCCGACTGTTGGAACTGTGGTGGTTTGAAGTAGGCTTGCCTACCGTCTAGAAAATTCCAACACATTTTTTGCCAATTGATTACCAACTCCCTCGCGTTAGTCGTTATTGTGACGTTTAAGAAGAGTAAAATTAAAAGCAAAGTTATTCTTAGGCCGTTTAGTAACCGACATTTATCCGACAGTTGGAACTGTGGTGGTTTGAAGTAGGCTTGCCTACCGTCCAAAACATGTAACCCATTTTTGCCAATTGATTACCAACTCCTTCCCGCTAGTCGGTATGGTCATGTTTTTAAAGAGTAAAATGAAACCATGCACGTCATCATCGAAGAGGGCGCTGCTAGTGCGAAAGCAAGTTAGCCTTTCCAGTATCTCTGATGCGGCTGGGTCGTTAGAATGTTTAAACGAGATTTTTGTGGTCGAAAATGATAAGTTATAGGCTTGCTAACTTTTAATTTCATCGCTAAGGTTCTTTGTCACACTATATAAACTAGAAACGTCTTCGTTTGTCACGTAAGGTTTGAATTTTGTTATTGAATTATCAATTTATCTACCTCTTAGAGCCAGTTTTATGCTCTTTGCTTTTTTACCTAGCTTCTCATCTGCTGGGAACCACACCCATAGAAAGTGAAACCAAAACTTAAACGTTTATGTATACCTTCAGTTTCTTTGTTTGAATATAAAAGAAGCAAGTGTTTTGGGGCGCTTGGAGTTCAAAAACCTTAAATATTAAGTATTTTAAAGATTTTTGGTTGTGCAAATAATACTGAATTCCAAAATAGATCTCAATTTGTTTTAATTTGAGAATTTTTATGCGGTTTCAAACATTTTAAGAGAAAAATGTGTCAAGTAATACCCTTTAGAATTGTATGTTTTTATTTTTCCTTAAAAAATCTGTAGGTGTATATTTTTCATTAAGATTTTTGTAATTTAAGAGATAGTAACTGGCCACATCGAAGATATTAACAATGAATATCAATAAATGCTTTAATTGATGTAAATATTATACTCGCCCTGAAAAATTTTACTTTTTGTTAAAACCAATTAGCTAGGCAGCTAATATTTCCATTCGACTAGTCGTGTCATATCGAATACATTGTTTAATATTTGAAATGGTTATAATTGACCTGCATGTTACTTGAAATATTCAAAGTACAAATTCTTAAGTGTTGTTCATTGAAAATGTATTAAAGAAATTTCAATACTAGGTATCAGTATCAGTATCCTTAACTATAAGCGAATGAAGCCTCGAGTTAAGGCTTGATCGTGGCAAAAGCGTCGAACCTCTTGCTGACAGGTGGTTAAGTCGACTCTCAAACGTGCTGGATGAGGGTCGTATTTCATTCGTGTCGTAACAGTCGGTAAACCAGTGGGCCGTCGTCCCACCGGGCGGACACTTCGACTCTCAAACCCTTACTCTACCAGCCCTTTACCGACGATTTACCGTTCCTATACTAAAAAGCCGCGAAATCGTCGGATTGAGCGCGGCTTTAGGTAGGCATAATGACGCCGACATATAGTCGGCCAACAGTTGTTTTATAGAAGCCTAAAAACAGTAGGAAAACCGGCGGGCCGTCGTCCCTCCAGGCGGACATTTCGACTTTCAAACTATTACTCTCCCGACTTATTAGTGACTTTTTACCAACTCGTCGGTAACACACAAAGCCGACCATATAGGCCTACGTCGGCAGTGCTACTAGGGTAAATACCTCAGTGTTATGAACAGGCGCTCATTCGCTGAAATACTATCCCTCAAGTGCAACTCTTCAACACATATTTTACTTTCAATCAAGCCTAAAACATATTCAACTTGACTAGGCGTCATCCGACAATATTCCAAAAATAAAGGGTCTTCCCTAATTTCAAAAGCCATTTGAAGTTTTGGTATGAGATTATGAAAATCTCCGTCTGTGAATCTATCTGCGAAGACTTCTCTCACCCAAATTTACCTATTTGCTTTATTTTTCGCTCTTCTAATGAAAAAATAACTTGCTAACAAATTATTATTTTGCAAAATTAGCGCAGTAGTCTCTTCGGAGTTCATAATTGTTCGAAATAGGCCTAATTCAATGCAAACGTATTTTTCACTTTCAAAATTTCCCGCCTTAACTGAACGAGCTCCTGATTGGTTCAAAAATCAGAGTATATCTCACTCACTTTTTGGTCGTCACTGTCGTCTGCTCTCTTGTCTGAACAGGCAAAGGAACGTTCCGACGCGACGGAAACGAAGTTAACGACACGACCGACGCGAACGTAAGATTTTAGTCTAGTGTAAATGGGCCTTTAGACCCAAGGTTTTGGCGACCAAGGGGGTACACTTTTTTCACAGCCTAACTTTACAGCACTGGCAAAGGCTGAAAAGGTATAGTATCTCATTTCTCGTAGTGTAAGGTTAACTTGGCCTTTTTGTATAGGTTTCAAAAAAAATATTTTTAAACCACGCGCTTGCTCACGCGCCATCACGCGCTGCATTTCAATAAAAGTTTCAATTCGAATCTCGCGCTTAATTTCGCCATTTTGATTCTCTAATTAAGTTCATGTGATTTTTTCATAGAGATACAAGAGGAACGGTTGAATTTTCAGCTTTGATTCGGGTTCAATGGAAGCACCCCTTCGCGAGTATGATAGGGTGAGTTGCTTGTAGCGCCATCTACATGCGGCGAGGTAAACTAAAATATTACTAACCCCATGTTAACATTCGAAGTTAAGCAGCTTCGAGCGCGGTCAGTACTTGGGAGGGAGACAACGCGGGTTCGAATCCCGCCGGGGACGTTTAATATTTAATTAATTTTTATTAATTTCCGTATTAATTAATGGAAGGAAAAGTGTTTGTAGAATAAAGAGATGTTTATTAACAGAGAATTAAAACATTTGCAAGATGAAACATTACGGTATTTATTTTTTGTTCAAATTGAATAGCTCCTTCGCTCGCCGATAGGGGCGCCACGTATCAAAAACCCTATCACACACGCGAAGGGGTGGGATTGAAATTTTCCTAACAGAATATCGCGAGACCCCTCTCGCAATAGTTTGTCTAGGTTCTTAATAGTGTTCTAATGTCTATGGATTTTTTTTAAAACTTTTTGGGCCTATTTTTTGTCTTTCTAAGCCTAAGGTTAAATTTTTATAATTTTCACTTGGTTTCAACGAATATTTAGCATAGTGTGTTTTTATACAGTACATTGTATTATCCGACCATTCCAATTTCCAAATGTAAGTTACGATTTAGCAGAAGTTGATGACTGGGAAGTATTGGACACTAAGGCATTATATAGTATCCATCCCTGCAAGTCAAAATTGCCTATGGCAATCGTAAAAGAGGGTCGAAAGTTTCCTCCCCACTAGGAAAACTATCTAATCTACTGAAAAAATCCCACGCCGAGAGGCTGTGGCACTCAAACTGTGGGGCGTGTTCAAAACTTCTTCAGCGCCAATCGTTGAAAAGCCGTCTGGCTAGAACTCTATGAAAATCCATTACAATCCGAGGGCCTAGGACCCCACACTGGTTTGACCGGAATTTTTAGCAGTCTATTAAAACAGCTGTTCTTGTCACCGTTTCTGATTCGTTACCTCAAACCACAGGACACACCTTAAAGTTTCGTTTCTTGCCCACTGCTGGCGCTTAAATCAGCCTGCCAATTCAAAATGAGGGAAATGCCGTAGGTGGCGCGGTGATCGGACCTAATGAGAAGTTGGCTAACAGAGATGGTTCCGGATATGGTTAGAGTCCAATACTTCCCAGGATAAGAAGTCATAAACTTCTGGATTTAGTGAAATACTATATAATTAGTCTTAAAAAATTGGACGATTGAGTTTGACTATTCCAGAACTAATTTATTCCCAAATAACTTTTTTCCCCAAAAAGGGACAGATAATATACAAAAACGAGTTTTGCTTCGCAGTCCTTAAAAAACTGCATTTATACACAATCCGCGACACTTTTTCAAACCCACAAAGGGCCAGAAACTAGAAATTATTATATGTATTCCAATTTGAAATGAGTTTAATCGTTATGAGAAATTTGCTTTTGATTGCGTAGTTCAAACATTTGTTACGATTAGAAATTTTACAACAAAAACGGGTTTAAATGCGGCGTTTCGGAATAAAGAGCTAAATTAAGGACGATTATGACTAGAGTTCAAATTGAAGTTTAAAACTTATGCAAGATGTAACAACACACATACGAACACCTTTTCTGAATGTATGATAATTGTCAGAAATACGACAAGGCTTTTAAAACCACAAATCAGAATGACGGACCTCATTTTAGGAGTAGTAAAGCGACATTTTACTCGAAATAAGTGTTCTTATCTCTTCCACCCTGAAAAATTAAGATGCTAAAAGCTCATTTTGTATTTTTTCGCCTTAATTATTAGACAGGGATAAGTTCTTACGGGAACAGATTCTATATAATTTCATACGTGAAAATCTAAGCTCCCTTTATCCCGAAACGCCGCATTTATACCCGTTTTAGTTGTAAAATTTCTAATCATAACAAATGTTTGAACTACGCAATTAAAAGCAAATTTCTCATAACGATTAAACTTCATTTCAAATTGCAATACATATAATAATTTCTAGTTTCTGGCCCTTTGTGGGTTTGAAAAAGTGTCGCGGATTGTGTATAAATGTAGTTTTTTAAGGACTGCGAAGCAAAACTCGTTTTTGTATAATTTAAGTATACGTAATAGCAGAAGTAATATAAGAAACCTCCCTACGGGAGGGAAGTATACAAGAGGCCATAGGCATAACGTTAAAACACGCGAGACATCCTCGAACCGCCAAATACCATATTCAGACACTATTGCTCATGGACAAGGTACGGTAGATCTTTGTCCTTTGATATGGTCGTTGGAAAGAGGAAAAAGCGCTTCAAACTAGTGTAGTCTGCTTAGCCGTCTGTCGTAAAGAAATAGAAGATTCCTGATTTTGGTAATAAATATTCACATACGGTTATTTCGAAACGAAAATACCTATGAAAATCCTATAATCGAGTCACTGCCTGTTTATTAATGATTGATTATCATCAAAATCTAAAAATGCTGCATGAATTATTTCATTGGAAAAGTTTAAAATGACAATGAGTCTGTGAAATTGACTTAACTTAAGCAGCCGACGCAATCGCGAGATCAGAGAATGTATTCCTACGCTCTACGCGCCGCGGCCCTATATTTTAAACTTTGTTTACGGCCGTATAAGTGCGCGGGGACATTCGCGGTACGAGGATGTATCGGGAAAAATTCGCCTTTGTATACTTTCCTCCCGAAGGGAGGTTTCTTATATTACTTTTGGTAATAGCCAAAATGCAATTAATGTAATTATATCTTTAACATCATTCATATTGGGGTGTGGGCAATTTACAAAGTACGAAGTTGATCTACTATTAAAAAATATTGCACTTTCGTTTTAGAAATTTCGTCATAAGATTTTGCGAAATAAGCAGCAAAGTTTACAAGCTATGGCCTAATGTACGTTTAAAATATCACGTATAGATTTTAAATTCTAGTTCCATTTCGTAGCAAAAGTTGAAATTGGCAACAATTAAATCTCATTCATCTTTCCGTGTACGTTATATCACATATCTCAATTCAATTTCAGGTCATAGATGTGTTTTGGATGATGAAAGATGCGCGTTACCATTACAAAGATTTTACATCGAAGTTTTACCCAAGTTATTACCATTTCGAAAAGATCGTCACAGCTTCTTCGAAACCCGAACAGGAAATTAAAAACGTATCTCAACTTTTAGAAATGGATGGCAATGTAAGCTTATAAACCAATTGGATGACTGGATTTCAATTAATTGATAAATAATAGAAATATTCTGTTACACTTTTTAATTTCATTGTAGACAGTTTTTATCTTGGTGGTTTCCTTTTTCATCGTATCTTGTTGCTTGTCGCTAAGAAAATCTGTGCACTTGTATTTGGATAACTCGAAACGTAGAAAACCAAAGTTACCAATTGTTATCACGAAAATAGTCACCAATTCCTTCGACAATGTTTGGAACTTGATATCAACATTTTTCTGTGAAGGTAAATTTTTTGGTTTTTATGTTAAAAAAAATTAATAACTTCTTTGAACCTTATTGAATCGCGATATTTACTAAAGTAGTATAATTTATAATAGCCTTGTATTTGAAAGGAGACCTAGGCTTTTGACAAAGCGGCGTTAATCCTGTAATTAAAAAGCTTTTAAAGGAGAAGTTGGGAAACCAAAAAAGACCCTCTCAGAAGGGAGTCGAGGGCTATGAAGAAAACTATTTGTTTTAATGACAGTTATCAGAAGTCCGTTAAATTAGCACATTTAATGGACTTCTGCAGCTATTTAACTTTTCGCTAAATATATAAATAAAATTACCATTTTGTACAATCACTTTACAATATTTTTCAGCTTATCCGAGGAAAAAACAAGGGAAACCGTTTGAAGAAATAATTCTGGCAACTTGGTTATTAGCGTCTACAGTGGTCCTTGCATATGTTGGCGCCACCATGCGAGGTCAATTTTCAGAAATAAACTACAAAACCCTGAATAAATTTACGGATATTTTTGCTAAAGATGGAAATGGACTGAAGCTACAGGGTTATTTCCATAACCGATTATTTGAACACGCTTTTTACCGGCAATGGGTAGTGTTATCTTGTGTAGGTCCTCTATTTTCTTTTTTATTGTTCGCTTATTGGACAGGTAAAGAAAAACCCCTTGCCAAAGGGGGTTCGGGGTGCGATAACAATTCCTATTAACACCAAATGTATTGTGAAATTATTGAACGAAGTGCGAGGAGCCTACATCATCAATGAAATGTTCTTTAAAATAAACTTGGATAGTTTCCCAACAACAAACAAATGGCTTTACTCCAAGTCGGCTCACGTTAAACCGCCGTACTCCGAATTCAGATACATGCCACTTTCGAGCCTCATGAACGACACCACGAAGATAGAACTTCTTAGAAAAGTGTTAGTTCCGTTATTCTAAATTTATTCAGTTTCAGAAATTGACTTTCAATTTTTCAGTGTGTTATTTAACACGGAACACCAATTCTATCGCTGGACGACGCCTGAATCGGATGCGCAGATGGACCTCGTTACTTGGAGTAAACCCGAACCGAAAGTCAAGTCGTTAGACGTCAGCACTGTTTCTCTGCCTTTCGAATTCTGGCTCAAGGGTCTAGTCGTCTCTTGCGTCGCTGTAGCTCTGGAGATTTTGTCAGCTTGCATGATCAAAAGAAAGGAAAAGAAGAAAATTAACCCAAGCACTCTGAATGACTAGTCAGTTCGTTAACCAACGGTAGCTGTTCCCAATCTGTGTTATAACGAGGGCTTTAAAAATAATTCAAATACTCAGTGTGTTGAAAAATCTTAGAACTAGAACGGTTTCTCGAGAAACTAGCTTTACGATTCTCCTTTTCAAACTTAACAGTGAAATTAGCTCTTTACTCAAATTTTCTGTCCGTGTCGCTATAATACAAATATATCAGCATATTTTATTGGAAACATATTCTAAACTATATTGAAATAATTGGAAAATTATATAAGCAATTTTTAAAAACGTTCTTTCGTTTTATCGAGCTTTCACTTGAAATAATCGCAATTTAAGCACTATTGTATTTACTGAAAATATCACATCAAACGAATATCAGATACTTATATTATGATAAATAGTTGTAAGACATTGTTTGACCTATTAATTATAAAGATCAGTTTAAATTCAATGGAAATAATTATTGGCCAATCAACAATTGTAAATATTCACAAGACCATCAACAGTTGAACCTTAAAAATTTTATTAAAATTAATCTAACCCTTTAACTTAATATCTTCAAGTCGTATTTAAGAAGAGTAGTTTAAACTTAAATGAAAGTTTAATAGATGTATTGGATAATGTTAATATTAATTTAATCATTTTATACACAAGAAAAGCACTTACAATTTGAGTGATAATTCACTAATATAAGCATTTACAATTTGAGTGATAATTCACTAATATAAGCATTTACAATTTGAGTGATAATTCACTAATATAAGCATTTACAATTTGAGTGATAGTTCGCTAATATAAGCATTTACAATTTGAGTGATAATTCACTAATATAAGCATTTACAATTTGAGTGATAATTCACTAATATAAGCATTTTACATTTTTCAATTCTATTATCTGGATTATTATACTAGCCGATCAAGACTTGTAAATATTCACAGGACCATCAACAGTGTAACCCAAAACATTTTATTAAAATTAATTTAACCCTTTAACTTCAATTGAGCTATCAGTTAATAATAGCATGATCAAAACTATTTAATTTTGAAACTCTATTAGCACAATAAAGTTAACACTATCCTTTGCCGCTCATCAAATTTCAGATAGGAATCGCACCGTAAGATGAATTTTATAATTGTTTAGCACCAAATCCCCAGCTACCAACATACAAACCTCGTCTTGGGGTGGGTCAAAAATCCGCAAACGAGTGTGTATTCTTGTGTATTATCAAGAATATTCACTTTCGCCAAGTGAAGAATTTGGTTTCCTCGATACTTCTAGTCCCTTATCTTACATCTGATATGACTAATGTTTCTATCCAAATAATGCTAATACTGGCTATAGTTATATTTCTAAAATTATTTTTATCAAGGGTAAATCAACATAGCGTGTTAAAGAGCTATTCGGGCACTGCCAGGCCCTGTGGCGAAATGACCCTGGTCTTAATGAAAATATCATAGAAACACCGCGTTTGAAGTATATTACACATATGTAATATTGTTATCACTGGTTCAGAGCGCGGGGAAGTGGGCGTGCCGAGCCTATTTTAACAGGTATATTACCGCATAATTTCGCGTTTTCTAGGCAACAACCACGGAATTGTTTTTCTATTTTTCCGCAAATTTTTACGGAAAGGAAACCGGTGGCTAATGGGACAGTGGCGGGTTTAACGGTAAGCGGACTAAGCGGCCGCTCGGGGCCCCGGGATGCCGTGGGGCCCCGAATTGAGCAGAATTAATTTTCTTCCATTAACATTTTTTTTATTTTCGAAGTAAAAAATGGAAGAGACTAATAGTTTTAATAGGAAATAAATGACGAATATTTTCCCTTTCAGTATTACCAAGAAGGGATTTATATAAGACTAGCTGTTACCCGCGGCGTCGCTTGCGTGTAATAAGAACTTCCATCAAAATGATATAAAGTATGGGTAGATTTTACTGATGACTAATACTTTTGTAGCACCCTAGGAGCGAAGGCACTCGGCGTTGCCCGTCACCCCGTCGGGACATTTTTTATTACTTTCCACGTGGGCACTATTCCATAAAAAAGGGTTATTAAGTTTTGGCCGCCATTTAAAAAGATGGCAACAAATCGAACCAAAAAGACCTTTAGCCCGTCTATATTTTAAAGGAAACCTGTGTACTAAATATTTGCGAAATCGGTTGAAACGCGCGGACTTTGTTGCATATAGAAAAGATTTTTTACATTTCTGGTCGCCATTTTTTAAGATGGGGGCGGATTGGAAAAATCTTTCTTAGTACGCGCCTACTACTTATGAGTAACGTTCCGGCAAATTTTCAGCCTTCTAGGGCAAGTGGTTTGGGCTGGGCGTTGATTATCAGTCAGTCAGTCATTACTTTGATTTATATAGATATAGAAGACCTAAGTTACGAGATTATACGCTTCTACTCTCATACGCCGGTGTCAGTAAACAAGTAAGCCCCACCCCTTTCATGGCCGTCATTGCTCTGCGCTTTCCCATTGGATCCCATGGGGATAGGGCATACGGACGCGAATGAACTATTCCACCTAGAGAAAAAGCAAACCTCGAGCAAAGGACACAGAAAATGCAGTGCTGAAACGGTACGATGGTTGCTTTTAATTGCCATGAACAAGTTGGTTAAAGTTTTTGAACATGCATAACTTGATGGATTTTGAATATGTGTATCTACGTGAAAATCGTTCGTTCTGTAATTGTTTCTAAATTGAATACCAATGATTTCATGAGTTCCAAAAACCAAACCAAGGCTTAATGAAAAGGTAAAAGAAATAGATGGTGGAAAACATATAGCGTTTTTCTTTGCGGTAAAAACGAGCTGCTCCGAGACGGCGGCGCGTCTTACAAGGACCCAGTCGCTCCCTCCCGGTTTCCTCCCGGATTGATCCCAACCGCTCCAACTCTAGAGACGGAGCGCCTGAAGACGTCACAAAACAGCTCTGAAAATACTTTTTTCTTTCATTAGGAGCAACTACATTCGGTCCTCCGAGCTAGAGCGATGACGTTACACGTAAATTTGGAGCGATCTCGGAGCGCTCTCAGACGACCCCAAAGAAAAACGGTATAAGATAAAATATTAAGTCCCGGCTCATTTTCAAGGGAGGATTGTCGACTATCACGCGCTCACCGGACGCTATTTTAGGCCTTCTTATATAAATTTCTTCTTACAACTACTATTTAATTTTAATATCTTGAGTTTGGGGGGCCCCAAAATGGTTACCGCTTGGGCCTCCACTTGACTTGAGCCGCCACTGTAATGGGAAGCGACAAATGCGTGGTTAGCTTGCGAGAAGAGTTTTCGACGAAATTTTTTAAGTGAAGGAAGGCCTTTGCGTTGTTGAGTTAAATTTCTAAATATATAATACCGATTAATTTGATGAAAAATTTCGGCTTAATCGTTATTTATCTGATAAAACTGAACGTTTTAACAAAAATGAAGTTAATCAAAAGGGATTGGTTGCTACTGGTGCATTTTCAACATGAAAAGAAAGCCTTGCTCCGAGGGGTCGGACGTTCGGCATTTTAGTGTACGGGATTTTGAGATTTCAAGATTTTGAGATTTTCCCCAGAATTTGAGATTCTGACTGAGATTTTAGAAACCTTGAAATCTAGTCCAAGATTTTAAGACTTCGGGATTTTCAATGAGATTTTCAGATTTTCAACGCGATTTCCAGATTTCGAAGGAGATTTCGGGAATTTGAAGGAGATTTCGGGATTTTGAAGGAGATTTTCAGATTTCGAGGTGATTTTCAGATTTTGAAGGAGATTTTCAGATTTTGAAGGAGATTTTCAGATTTTGAAGGAGATTTTCAGATTTTGAAGGAGATTTTCAGATTTCGAGGAGATTTTCGGATTTTTGATGAAATTTTGGGTATTTGCAGGGGATATCAAGATTTACTATTAACTTCCGGTGTTCAAAGGATATTTCGAGATTTTGAAATATAGACTATAAATTTGTTTTCATTTACCGTAATGAATACCGGAGAAAAATAGTCTAATTTTTAATACAGTAATCTTCGGTATAGGCCTGGACGGATAGGCTTAAAAAGGGCTTGACCTAGAACATTTGAACATAAAGATGAAAATTGGTACATGTGTTGTTTTTGACCCAACAAAAAATATACTAAAAGTCCCCTGCTGTAGAGCCCGAGCTTTTGTCGCCATCTTGGAAAATGGCCGCCGGGAATGCCAGCATCAATGTATTCCACATTCTTCTTCAAAAATTACGAAAATTGGTGCATATTATGAATGTAACCACATGAAAATCATAGTAAAATTTCACAGCTCTGTGTCTGATAGTATGGTCGCCATACTGGAAAATGGCCGCCGTAAATGCTAGGTACGGTTTATTTCACCATGTTGTTGGAAAATTATGAAAATTTAAAGATATTATAATTTTCCTAGAATGTGGTCCCAGTCATAATGTGTACCAATTTTCATAATTTTTCAAGAAGAATGTGGAATACATTGTAGCTCGCATTCCCGGCGGCCATTTTCCAAGATGGCGGCGAAAGCTCGCGCTCTACAGCAGGGGACTTTTATTATATTATTTGTTGGGTCGAAAATAACACATATACCAATTTTCATCTTTATGTTCAAATGTTCTAGGTCAAACCCTAAAAGTCCTGGGCTTATAGCGCAGGTGCCAAAAAGCGAGATGGAAGGCTGAGTTTTACCCCCGTGTCTTCAACTCTTAAATAGATGCAAAACGTGTATTTTATGCGTGGGGATTTTCAGATTTTGATATTTTAGGGTGAGATTTCGGGATTTTACGTTAAGATTTCGGGATTTCTAGATTTTATTGTGGGATTTCGGGATTTTAGGTGAAGATTTCGGGATTTTCATATTTTAAGGTAGGGATTTCGGGATTTTCAGATTTTGACGTGAGATTTTTGGATTTTTAGATTTTGACGTGAGATTTCGGGATTTTGAGATTTTAAGGGTAAGATTTCGGGATTTCGAGATTTTCGAGAGAGATTTTAATAGATTTTAAACGAACTGTACGGGATTTCGACATACGTCCGACCCCTCGCCTTGCTCTCCACAAACAGAGCTCACACTTTTTTGTATTACAAGTTTCAGTGATAACTGGTTGATGCCGGTGTTTTGACGAATTTTCCCCGATATTATACGAGATATTAATTACAGTTTCGTGAAACTTAGGAAGCAATTTTATTTTACGTAGAAGTGAGAAACAAAAGTAAAACTATAATTGTGATATGAGGCGTGACCTACATTCAACGACAAATTACACGCAATAAGTATCATAATAACAGTAAGTATGACCCTTTTAATATAACAGTAGGGTTCATAAGAGTCTCCCAGGCCAAGCACTGTGGAAGGCAGGGGCGGTGCGAGCGGTGCGAGGGGGAAGCAGATGGCGCCAGTGACGCTGGATCTTTCGAGAAGTTTAATTTTATCACAAACACTAAGATAAGATAAGGGATAAGAAAAATAAAAACTCGGAATTCAAATCAGTTCAATTCTAGTGTGGTGAAAGTTTAAAAATGAATTTATCTTGTGGGGGTAAAACCCCGGAAAAGGGCGTCATGGAAAACCCGGGGAAAACCAACGCCATGGAAAAATATTCTATCCCCCGATTTCAACATGTGGCGCCCCAGAAAACCCATTACTCACACCCAAAAATGTACAGTTAAAGCTATAATGACGTAGAATGCAATGACTGTATAAATAACCAGACCAGGCAAAGTAGAAAATCATTCCAGCCACAAAGTTCGTAGAAAGGACGAAGAAGGGGACCAACAAGTACCATGTAAGTACTTAACCACACAATTACATTTCATCACCCCGGAATAGTAATAACCCATATGCTCATCCTAGGTTTAAAAACTCAATCGTCGTTGACTTTGAATTCCTGGAAGGTCGATCAACGGTGGGTGGACGGGAAAAAATTGTAAAGGAAGCGGCTGCAACAACGGTTGAAATAACACCGAGGGTAGCATCATGGTCCTTTGAACCACCGTACACGGATCAGGAACTCTCGCAGGAGGCCAAACAACAAAACCGGTGGATTTGCCACAATTTACACGGTCTCCCCTGGAGTCATGGAGTTACGTCATACAACAAACTGGAGGCATGTTTATCTCAAGCCGTCCAAGGATACGAAAGGGTGTTTTGTAAAGGCGAAGAAAAGTGTTTTTTTCTCTTAAATATAATTCACCGAGACGTTATTGACTTAAATGGTGTGGGGTGTCCCAAAGCATCCGATATCGACGAGGATGGACCCATGATCACGTGTTTGGTGGGTCATAAGACAATTTTTAAAAATGGGAAATATGTATGTGCCCTATCTAAATGTATACTTTACTCTGAATGGGTGTATGAACACCAAGACGATGTATATTCACAAACAGATTGAAAATAATAAAAATTTACTTATTGTTGTTTGAAATAAAAAGAATTCAGAGATTTGATAAAGATTTCAATGTTGGTATTTTGATTAGACACATTCGGGGTTGGAGCGTACATATGCTTATCATGTTTAAAAAGTCACGTGGGGGTTTGACGTGTAGTGGGAAATACAATCTACACGCGGAGCTGGTGGGGAAAATACCACAGACTCGGTGCCAGGTCAACGAAACCCGGGTAAATCATACAAAGATAAGTCTAGTATAAAACGGGGTTAGACGAGTGAATAGATCACTCTTCAAGATGTAAGACTGCGAGAAATGTACAGCTTCCTTCACATGCAAACGGAGTCTAGATCGACACACGCGCAGTGTACACGGTAATGTGAAATTTAATTGTAACTTCTGCGGTAAAGTATTTGCACGTCGGGATATTTTGATTCGCCACCAACGGAAATTTAAACACGACGAGCCCGGGGTAAACTTAAACCCCACGCGGGGTACTTCACCACAGCCCGGACCGTCGAACCGTATTACCCCGCCAAATTCTCCCGTAAAGAGGGCCGCTTCACCCACGTTCGCCGAAATACCTAAAAGACGTCGAGTGGAAAATGGTAAGTTTATATTTAATTTAAATGAAAAATACGACTTGATTCGGAAACCCTATCCTCTCCGGTTGAAAATTTTACATAAAATGTATGTTTAGATTCGGATAACCTACTCTCGCAAGATGACGAAGGACTTAACACCTTTATGGAGAAATGGGAGGATGAACAAAAGGAGTATGAACTCTCTTCTCAAGATGACGTGGGAATAAATGAATTCATGGACAATTGGGAGGTTCAACAAAACGCGGTTAACCCACCTGAACCGGAAATCGAGGAAATAAACCCACTCGAGGACGCGATTTTTTCACCTCAACTTACCGCGCCGGAAGGGGTTACAGATCCCGTGTTGTTCTTAAATGAACATCGTGATAAACTGGAAACGTATCTCAGAAACAAACTCTCGGAAAAAAGAGGAATAAAATGGTACATGGTGGTACGCGCGCGATACACGCGGGAACTCGGGAATACAGGTACAGACGTCGAAACTAGTCCGTACTTCCGTGGGTTCACACACGCAACTTTGACACCGGAAGTTATTCCCCGACAGCTAGACTTAAGTCGGGAGAAATTAGCTGAAAGTATGAACAATTTCGAATCGATGGGAAGTGGCTGGGTTTTGGACCGTATTTTATACGTCCAAATCAACATCATCCAATATCTACCCCTTGTTGGTGGAACCTATTTTCAATTACCACCCGTAATTGAAAATAAAAAGGCTACTGTAAACGTGGACCCTGAGGATCCACTCGACAACAAGCGTTTCTTGTGGTCAATTTTGGCCAAGTTACATCCCGCGACCAACCATCCTAGTCGAATCACTCATTATAGACCATATGAGGACGAACTGAACGTGTCCGGCATTACATTCCCCTTCGAGTTGGACTCATATAAACTTAAGACCTTCGAGGAAAAGAATAACCTCTCCATCAATATTTTCGCTTATGAAAAGGGGTATTTCCCACGTTACGTGAGTGAGAAAAAAGTCCCCGAAGCGCGACAAATTGATTTGCTATTGGTTTCAAATGGTGAATCAAAACATTATGTATTGATCCGACACCTTAGTCGCCTTTTAAGCGACTTCACGAAACACAAAGGAACAGTCTATTATTGTCGGTATTGCTTGAAGAGAAGCAACACGGAAGAAGTACACAATAACCATGTGCGGGAGTGTAATGTGTATGATCCACAACGCGTTATCATGCCTCACGATAAACCAGTTTTAAAATTCGAAAACTTTGGATGGAATCAAATGGTAATATACGAGATATGTTTTATTTAAACGTGGGATATATCATAATATTTGTTACATAAACAGGTTCCATATATCATCGTTGCTGATTTCGAATCTCTTCTACCAAAAGTCTCAACGTGTCTGCCGGACTCGACACTGTCGTCAACTACGACATTAGCGTTACATGTAGCGTGTGGGTTTTCATACGCTATTGTCGGTCCAACTGGTGAGTTCAAAACCGTGAATCACGTGTCCTATTATCTAACATATTTGATTACTCGCAGGAAATCTCGTCAAGCATGAGACGTACAGAGGGGGAGATGGAGCTTTGAAATTTCTGAAAATACTTTTGGGTGAAGCTGATGATATCGCCGAAATGTTGAAGGAAAATATTCCCATGCAACTTTCTGCTGATGAAGAAATCGCATTCCATACTTCAACGCACTCTTACGTTTGCGAGGAACCATTCATTGGAAAGATGGTCAAAACACGTGACCACGACCACTACACCGGAGTATATAGGGGGTGCGCATGCCAGAGTTGTAATCTGAAGTTAAAAGCGCCTAAATTCATCCCAGTCGTGATGCATAACTTGAGCAGGTAATTAACCATAATCGATAATTATAACTGTATGCTAACTACGTAACACCAACAGATACGACGCCCACCTTATCATGCAGCAAATCGCCCTGATAAGAAACAAGAAGATTGACTGTATCGCGTCCAACAGTGAAACGTACATTTCATTCACACTAGGGAATTTACGTTTTGTGGATAGTATTCGGTTCTTACCGGCGTCACTAGAGACACTAGTTTCGAATGTTGCGAAGGGCGGACCGGTGAAATTCCCATTGTTGAACTCTGTATTCAACCCAGACGAGGTCAAGTTACTTCTTAGGAAGGGTGTTTACCCGTACACCTACATGGATTCGGAGAAGCGCTTCGACGAGAGGCAACTACCACCAATTGAGTGCTTCCACAACGACCTCACGGACGAACCCTTGGCCCAGGAAGATTACGCCCACGCTCAAAACGTGTGGCAATCTTTTAACATACAAAATCTGGGAGGGTATCACGATCTGTACGTGTTGTCCGACACACTCCTTCTAGCCGATGTGTTCCACAATTTCCGCAAAATGTGTATGACATCCTATCGACTCGATCCAGCCCATGCTTATACCCTACCAGGTTTTGCATGGAGCGCCACCCTTTGTAAAATGAAGGTGCGCTTAGACCTTCTTTTGGATGAGGATATGCACCTATTCATCGAAAAGGGGATTAGGGGAGGTGTCTCGATGATAAGTCATCGGTTTGCAGCAGCCAACAACAAATATCTAGAATCACATGACGAATCGAAGCCTAGTAGTTACATCTGCTACCTTGGTAAGAAATTTTAGATTAACATCAGCGAAACAAACTAATAACTAACATTCATAGATTGTAACAACTTGTACGGTACTGTCATGTGCGACGCACTACCGGTGAAGAACTTCCGATGGATTGAACCAACTCCGGACTTTGAAACCGAAATTCTACGTTGTTCCGACACCTCACCAGAAGGTTTCATAGTTGAGGCGGACCTCGAATACCCGGAGGACTTGCACAACGATCATAACTCTTACCCATTGGCACCAGAATCAATGACAATCAAACCCGAGATGCTCTCCGAATATTCAAAGAATCAGATGACCTCGCTCAACATAAAAATCAAGGAATCGCTACCAAAATTAGTCCCCAACCTTTTCAATAAGGAACGATACGTCGTTCACTATCGTAATTTGAAGTATTACGTATCAAAGGGGTTAAAAATCACCAAGATTCATCGGATTTTGAAGTTCGAGCAGGGTGCCTGGTTGAAGGAATATATTAACTTCAATACGGAGAAAAGAAAACTAGCAACAGACAGGGGTGGACTTCGCAGGACCGCTCTATGTCAGAAATCCTGGAACTAATCAACACTCCAAAGTATACATAGCACTCTATACGTGTGCTGTCACTCGAGCCTTACACTTGGAAATAGTCACGGATATGAGTTCGGAGAAATTCCTCCTTTCCTTCAGACGATTCACTGCCAGACGAGGGTTATGCCACACCCTGTACTCGGACAATGCGAAAGCATTTAAACGAACTGAGAAGGACCTTGCTGATATGTTCCTGGCTATTCAAAACAATGCTAAGAGTTCCTGAGTCGCAAAGGAATCAAATGGAAATCTATAGTCCCAAAGGCCGCCTGGTGGGGCGGATTTTGGGAGCGCCTTGTTCGATCTGTGAAGACATGCCTCAAGAAAACCCTTGGCCGAACATCATTGACTCTGGAAGAATTAATCACCGTCATGACCGAAATTGAAGCTGTGTTGAATTCAAGACCCCTAACTCATACGTTCCTTTAACACCGGCTCACCTCCTTATTGGTCAACGCCTGCACTCTAAGAAATCGAAGTGTTAAAAATGTGTTAAAAGGGTGTAAATTTAGAATACTCTATTTTTTACACCGTAAAAACACCCAAAAAAGAGTTTTATAAAACCTTGAGTTTTTGTGGCCAATTTAAGGTGTAAATTCAGTGTAAAGTAACACTTTAAAAACACCCTTTGAAATTAAACATGGAAATTTATAATATGACTGGTTTCTTAAATAAGGTCTTTCATTTCCATTAATGTTTGAATATTAGAGTAAAAAATTATTTGTTTAACATTTATTTAAAGATGATATTCATGAAAGAACATATTTTTCCTTTAAGTAAAATAACTAAGAAATTGGTAATCAGGCGGTATTGTACCATTATAAAACACTGCTAAACGTGTTAGGCGACACTCTTACAGGTGTTAGGCGACAATTCTTAACGGTGTTAGGCGACAATTCTTAACGGTGTTAGGCGACACTCTTAACGGTGTTAGGCGACACTCTTAACGGTGTTAGGCGACACTTTTAACGGTGTTAGGCGACACTCCTAATAGTGTTAGGCGACACTCCTAATAGTGTTAGGCGACACTCCTAATAGTGTTAGGCGACACTCCTAATAGTGTTAGGCGACACTCCTAATAGTGTTAGGCGACACTCTTAATAGTGTTAAGCGACACTCTTAATAGTATTAAGCGACACTCTTAATAATGTTAAGCGACAGTCTTAATAATGTTAAGCGACAGTCTTAATAGTGTTAAGCGACACTCTTAATAGTGTTAAGCGAAACTCTTAATAGTGTTAAGCGACACTCTTAATGAGATAAAATAAAACTTACTAGAAAAATTAAAAGAATAGAAAGGTTTTTCATTCTTAAATTCCTTATTTTATATTTAGAAGTTACAACGATTCCCTAATATTCTAATAATTCTTGATGTTCTATTATTGTTAAGTAAAAAAGGGAGGCAACGAGGGATCTCGGTTTTACGCGGCTCTCGTGGCGGTCTGCTTGCGCTCTCTCGATATTCGGTCTTTGGTTACTATCTTGGGCCAGACTAGATGCCCTATCTCCAAGATTTCACTCTGACTTATCTCGAGAGAGTCCCACTCAAAAAGCCCCTTTTGAATGGACCGGGGTCGGTTTATATAGCCTTATGAGCACTAAGGTGAGCCGGGAGCCTCAATAGGTCGGAGAGGGGTCTCTCCAGCCTTTGAGCGTGCTCCCGAGTGACCCCGGCACATGGTCCAAAGCGTTTCCCTCTTGGGGAAATTCCAAGCAGCGCACCGCGAGCGTCGTTTCTTTATTTAGACACGTGTTTATACATCGATTCTATTATCATAAGTAATATTGTAGTATCAAGAAGTAAGAATGTTATCGTCAATATTTATATCTTAACACTTCCCTCGCGTTTATGAAAAGCGCCCCGCTTTTATCTAATGATCAGTCAACTTTCCGCTTAAAAATGTTCAATTAGTTTTTAAAATGTTCAATTAGTTTTTAAAGTGTTCAATTAGTTTTTAAAATGTTCAATTAGTTTTTAAAATGTTCAATTAGTTTTTAAAATATTCAATTAGATTTTTAAAATGTTCAATTAGTTTTTAAAATGTTCAATTAGTTTTTAAAATTTTTGCCCGTGTTAATTAGTCCGATTTAGTTATTTGTTGTAGGCGGCAGGTTTAAGGTGCCCCAGCTTCGTAGCGGTGTACCGGTTGTCGCATCCTCGCACTGCGTCGTAAGGGTGTACTGGGGGGCATGGCGGTTTCGGGTTCGTTCCTGAGTTCACGTATCTCGCGTATCTGCACCACGTCTGAGAAGCTAACCTCTTTTTTCTTTGAAGTTTCTGGGTTAGCAGCCTCCGTGGTTGGGGGTTCTACGTTGGTTACTGGCCTGGCTTCACTTCCGGGTTGGTCGTCTTCGCTTTCGTTTTCCGTCTCGTCATCGGTGGTCTGGTCACAGTCGGTTCGGGGAGTATAAGGCTTCATCCGGGATACGTGGATGGTATCTTTTTTCCCCCTTCGGTTTGCTATTTCATAGTTGACGGACGAGGTTTCCCGTAGAACCTGGAAAGGTCCGTGATACTGGTGCAGGAGTTTTTCTGATCTCCCAACACGCCTGGTCGGCGTCTTGACGTAGACGAAGTCGCCTTGTTGGTAGCGTCGGTTGCCCCGTTGTTCATCGTATCGCTCTTTATTTCGGGCCTGGGCTTCAAGTTCTCTTTGGGTCACGATTTCGCGGATCAGGTCCAAGTTCTTTTTTAGATTTTGGCTTTCCTTGATGTTAGTACCGAGGACGACGTCTATCGGGAGTACGGCTTCTCGGGCATAGAGCAGCGCAAACGGCGAGCAGTTTGTGGTCTCGTGTTTTGAGGTATTATAGGCAAAGGTTACGTAGGGCAAGGTGGAATCCCAGTTTTTTTGGTCGGTGGAGACGTATTGGCTCATCATCTCGGCTAGGGTTCGGTTAAAGCGCTCGCACAACCCGTTCGTCTGGGGATGATAAGCGGTAGTTCTGGCATGGTGGCTTGATACGAGCTGTAACGTTTCTTCCATTAGTTGCGCTAAAAAGTGACTGCCTCGGTCGCTTATGACTTGTCGTGGGGCCCCATGGCGTAGGACGATTTGTTCCACGAATCCTTTGGCGGCAGCTTTGGCGGATGCTTCTTTGGTGGCTACACACTCAACCCACTTAGAGTGATAATCCGTCATGACCAGAACGTACCGATTACCCTCGTCGGATGTTCGGAACGGTCCCAAATAGTCAATCCCGATCCTTTCGAAGGGCGAGGTGGCAGGCGGAAGAGGGTTAAGTTTTCCATTCATTTTTTCCGGCGGATTCTTTCGGGTTTGACAGTCTGGACAAGATAACACGTAGTTTGATACCGCTGATAACATCTTTGGCCAGAAGAATCTTTTTCGTACTTTTTCCCAGGTTCGCTTTAAGCCCAAATGCCCTGCCGTTATATCATCGTGGCAAGCGTATAGGACTTCTCGGCGTAGGCCCTTCGGAATGACGAGCGCCAGGTGGAACTCTTCAATGCCTTTAGCTCTCCGGTAGAGCTTATCTTCTTTTAATTGGAAAGCCCTGGCCATTCTCTTCATTTTTCTATCACCCATTCTCGATCCTTCCAGGTATTCTACTAATTGGCGACAAAAGGGATCCTCCCTCTGTAGCTTCTGAATATCAATTTGTTCCAATAGGGGGAGCGGTTGAGTTTCGTCGCTTCCGTCTACTACTGTTGCAAAACAGTGATTAAATCCAGGTTCCGTATCGAATATTTCCCATTCATTATCGTTACTTTCCTCTGCGGCTATATTTCTTGATAAGGCGTCTGCGTCTTGGTTTTTTCTTCCGGGTTTGTAAGTTATGTGGGGACTGAATTCCTGAAGTAAGAGAGACCATCGGAGTAGTCTGCCGTTCGTGTGCTTGGCCGTGAGTAGCCAGGTCAGGCTTACGTGATCCGTTAGTATTTTAATGGGAGCGCCGAAGATGTATGGCCGGAATTGTTGGCACGCGTATACCACGGCGAGACATTCTTTCTCGGGGATGGAGTAGTTGCGTTCGTGTTTGTTTAGATGGCGGCTAACGTAAGCGATTGGGTGTTCTTCATTGTCAACTCTTTGTACGAGAACAGCTCCGATTCCGTAGTCACACGCGTCGCTGTGTATCTCAGTGGGTAGCTCGGGGTTGAAATGATGTAGTACGGGTGCGGTCGTTAGAGTGGTTTTTAGGGTTTCAAAGGCGTTCTGGCACTCTTCATTCCAGGAGAATTCCGAATGTTTTCTGGTCAACTCTGTGAGTGGTCTGCTTATTTTGGAGAAGTCTTTCATAAATTTTCTGTAATAATTGCAGAGACCGAGGAAGCTCTGTACGTCTCTTTTGCATTCGGGTATCCGGAAACCCCGTACTGCTTTGATTTTTTCGGGGTCCGGTTGAACGGATTCGCCATTCACAATGTGCCCAAGGTACAGGATCGACTGTTAGGCAAGGAAGCATTTGCTGGGCTTTAGTTTTATGTTCGCCTCTTTTAACAGCTGGAAAATGGTTCGTAGATGGTCTAGATGTTCGTTCATAGTTTTGGAGAAAATTATGATGTCGTCCAAGTAGGCTAAGCAGGTTTTCCAGAGGACGCTGGCTAGAACTTTGTTAATCATTCTCTGGAATGTTGCCGGGGAGTTACACAACCCGAACGGTAACACATTGAATTCGAATAGACCCTCGGCGCAAGAAAACGCGGTTTTCTCCCTATCCTTTTCTTCTAGTTCAACTTGCCAATAGCCGGCGGCGAGATCGAGGGACGAGAAGTATTTGGATCCCCGTAAGGAGTCGAGGATATCTTCTACGCGCGGTAGCGGGTGTACGTCTTTTTTGGTGATGTTGTTAATTTTTCTGAAATCGACGCAAAATCTCCAGCCTTGGTCCTTTTTTCGGATAAGTACTATGGGTGACGACCATGGTGATTCTGATTCCCGAATTACCCCTTGATTGAGCATTTCCTGTACTTGGCTACGTATGATATCTCTTTCGAAGGCAGATTTTCGATATGGGTTTTGATGAATTGGTGGATTATCTCCTGTGTTTATTTGGTGTGTGACGCTGGATACGCGGCCTAAATCCCAAGGGGACGCGGCGAATATGCAAGCATATTCCTTTAACAGTTCGTGGACTTTTTTCTGTTCATCCTCAGTAATGTTTTCACTGATTTTAATGGTATCGAGGTGGGCCGGTATATGGCTGGATGGGGCGTAGGTTGCGAGCTGTAGGTCGTGGATGGGTAGCGAGTGTCCTATTTTCGTCCCTTTTTGGATCGTTATGGTTCGCGCTGTGGGGTTCGCCACCCGAAGCCACCCCGTATTGTTTTCAATGTTTGTGAGACAGCGCGCGATAACAATGTCCTTCTTCAGAACCGGAAGGGCTTCTACATAATTACTCCCGTTCCGATTGAGGTTAATTTGGGTGAAAACTTCCGTTCGGGCGGGTATAGAAACTTCTCGCGCGCAGTAGACATTCCGAATTCCCCTGGCGTTGGTATCAGTGGGGTCGTTGAGTTTCATTGAGTATTCCTCGGTCCCTAGCCTTAGCTTTAGTTCGTGGAAGTCCAGGACCATGCGAGTTTGTATGCAGAATGGGATACCACAGAGAATATCAAAGGGGAAGCCGTCTATTACGAGCGCGTTTATCGGGTAAGTTTGTCGGTCTATAGATACAGGTAAGGTCGTATTTCCTTCGGCGTAGGCTAATCCCCCGTTAATTACCGAGACGGCCGTCCGGGGTTCCGGGAGGATTTGGCAGTTGAGACGGGAAGCCAGTGTTTTGGAGATGACGTTTACCGTGGACCCCGTATCTATAGTTAGTAAGGTCTTGAGGTTATTGATATGAGCGGGTACGTGTATTAGGTTGTTGGCGGTTGAGTAGGTTGCGTAGCATCGGGGTCCTCTTGTTTCTTCGGGCTGACCTCTTAAGCCCTCCCAAAAGGGTTTCCCGAATGGGAGAGGTTGTTTGAAGGTGACGGTCCGCGTTGGTTTTGTTGGTAGTTTGAAGGGCCGGCAGGGCTGGTTGGTCTAGGGAAGCCGGGGCTTTGAGGTCGGTAGTAGTCGTTTTGTCTCCCACCAGGGAATCCGGGGCTTTGAGATCGGTAGTAATCGTTTTGTCTCCCACCAGGGAATCCGGGGCTTTGAGGTCGGTAGTAATCGGTTTGTCTCCCTCTTTCTCGTTCCGAACTTTGAGATCTTGGTTGATTTTGGTTCGCATAGCGGGAGCGATCTTGTTCTCGGCTTCGGCAATGCCGCTGAATGTGTCCCGGTCGTTGACACCCATAGCAGATCGGGGCTCCGGTTTCCGTGCGGCTAGTATTGGGTGGAAAGGGTCGTCGAGTCGGCTGTAGGTTAGTTTCAATTCTGGCGAGCGTTTCGGACATCATTTTTAAAGCTTGGGTGAGTTCCCCATTATCAGAGGGTTTCACGAATGCTTCGGTCTGCATGAGGCTGTAAGGCGGGGCGCCCGAATGTCCATAGGCGGGGTTTCCTTGTTGCGTTAGAGGGTTACCTACAACCGCGTTGGTCAGGTAAGTCGGTAGGGGTAAGGCGACGGACGGTAGTGTGGTTCCACTGGCTTGGCCGAACATTCCGAACTGATAATCGGGGCGGAGGGTCATCAACGCGGCGCGGCTGAGGCGTTGCAAATTCTCGAGGAATTCGGAGGGTGACGTCGGGTTCATTACTACCATTTTTTCAATAAGGGCGGGTTGTAGTCCTCGGAGGAGGTACCGTACTTTCTCATCATCTCCCATTTTAGGGTTAACTCGGGAACACAACTGTATGACGTCATAAAAGTATTGTTCATATGATTCGGTGGGTAACTGTATTCGTTGAAGTAGGCGAAGGTTTGAGAGTTCATGGAAGCTTTGGTTTCTAAAGGTGGCGGTCAGGGACGTTTTCCACTCATCCCAAGTTCGGCCGGCGCCATTCAAACTGGCTATCTGTGCTCCGAACCATTTTTTTGCGTCCCCCTCTAGGGTTACACAAAGTAGGTCACATTTTTTGTCATCATCCCATCCGTTTATCTGGCACGTGTGATCGAACCACGTTAGCCATTCAGTGACGTCTTCGTCATGGGTTCCGCGGAATACCGGGGGGCCGAAATTTCCCCCGCTTTTCTTGATTGTGGAGTTAAGCTGGGTTAGCGCGGTTTGTAGTTCCTGAGTTGCCATTTTGGTCCGGGTTTTCTGTTTTTGAATCTGTTTAAGTAGTTTTTCGTCGAGATTGGGTGGATCGACTGTGGTGCCTCGGCTCCGGGTAATGGGCTTCGAATCTTCTGATTGGTCCAGGTCGATACTTATTGAAATAAATTAAATATTCTTGCGAACCCGTCCTGAATTTCTTGGTTAACGGTAGCCACGGGAAGAGGTTGTTCTTCGGAATCGATTTCGATAAATATACTTTGTTCGACGTGGGAAAAATAGCGGATTTGTTTTTCTTCGGCCGTAATTAACTTTCTGGTCGCGGTTAATTTCGCGGATAGCGTGGTTTGGTCTTTGTCTAGTTTTGAGGTTTTTAGTTCGTTTTCAAGGCGCGACGCGGTCTGGGAATATTTTCGGCTGAGTTTCCGATGTTTACGGGTGAGGCGGTTTGCGTGTTCTGCGGCCTTAGGGTTTTGACTGCCGGCGGCTTCGGTTAATTTCGGGGTGAAGGATTTTCGTTTCTGTCGTCGGTCCCGGCGTTTCTGTTTCTTCTTTTCGTCTTTGTCTATTACGGTTACGAGGTCCCGGTTAAATCGTTCGAGTCGAGGATCGGCGATGCAGCTATCCTGGGGTGGTACAGTTAGTCTTTTCGGAACGTCGATCGGGGTTAGCACGTAATTCATCGGTCGCGAGGGTTAGGCCTAATCTTGTTTCTTGCGGTCCTGTTATCTGGGGCGACCACGTGGCGAGTATTTTTACGGAGAGGTTATTTTCTAGTCCCGGATCGGTCGAGGTTTTCTACCGGCGCGATTGTTACTTCTGCCCCGCGCCTCCACCACGTGTTAAGTAAAAAAGGGAGGCAACGAGGGATCTCGGTTTTACGCGGCTCTCGTGGCGGTCTGCTTGCGCTCTCTCGATATTCGGTCTTTGGTTACTATCTTGGGCCAGACTAGATGCCCTATCTCCAAGATTTCACTCTGACTTATCTCGAGAGAGTCCCACTCAAAAAGCCCCTTTTGAATGGACCGGGGTCGGTTTATATAGCCTTATGAGCACTAAGGTGAGCCGGGAGCCTCAATAGGTCGGAGAGGGGTCTCTCCAGCCTTTGAGCGTGCTCCCGAGTGACCCCGGCACATGGTCCAAAGCGTTTCCCTCTTGGGGAAATTCCAAGCAGCGCACCGCGAGCGTCGTTTCTTTATTTAGACACGTGTTTATACATCGATTCTATTATCATAAGTAATATTGTAGTATCAAGAAGTAAGAATGTTATCGTCAATATTTATATCTTAACATTATCTAATCTCATCCCTCATCCCTTTAAAAAGGGAATGACCATCGTCTACTACATGGATATTCACGCCAAGTTTTGCTGCGTTTCAAATTTCGTGGGAAATTTAGGTTCTAAAGCGAACCCCTTGCGTACCCAAAAAAATTCTCGAAATAGGAGCGCGCTCAGGCCTGGATTAAAAATGTTGGCGAAGTTACAAGGTTAGGTTTCTGGTTAATTAACGTTAAAGAGTTACCAATAATGAAAATATTTCTTCAGATGGTCATGTTTTTTCCCTCTCATTGATCAGAATTAACAATGGAAACCAACCTTGGAATGTACCATTTGACCGAACTCCCGCACCTAGTTCGCCTTTCCCAAAGTAGGAAACAGCGTCAAAAGACGACACATTATAGGCTAATTTCCCTCCGATAATAACGGAGTAGCAAGAGAATACCTTGTTTAACGATTTGCTAGCTTATCTAAATATAAAAGAAAGGTGAAATAAGCCATAATCAATAACATATCCTTTGATATTATTGCAAAATGATGCTTCAAAGGATAAACTTATATTTAAATCGACGTAAATAACCAATTTACAGTAAATTGTTGAGATAATAATGGATTTTTAGTGAAAGGTTTGTTTGTATTTCAAATTTATATCAGCAGAAGCAAGCAATTTTAGATCAGAGTAAATTTTGTTATTATTAGGGTTTTCAAAATTTATTTTATTCAAAGGAAGCCCAGCACTTTGGGCCTTTTAGGAAGAGTGTGGGCGCCGTGTACACTTAACATTAAATTAACCTTCTTTGTTGCACCATCTATATTTAGTTTAGCTTTTGATTTTTTTTTATATTCATTTCCTTGGTTTTGAATAAATATAGACAAGTTCATTAATATTGGCATTAGGCAACACCAGACGAAGCCCCGGTCACTACACGTGGAAGGCTGGCCAACTACCACTGCCTCTAACGGTGCTTCTTGGTGTGAGGGAAACTACCTCCGATGGCAGCCCTGCCCAGTGGTGTTTGGTTCTCTTATGGCAATCATCAAATGGTCTCTGATGGTTCTAGGTTTTAAAACCACAACGCTAGTATTTTTATTCTTAAAAAAATTAGGATTGAAGTAATATCAATAGTAGCGCCATGAACGCTGAATCTCTAAAGAGACTGATAAACGGGATAGAGACGTTTGCTCTGTAAAAAAATAAACCATAATGCACCTAAACTTAAACTTTTACTGGTATGATGTTTAAGTTTAAACCATGTAGAGACCATTTTTGGACCTCTAGTCTAGTGTTGACAGGCCAAGATGTGGGGCACTAGCTTTTCTGACATGTTTTATTTTTAGAAAAATTAGAGAACAAAAAGGGTTTTGTTTTTGTAAATAATGTTGTTGTTGAAATTAGGTTAAACGCGTTTCTGGTGCTTGAAAAACTCTTAGTGAAAAGAGATTATTAAATTTAACAAGAACGTCTTAATCTACTGCCTGAATATTACGGCCTCAAAAACCAATTTAATATTTATTGCAGTAGTAGAAATCGGAAACTTTCTGCCTTTTTTCAGAAGGTTTAATACAGGAATGTTTACCGATTTTTCATGCAGTTTTACATTGCATTTTAAGTTGATTAAATGGTCAAATTTATATGCAGACGTTGCACACTTCATCCTAGGAATACCCGTACTTAAAGGGGTACAATTCTGCACGTGAGAAGTTTCCGCCTTATATGGGAATAAGTTCTCTCAAGGTGAAACCTTGCTATGAATATAGCACTAAATGCTAATAATTCTGCGGAATAGCGAATGCTCAAACATTAATTAAACAGCAAAACCATACGAGTATTCGATATTTCAATTATGCCTCATGAGTGGTCAAAATGTAGCTATCCATAGTATTTTCTCCGTCAATATAGTATTATTACTACTACTATCCTACTAAAAAACTCCCACTCTTAAGGGTGTTATGCGACACTCTGAAAGGTGTTAAGCGACACTCTTAAATGTGTTATGCAACACTCTTGAAGGTGTTATGCGACACCCTGAAAGGTGTTAAGTAAGACTATTAAAGCGGTTATGCGACACTCTTAAAGGTGTTATGCAACACTCTTATAGGTGTTAAGCGACACTCTTAAAGGTGTTAAGCGACACTCTTAAAGGTGTTAAGCGACACTCTTAAAGGTGTTAAGCGACACTCTAAAAGGTGTTATGCGACACTCTAAAAGGTGTTATGCGACACTCTAAAAGGTGTTATGCGGCACTCTAAAAGGTGTTTTGCGACGCTGAGAAAGGTGTTTTGCGACGCTGAGAAAGGTGTTATGCGACGCTGAGAAAGGTGTTATGCGACACTCTGAATGGTGTTACGCGACACTCTGAATGGTGTTACGCGACACTCTGAATGGTGTTACGCGACACTCTTAAAGTGGTTACGCGACACTCTGAAAGGTGTTACGCGACACTCTTAAAGTGGTTACGCGACACTCTGAAAGGCGTTATGCGACATTCTGAAAGGCGTTATGCGACACTCTTTAAAGTGTTATGCATTTTCTTAGAGTGTGTGATTTAACACCCTTTGGGTTGTAAACCAACACTGGAAATGGTGTTGAATTTAGCACCATCAAAAAGAGTTAAAAAGGTGTAGACTTACACCCCTATTTCTTAGAGTGTGACTTCCTTGCCAGATCAAGAGTTCAGTAATGAAAACCAGTTCACCACCACACGAGAACAATTAATTAAACGAGTCAAGTATCGTCAGATGGTAGTCAATCAGTTTTGGAAAAGATGGAGGTGTAACTATCTAATGGAACTACGTACTGCCCATTCCAACGTAACAGTCAAGGGTCTACCCGAGTTCAAGATAGATGACGTCGTCCTTATCGAAGATCAACATCTGCCACGCCAAATCTGGAAAATGGGCCGTATCATCGAAACCTACATTGGCCGAGATGGGAAGGTGCGATCGTGCTCCGTGCGACTTCCCTGTGGAACCATACTAAAACGAGCTATCCAAATGCTGTACAATCTCGAGTTAGCAAGGGATGACGGAGTCATCGGGGCGGAGGATGTCGCAAGCTGAAGTTCTCAAAAGGCTCTTATCAAAAAAATTGTATTTTTTACTGCCGATCTATTTATTCTCTGACGTTTTTTAGACTAGTTATTTTTTAATGATGGTATAAAAAGCTATGGATTATCAATTAGAAAACAGTGTTCCTTCAATATCTCAATAGAAACAGTTGTTAGTTCGCTATGTAATTTTAAATCTTAAATTCTTGACGCCAACTATTTAATAAAGTATGCAGTTCTAAGTTACACTTGAGTCGTTGATTTAACGTAGACGCGACACACACTCCCATTCTTTATAAGGTTGAAACTTTCACTGGAACTACCGTTGAGATCGGGAGTTAGGTCGAAGACGAATAGAGCGTTTCCATTGGCGAATTCATCTCGCCCGATAAAGTTTCCCTCGTCGATATTCCATTGTCCAGTTTGGAGGAATAGATTAGTATAAGATCGCATGTATCGGTTATCCTTGAAGTTTGGGTTCAGCGGTTTATGCGGCACGCTAACCCCGTCAACGTACAAATCGATTTGAGATGCCGCATAGTTTTTAAAATTGAAAGGCGACATTTTGTAATCACCCAAAAACGCGTTTTGATCGACAAAGCCAATCACTACTTTATTCGGTAATTGTCTTTCACGGCTATTTTATTTCCTTGAGATATTGAAAATGAATTACACTCGGTACGAGTAATGGGGTATTTCATCGTGGCCATTTCCAGGGTTTTGGCGTGGGATATCATAATCTCGGGTGTTAATCTGACTCTTCTGACGAACATTGACGCATGCGTGAATACAACCTTACACTTTGTCCCGTCCGTGTGTAAACAGAATTCGTTGGGACTTTTGATAAACATGAAATTAAGGTCGATCAAGTTTGGTATAAAGCGGTTTTGTTGACAAATATCCACCTGTACTATGCCGATTAAATCGATAACACCTTCTTGGGCGAATTTTGCACGCTTCTCGAACCCTTCATTTTCAAAGTAATCGTCAAATTTTCCCGATGAATCCTTGTAGAAGAGCGCCCTCGTCAAAAAACTCTCTTTGGCGGGTCCTCCGAAAGTCAACTGCGTTTGAATCATACTCTTGAATGGGTATTGTTGAGGGCACGATGTAACCGATCTATCGCCCAACGACGCGTGGACTTCGCTAAAAAGGCTACTTAGAAATAGATTTTCCGGTCCAATTTTATCAGCAGCCGTTACTACGGTATTTGACGCATCGCGAACTTCGGCCTTAGGTAGTGTTCCGTCGGGTTTTACCACTTTGACTTGTACTTGAATGAGAGTGTTCTTCAAATCGATGTATGTTTCCGAGTTTCCAGTAATGGAGAATATGATTGCCTGATTTTCATTTACGTTGGACGTTGGGTTATACTCTACCCACTGACTCCCTAATATTCCGGTTTGGGTGTACGGTACGTGGAATAAATCCAATTCCGAGCTGATGCTGCTTTGAGAGCATGGATGTGCCAGCGACATTATGAAAATATATCGGGCTGCAACGGGTACGACCTTCTCTTCTTCCTGGTTCGAACTGAACTGACGATACGCGAAGTCGTACGCTTCCTTTTACGACCGTTTCCGGTTAATCCCGTTACTGTTTCGGCCGCTTTCTCAACGTTTCCTTGCCCGCTTCGCTTCCTCTTGTTTTTAATGCCTCTTTAAACGATACACCCTCCGTGAGGTCTGTCGCAATTTTTGCACCCGTATTTAAAGCTTTTCGTCCGAGAAATTTCGCACCCCTTTTTAGAATGGGCATGGCGGATCGAAATGCCGAGGCTAATAAA
Organism: Phalangium opilio; assembly: GCF_054372755.1. NCBI lineage: Eukaryota > Metazoa > Arthropoda > Arachnida > Opiliones > Phalangiidae > Phalangium > Phalangium opilio. The sequence continues at coordinate 56,856 of NW_028324230.1, forward strand.
TTTCCGAGGTCGTACCCTCTTTGAACGGCCACACCGCGGTATACTGGAAGTGACCCATGTCCAATTTGATTCAGATAATAGTTTTGATAATCTCCTACGGAGAGGTGTCCCGAGTTATACGGCGACATGTTGCAACCCCGACAAACGTGTTGAAAGTGAGGGGTTTAATAATTTTCATGACGCTTTTATAACAGAGTCCAGGGTCTCCTGGGTCTAAAGTGAAGAGTGACGTGAACTTTTCCTCGTTCGAAGTGTACCGGTACGCCCATCTCGCTCATAATATTTATTTCGATGGTTTGAAATTGGTTGTTCGCTATAGGCATATAATGCGGTCTGGAAAACTCCTTCTCGACCGTGTCTCCATCCATTCCATTTATACTTATAATTCGTAAAAGAGGAACATCAGAGTCTCCGACCGATCGACATTGAATTATATCGGAGTATACGAATATAGAGTGTAACCCGGCATCCATGTCGCAGCTGAATGGCGCGGTCATAGACTTATCCACGGTGCACTCTAAGAAATAGGGGTGTAAGTCTACACCTTTTTAACTCTTTTTGATGGTGCTAAATTCAACACCATTTCCAGTGTTGGTTTACAACCCAAAGGGTGTTAAATCACACACTCTAAGAAAATGCATAACACTTTAAAGAGTGTCGCATAACGCCTTTCAGAATGTCGCATAACGCCTTTCAGAGTGTCGCGTAACCACTTTAAGAGTGTCGCGTAACACCTTTCAGAGTGTCGCGTAACCACTTTAAGAGTGTCGCGTAACACCATTCAGAGTGTCGCGTAACACCATTCAGAGTGTCGCGTAACACCATTCAGAGTGTCGCATAACACCTTTCTCAGCGTCGCATAACACCTTTCTCAGCGTCGCAAAACACCTTTCTCAGCGTCGCAAAACACCTTTTAGAGTGCCGCATAACACCTTTTAGAGTGTCGCATAACACCTTTTAGAGTGTCGCATAACACCTTTTAGAGTGTCGCTTAACACCTTTAAGAGTGTCGCTTAACACCTTTAAGAGTGTCGCTTAACACCTTTAAGAGTGTCGCTTAACACCTATAAGAGTGTTGCATAACACCTTTAAGAGTGTCGCATAACCGCTTTAATAGTCTTACTTAACACCTTTCAGGGTGTCGCATAACACCTTCAAGAGTGTTGCATAACACATTTAAGAGTGTCGCTTAACACCTTTCAGAGTGTCGCATAACACCCTTAAGAGTGGGAGTTTTTTAGTAGGATAGTAGTAGTAATAATACTATATTGACGGAGAAAATACTATGGATAGCTACATTTTGACCACTCATGAGGCATAATTGAAATATCGAATACTCGTATGGTTTTGCTGTTTAATTAATGTTTGAGCATTCGCTATTCCGCAGAATTATTAGCATTTAGTGCTATATTCATAGCAAGGTTTCACCTTGAGAGAACTTATTCCCTTATAAGGCGGAAACTTCTCACGTGCAGAATTGTACCCCTTTAAGTACGGGTATTCCTAGGATGAAGTGTGCAACGTCTGCATATAAATTTGACCATTTAATCAACTTAAAATGCAATGTAAAACTGCATGAAAAATCGGTAAACATTCCTGTATTAAACCTTCTGAAAAAAGGCAGAAAGTTTCCGATTTCTACTACTGCAATAAATATTAAATTGGTTTTTGAGGCCGTAATATTCAGGCAGTAGATTAAGACGTTCTTGTTAAATTTAATAATCTCTTTTCACTAAGAGTTTTTCAAGCACCAGAAACGCGTTTAACCTAATTTCAACAACAACATTATTTACAAAAACAAAACCCTTTTTGTTCTCTAATTTTTCTAAAAATAAAACATGTCAGAAAAGCTAGTGCCCCACATCTTGGCCTGTCAACACTAGACTAGAGGTCCAAAAATGGTCTCTACATGGTTTAAACTTAAACATCATACCAGTAAAAGTTTAAGTTTAGGTGCATTATGGTTTATTTTTTTACAGAGCAAACGTCTCTATCCCGTTTATCAGTCTCTTTAGAGATTCAGCGTTCATAGCGCTACTATTGATATTACTTCAATCCTAATTTTTTTAAGAATAAAAATACTAGCGTTGTGGTTTTAAAACCTAGAACCATCAGAGACCATTTGATGATTGCCATAAGAGAACCAAACACCACTGGGCAGGGCTGCCATCGGAGGTAGTTTCCCTCACACCAAGAAGCACCGTTAGAGGCAGTGGTAGTTGGCCAGCCTTCCACGTGTAGTGACCGGGGCTTCGTCTGGTGTTGCCTAATGCCAATATTAATGAACTTAGTCTATATTTATTCAAAACCAAGGAAATGAATATAAAAAAAAATCAAAAGCTAAACTAAATATAGATGGTGCAACAAAGAAGGTTAATTTAATGTTAAGTGTACACGGCGCCCACACTCTTCCTAAAGGGCCCAAAGTGCTGGGCTTCCTTTGAATAAAATAAATTTTGAAAACCCTAATAATAACAAAATTTACTCTGATCTAAAATTGCTTGCTTCTGCTGATATAAATTTGAAATACAAACAAACCTTTCACTAAAAATCCATTATTATCTCAACAATTTACTGTAAATTGGTTATTTACGTCGATTTAAATATAAGTTTATCCTTTGAAGCATCATTTTGCAATAATATCAAAGGATATGTTATTGATTATGGCTTATTTCACCTTTCTTTTATATTTAGATAAGCTAGCAAATCGTTAAACAAGGTATTCTCTTGCTACTCCGTTATTATCGGAGGGAAATTAGCCTATAAAGTGTCGTCTTTTGACGCTGTTTCCTACTTTGGGAAAGGCGAACTAAGTGCGGGAGTTCGGTCAAATGGTACATTCCAAGGTTGGTTTCCATTGTTAATTCTGATCAATGAGAGGGAAAAAACATGACCATCTGAAGAAATATTTTCATTATTGGTAACTCTTTAACGTTAATTAACCAGAAACCTAACCTTGTAACTTCGCCAACATTTTTAATCCAGGCCTGAGCGCGCTCCTATTTCGAGAATTTTTTTGGGTACGCAAGGGGTTCGCTTTAGAACCTAAATTTCCCACGAAATTTGAAACGCAGCAAAACTTGGCGTGAATATCCATGTAGTAGACGATGGTCATTCCCTTTTTAAAGGGATGAGGGATGAGATTAGATAATAGAACATCAAGAATTATTAGAATATTAGGGAATCGTTGTAACTTCTAAATATAAAATAAGGAATTTAAGAATGAAAAACCTTTCTATTCTTTTAATTTTTCTAGTAAGTTTTATTTTATCTCATTAAGAGTGTCGCTTAACACTATTAAGAGTTTCGCTTAACACTATTAAGAGTGTCGCTTAACACTATTAAGACTGTCGCTTAACATTATTAAGACTGTCGCTTAACATTATTAAGAGTGTCGCTTAACATTATTAAGAGTGTCGCTTAATACTATTAAGAGTGTCGCTTAACACTATTAAGAGTGTCGCCTAACACTATTAGGAGTGTCGCCTAACACTATTAGGAGTGTCGCCTAACACTATTAGGAGTGTCGCCTAACACTATTAGGAGTGTCGCCTAACACTATTAGGAGTGTCGCCTAACACTATTAGGAGTGTCGCCTAACACTATTAGGAGTGTCGCCTAACACTATTAGGAGTGTCGCCTAACACCGTTAAAAGTGTCGCCTAACACCGTTAAGAGTGTCGCCTAACACCGTTAAGAGTGTCGCCTAACACCGTTAAGAATTGTCGCCTAACACCGTTAAGAATTGTCGCCTAACACCTGTAAGAGTGTCGCCTAACACGTTTAGCAGTGTTTTATAATGGTACAATACCGCCTGATTACCAATTTCTTAGTTATTTTACTTAAAGGAAAAATATGTTCTTTCATGAATATCATCTTTAAATAAATGTTAAACAAATAATTTTTTACTCTAATATTCAAACATTAATGGAAATGAAAGACCTTATTTAAGAAACCAGTCATATTATAAATTTCCATGTTTAATTTCAAAGGGTGTTTTTAAAGTGTTACTTTACACTGAATTTACACCTTAAATTGGCCACAAAAACTCAAGGTTTTATAAAACTCTTTTTTGGGTGTTTTTACGGTGTAAAAAATAGAGTATTCTAAATTTACACCCTTTTAACACATTTTTAACACTTCGATTTCTTAGAGTGTGACGTCTTCGCCGGGGTTTCTAGTGAAACCTAATATAATGGCGACTTCGTGGGGGATACGAACTCGGTTCGCCCCCTTTAATTCGACTACCACTCGTCGGTTTGGTTTGTTGTAATGAAACTCAACCCTAGAGTTTATTTTTTGACCATCATCGTCAGTTGACATTATTTCCAACAATTCTTCCGCCGAACCGTAATACCCAGGAGGGATAAATATAGTTATGTCACGCGTCTCTCGATGAGCGTCTAATGCGACACTCTTATACTCCCCTTCTTGGTTACTGAGGTTGGTTCCGACATCGCCATCGTAAGTTGTATCCCGAATTATGAACGCGCATTCTTGTTTCACGTTATTCCAAGTTCTCGGGTAGCTGATTTCGGCCAGTCCAACTTCGTACAAGGATCCGTCGAGTTTAATGGGTTCCGGTAGATATGTCCGGAACCTACTTATGGTGTTGTTCTTGAAATATTGCGTCGATGAGTCGGAGGGTAGTGTGATGTAGAAACTCATCTTGTTTCGATTTCTTGCACCCAAGAATCAAATTCTGAACTGTATCCACGCCAACGAACTAGCAGTTCTTTGGTACCGTCGGGTTTAGTTCTTTTTCGTAAAACCCTTTCGATTTTAAATTTACAGTTTTCGAGATCCTTTTTCTGTATTTCCTCTTTGTAGAAAACACCGGAAATGAGTTCGGAGTTTAGATCCGCGAGCTTATATACTGGAGGATCCCTCGCTATTAGTTCCGTTACTTTGAACAATTCCTCCGTGTAATTGGCTAAATGCCCCTTTTCAAATGTCCTTTTATTTTTGCTTATTCTAACTAGGTCGCCCACCTCAAAGGGGTAGGAAGCTGGGGGAGAAAAATCAACACGCCCGTATAGGTTATCCCAAACCTATTTGGAATTTTCACTGGTGACTTGAACCGGTTTGCATTTAATAGATCTATGATAGTTGTTGTTATACGATTCCAATAAATCCGGTAATACGTCGATGTATCTATACGTATCGTTTTGCGTGAAATATCGGTACATGCGCGCTTTCAAAGTTCGATTAAATCGTTCGACGACGCTAGATTTAACTTCCGAGTGAGTGGCGAAAAACCTGATGCGCTTGCGTTTAAATTCTTCTTGTAGTTCTTTGCAAAGAAATTCCTTGCCGTGGTCGGATTGCACAATCTTGGGTTTTCTACCCGACTTTAAAATAGATCTAAATTCGGCTACCATCGTAGAACCCTTTTTGTCCTTGGTCGCAACTGCGAACGCGAATTTGCTGAATATATCGATACAGCATAATAAATATCGATAACCGTCGTTGTGACGTTTGATGTTTTGCATGTCTGCCAAGTCAATTTGCCACTGTTCGTCTATTCCATAAACTATAGTCTTGTTTCTTTTGAATTTGTATCTCGCTGGTTTGTGTAGCGTATACGTATCTTGACGCATTAAAAATTCCCGAACATCGTTTAAGTTGACGTTAATTCCCTTTGAGATAGCGGCGCGATATAGTCCATGCACGCCCCCGTAACTCCCCGGGTCTCTTTCGTTGTAGTAAATCTCTTCGAGTTTATCCATGTCTCGTACTGTTCGCGTTGTTTTGGGCGTACCAATACGCGAAGTCAAGTAGTTCAATAATTATAATAATTACTAATATTAACAACGCCGTAATAACTTTGGGTGAATTTAAATATAGGAACGTTAAAAGCCCGGTGGGCGCTGAATCATTACACCCTTCCATGATGATGTGTGAATGAATTGTGAAAGAATGTGCACATGGTATATTCGTTTATATCATTCTTTATTACAAAGTAATCCAATTTCCATTACCGAACATAGACTCCGGAGATGGAGGTAAAAAATCAAGTTTGTGTACAACACTTGGTGAACTATTTACGCCGTCAATATTTGGTAGACTATATATGTTATAATGTTGTACATTTTTAATTAGGGTTTTCGGTACACTTTCACTCGAAAGCAGTTCGTAAAAGTGGTCTATTCCGGTGACAGTGTCTTTTGGTTTATTTCTTAAAGCCCTGACGGATTCGTGTAGCATGTCCACGATATTAGATCCGACGATGGGGTGACCTTTGAATATCAGTTCGCCATTAGCGGTCCAGTCAATCTTGGTGTTATCATGAATCCATTTGTATAAAGCGATTGCCTTTTTGAGGTGGGTATCTGGAATAGCGAGAGCTATTTCCGGATACCAGTCCTTCTTTTTCGGCGCCTTAACCGTTTTCTTCCTCCTTCTTTTGTTAACGGCGCTCGTTAATAGATGATTATACAAATTTATCTTTTGCGATTTATTTAATTTTCTGTTATTCAAAACGGCATTAGTATCTAAGTGTTCGTCAAGTTCGATTTTGGGTTGCGAATTCAATCTACGATAAACTTCCTCCGGAACCAGAATCATCTTCCTAGCCATTTCTGTTAATAGCTCTACTTATGGCAGCACCCGCCGCCGTGCTCGCAAGGGATAAGAGCGGTGCCAACAAAAGTGGGAGAAAATCCCCTTTTTTAGAGAGAATCTTCTTTCGCTTCGCTACTGTTTTCTGTTGAGACAGCTTCCTTAACTTTCGCGTGTGTTTCTTCAGTCGCTTCTTCTGATCATCTGATAATTTCACATTCCCACGTAGGACATTTATACACCCCTCCACGATGGCTTTGATGGAGCCATTACTGGCGTGTTTGATTGCGTGTTTTCTCTGACTCGGATTGCACGTAGTTAAAAACTTTAAAAAATCTCGGTGCGTGTGTATTCTCTTCATTTTGGTACAAAGACGGCAGCTTCTTCTCCTGGTATAACACCCGTTCGCAGTCGATGTTCATCTGACGTGGTTGGTTTTAAATCAACCCATAAATAACCATCATCTCTAGATATGGCTTGATGGAATGCGTCGACGACGTATTTACTGTTTGTGGGGCATATCTGTTTCGCCAAATGAAATATAGCCGATTTGTCACGCGGAGATTTGAATATTATCAGATAGTGGGCGTTTAAATTTAATGTTCTTATTTCCTTCCCGGGATAATATAAGTTTTGCATGAGAATGAAGACCGAAGTATTTTTATGATGGGATCCACGTATGAACAAATTCGTTACATCCTTGTTATTTGAAATTTCACAAAGCAAATCATCGAGAATGACAAAGTTCTTGACATTGGGGTCTAATAGATTTACGTTTAATATACCCTCGTGAAATTCAACTGACGGGGTGTGATCCAATACCGAATTAAAAAGTTTCGGTTGATATTCTGTATAACACCATATTATTCTATCTGGTGGCGGGGTAATACATAAATCTTTATGCTTAATGAGATTAGCTACAAAGAATGATTTCCCCGACTGTGTCGCCCCGGCGATAAGGCCGTTAAAAGGGTGTTGTAGGCTGAAGTCCATTTTAACGAATGACACACATTTTCATATACCATTAGCTTTTATTGTCAAATAATCTCTGCTCTTAAAAATAATTTTTGTTATCACACGTTTACAAAATTCATCTTCCAAAAAGGTTTTGTGTTGAAATACTTTATATATTTCAACGTAATCCAAGTTATCCACCGCGGTCTCATAGTTCATGGCCACACGCATCTCCCAACCATCTAAACAATTGTGTTGTGTCTGGGATGGGTGATCGACACCACACCCGTAGCAACATTTTTTTATATTTATACGTAATTGTTCGAGAATGCAGTTTTTAATTAACTCGCGCACACGTTTTCCCTCGTTGAGGAGCGTGACCACATCGTTATAGGTTGACATCAACGTCTCGGTGGCGAAGTATCCAACCACGAAGCCCTTCTTGGTTGGTAGCATCGTGCCGTACATCACACCCGTTCCGGGATACATCACCCTGATGTCCATTATCTTGCGGCCCTGGTACGTTCTCAACTCTACACGCTTCGTCTCGGAACCGGTGAAAAACCACGATGTCCCCGGTGCGTCGTTTGCCTCGAAAAACGCTAATATTTCGGCCTTTCTTTGGTAGAGTTCGTGGAAGTCCGACTCCGCTAGCGTGATCCCCGTAGAACTATTTCGGCACCCCAGTCGTACGTCGAGATCCGGCGTAACCTCGATGCCTTTTTCCGACGATATGGGGAAGAACGTTGTGGCGGACATTCTGTCCAATTCAAAATTGTTAATTTGGGATAGACTAATCTGCTGAATGTCTGAACGTCTGAACTGCTGAAAATAGTAGAATTCCTACTATAAAATTCTCCCATCCTACCAAACCGTAAACTGTCTGAACCTTTTTGACTATTTTGCTGAAATGCCGAATTCTGAACAGTGAACATTGAAATTAAAGTAAAAGAGATCGTCTGAACCTTTTTGACTATTTTGCTGAAATGCTGAATTCTGAACCGTGAATTTTAAAAATGGAGTAAAATTTAGACCGTCTGAACTTTTTTGACTATTTTGCTGAAATGCTGAATTCTGAACCGTGAATTTTGAAATTAATGTAAGATAGAGACCGTCTGAACTTTTTTGACTATTTTGCTGAAATGCCGAATTCTGAACCGAAATTAATGTAAGATAGAGACCGTCTGAACTTTTTTGACTATTTTGCTGAAATGCTGAATTCTGAACCGTGAATTTTGAAAATGAAGTAGAATGTAGACCGTCTGAACTTTTTTGACTATTTTACTGTAATGCCGAATTCTGAACCGAAATTAATGTAAGATAGAGACCGTCTGAACTTTTTTGACTATTTTGCTGAATAGCTGAATTCTGAACCGTGAATTTTGAAAATGAAGTAGAATGGAGACCGTCTGAACTTTTTTGACTATTTTGCTGAAATGCCGAATTCTGAACCATGAATTTTGAAAATGAAGTAGAATGGAGACCGTCTGAAATTTTTTGACTATTTTGCTGAAATGGTGAATTCTGAACCGTGAATTTTGAAAATGAAGTAGAATGGAGACCGTCTGAACTTTTTTGACTATTTTGCTGAAATGCCGAATCTGAACCGAAATTAATGTAAGATAGAGACCGTCTGAACTTTTTTGACTATTTTGCTGAAATGCTGAATTCTGAACCATGAATTTTGAAAATGAAGTAGAATGGAGACCGTCTGAACTTTTTGGACTATTTTGCTGAAATTCCGAATTTTGAACCGAAATTAATGTAAGATAGAGACTGTCTGAACTTTTTTGACTATTTTGCTGAAATGCCGAATTCTGAACCAAAATTAATGTAAGATAGAGACCGTCTGAACTTTTTTGACTATTTTGCTGAAATGCTGAATTCTGAACCGTGAATTTTGAAAATGAAGTAGAATGTAGACCGTCTGAACTTTTTTGACTATTTTACTGTAATGCCGAATTCTGAACCGAAATTAATGTTAGATAGAGACCGTCTGAACTTTTTTGTCTATTTTGCTGAATAGCTGAATTCTGAACCGTGAATTTTGAAAATGAAGTAGAATGGAGACCGTCTGAACCTTTTTGACTATTTTGCTGAAATGCCGAATTCTGAACCGAAATTAATGTAAGATAGAGACCGTCTGAACGTTTTTGACTATTTCGCTGAAATGCTGAATTCTGAACCATGAATTTTGAAAATGAAGTAGAATGGAGACCGTCTGAAATTTTTTGACTATTTTGCTGAAATGGTGAATTCTGAACCGTGAATTTTAAAAATGAAGTAGAATGGAGACCGTCTGAACTTTTTTGACTATTTTGCTGAAATGCCGAATTCTGAACCGAAATTAATGTAAGATAGAGACCGTCTGAACGTTTTTGACTATTTTGCTGAAATGCTGAATTCTGAACCGTGAATTTTGAAAATGAAGTAGAATGGAGACCGTCTGAACGTTTTTGACTATTTTGCTGAAATGCCGAATTCTGAACCGAAATTAATGTAAGATAGAGACCGTCTGAACGTTTTTGACTATTTTGCTGAAATGCCGAATTCTGAATCGAAATTAATGTAAGATAGTGACCGTCTGAACTTTTTTGACTATTTTGATGAAATGCCGAATTCTGAACCGAAATTAATGTAAGATAGAGACCGTCTGAACTTTTTTGACAATTTTGCTGAATAGCTGAATTCTGAACCGTGAATTTTGAAAATGAAGTAGAATATGTAGACCGTCTGAACTTTTTTGACTATTTTACTGAAATGCCGAATTCTGAACCGAAATTAATGTAAGATAGAGACCGTCTGAACTTTTTTGACTATTTTGCTGAATAGCTGAATTCTGAACCGTGAATTTTGAAAATGAAGTAGAATGGAGACCGTCTGAACCTTTTTGACTATTTTGCTGAAATGCCGAATTCGGAACCGAAATTAATGTAAGATAGAGACCGTCTGAACGTTTTTGACTATTTTGCTGAAATGCTGAATTCTGAACCATGAATTTTGAAAATGAAGTAGAATGGAGACCGTCTGAAATTTTTTGACTATTTTGCTGAAATGGTGAATTCTGAACCGTGAATTTTGAAAATGAAGTAGAATGGAGACCGTCTGAACTTTTTTGACTATTTTGCTGAAATGCCGAATTCTGAACCGAAATTAATGTAAGATAGAGACCGTCTGAACGTTTTTGACAATTTTGCTGAAATGCCGAATTCTTAACCGAAATTAATGTAAGATAGAGACCGTCTGAACTTTTTTACTATTTTGCTGAAATGGTGAATTCTGAACCGTGAATTTTGAAAATGAAGTAGAATGGAGACCGTCTGAACTTTTTTGACTATTCTGCTGAAATACCGAATTCTGAACCGAAATTAATGTAAGATAGAGACCGTCTGAACTTTTTTGACTATTTTGCCGAAATGCTGAATTCTGAACCGTGAATTTTGAAAATGAAGTAGAATGTAGACCGTCTGAACTTTTTTGACTATTTTACTGAAATGCCGAATTCTGAACCGAAATTAATGTTAGATAGAGACCGTCTGAACTTTTTTGTCTATTTTGCTGAATAGCTGAATTCTGAACCGTGAATTTTGAAAATGAAGTAGAATGGAGACCGTCTGAACCTTTTTGACTATTTTGCTGAAATGCCGAATTCTGAACCGAAATTAATGTAAGATAGAGACCGTCTGAACGTTTTTGACTATTTTGCTGAAATGCCGAATTCTGAATCGAAATTAATGTAAGATAGAGACCGTCTGAACTTTTTTGACTATTTTACTGAAATGCCGAATTCTGAACCGAAATTAATGTAAGATAGAGACCGTCTGAACTTTATTGACTATTTTGCTGAATAGCTGAATTCTGAACCGTGAATTTTGAAAATGAAGTAGAATGGAGACCGTCTGAACCTTTTTGACTATTTTGCTGAAATGCCGAATTCGGAACCGAAATTAATGTAAGATAGAGACCGTCTGAACGTTTTTGACTATTTTGCTGAAATGCTGAATTCTGAACCATGAATTTTGAAAATGAAGTAGAATGGAGACCGTCTGAAATTTTTTGACTATTTTGCTGAAATGGTGAATTCTGAACCGTGAATTTTGAAAATGAAGTAGAATGGAGACCGTCTGAACTTTTTTGACTATTTTGCTGAAATGCCGAATTCTGAACCGAAATTAATGTAAGATAGAGACCGTCTGAACGTTTTTGACAATTTTGCTGAAATGCCGAATTCTTAACCGAAATTAATGTAAGATAGAGACCGTCTGAACTTTTTTGACTATTTTGCTGAAATGGTGAATTCTGAACCGTGAATTTTGAAAATGAAGTAGAATGGAGACCGTCTGAACTTTTTTGACTATTCTGCTGAAATACCGAATTCTGAACCGAAATTAATGTAAGATAGAGACCGTCTGAACCTTTTTGACTATTTTGCCGAAATGGTGAATTCTGAACCGTGAATTTTGAAAATGAAGTAGAATGGAGACCGTTTGAATATTTTGCTGAAATGCCGAATTCTGAACCGTGAATTTTGAAAATGAAAATGAAAATAGTGTAACAATGTTACGCCTTTTCTAAAATATTGTTGTTTATCTTCATTGACTTCCCAAATAATAATATTGTTTTTCCAAACAATTACTGTTTACAATTATCTACTTCCGAAATAAAATAACCTTTCTCAAATTATAATATGCCTTTTCCAAAAAATTACTGTTTACAAAATAACCTTTCTCGAATTATAATATGCCTTTTCCCAAAAAATACTGTTTAGAATTATCTTCTTCCGAAATAAACTAACCTTTCTCAAATAATAAAATGCCTTTTCCAAAAAATTACTGTTTAGAATTATCTACTTCCGAAATAAAATAACCTTTCTCCTCCATTCTACTTCATTTTCAAAATTCACGGTTCAGAATTCAGCATTTGAGCAAAATAGCCAAAAAAGTTCAGACGGTCTCTATCTTACATTAATTTCGGTTCAGAATTCGGCATTTCAGCAAAATAGTCAAAAATGTTCAGACGGTCTCCATTCTACTTCATTTTCAAAATTCACGGTTCAGAATTCGGCATTTCAGCAAAATAGTCAAAAAAGTTCAGACGGTCTCCATTCTACTTCATTTTCAAAATTCACGGTTCAGAAATCGGCATTTCAGCAAAATAGTCAAAAAAGTTCAGACGGTCTGCATCTTACATTAATTTCAAAATTCACGGTTCAGAATTCAGCATTTCAGCAAAATAGTCAAAAAGGTTCAGACGGTCTCCATTCTACTTCATTTTCAAAATTCACGGTTCATAATTCGGCATTTCAGCAAAATAGTCAAAAACGTTCAGATGGTCTGCATCTTACATTAATTTCAAAATTCACGGTTCAGAATTCAGCATTTCAGCAAAATAGTCAAAAAAGTTCAGACGGTCTGCATCTTACATTAATTTCAAAATTCACGGTTCAGAATTCAGCATTTCAGCAAAATAGTCAAAAAAGTTCAGACGGTCTCTATCTTACATTAATTTCGGTTCAGAATTCGGCATTTAAGCAAAATAGTCAAAAAAGTTCAGACGGTCTCCATTCTACTTCATTTTCAAAATTCACGGTTCAGAATTCGGCATTTCAGCAAAATAGTCAAAAAAGTTCAGACGGTCTCCATTCTACTTCATTTTCAAAATTCAAGGTTCAGAATTCAGCATTTCAGCAAAATAGTCAAAAAGTTCAGACGGTCTCTCTCTATCTTAGATTAATTTCAAAGTTCACGGTTCAGAATTCAGCATTTCAGCAAAATAGTCAAAAAAGTTCAGACGGTCTCTATCTTACATTAATTTCAAAGTTCATGGTTCAGAATTCTGCATTTCAGCAAAATAGTCAAAAACGTTCAGACAGTTTATGGTTTGGTAGGATGGGAGAATTTTATAGTAGGAATTCTACTATTTTCAGCAGTTCAGACGTTCAGACATTCAGCAGATTAGTCGATCCCTGTTAATTTACAATTACAAATAAATTTACAATTACTTTCGGTCTTTAAAAAATTTTACTTACATTGTACTTGTCGGTCTTCTGGAACTTGCTGGTCTTCTGGTTCTTCTTGGTCTCCTTCTTTGAACTTTGAGGTTGGAATGATTTTCTACTTTGGTTAGTCTGGCTATTTATAGTGCCATTATATTCTACGTCATTGTAGTTTTAACTGTGCATTATTGGGGGTGAGTAATGGGTTTTCTGGGGCGCCACATGTTGCAATCGGGGGATAGAATATTTTTCCATGGCGTTGGTTTTCCCCGGGTTTTCCATGACGCCCTTTTCCGGGGTTTTACCCCCACAAGATAATTTCATTTTTAAACTTTCACCACACTAGAATTGAACTGATTTGAATTCCGAGTTTTTATTTTTCTTATCCCTTATCTTAGTGTTTGTGATAAAATTAAACTTCTCGAAAGATCCAGCGTCACTGGCGCCATCTGCTTCCCCCTCGCACCGCTCGCGGTGCGTGCACCGCCCCTGCCTTCCACAGTGCTTGGCCTGGGAGACTCTTATGAACCCTACTTATAACCTTTCCAATACTGCTGTATCACCCATGTTAATTGGTGTGCGGAGTTTTGTGGGCGGGGCTTCGTCACTTCTCATCATTCTGACATATATTTACGTGTCACTTCGATGGTTGGTAGCCTGGTAGCATCGCGAGTTCCTAGGCACGGCGAGATAGATTATTAGTGAGCTAAAATTTTTCAAACATAATCACTTATCTAGCTCTCCCACAAAAGTTGGTTTTAGCGACGTATTGTTAGTTAAAAACTCTCAATTTTTTTAACAGACTGTAATTTCCCACATGGGCATAATTGCCCGATGTTACCTTAGTGGGCTGTTTTCTTAGAACCATTTTCCTCGAATCATAACCTTAAAACTAAATCGCTTATATTTTCGAATAACAAAATAGCCTTTTACTAATAAGTAGCATCAAAAACTCGTTTATTAACAACCAATCGAAGATTGACCCGACAAATTTTTATGTTACCTTAATTTTTAAAGGTCTGTCAATATCTCAAGAAGCTCCAACGTTCATTCAAGAACCACCGGTGACGGTGGACTTTGCAAACTCAACGGGGGCGGTGATTCCGTGTTCAGCGCGGGGAATCCGTCTCCAGTCATCAGTTGGATCGTGGCGGAAGGCACGAACAGTTGCTCGAACTTAGCGGCCATCGACGTCCTCGGACTAATAGCGTTTTCCTTTGGGTCCTCGCGGAGCGCTCCCATGGAGGAATAAAACCAGGAGATCCTATTCTTCAAAAACAGTCTTTAACGAAGCTGGAAACTACTACTACCATTTTTATTGCTCCTTGGGAGCGCTCCGCGAGGACCCAAAGGAAAACGCTATAAGACACGTCAGGCAAGATGGTGCCTTGGTCTTTCCACCTCCACCTTTCAACTCCGATAACTACAAACAAGAAGTTCATTCGGCCACCTACAGGTGTCTCGCTTACAATTCCGTCAGGGTCACTGGAAGCCGGAATGTTCGAATCAGAGGAGGTACGAACAATTTTGACTTAATTGTGTTCGCAACAGATGAAAAAATTACTGTAGCTGAAATTTAAATACCTTCATAAAATATTATAGCAAAGTATAGTAGTAAGTTTATGACAAACACCAACCTTGAAGTCTTCAAATCCAAAAACTTCTAAATGCTCAAAAGTTTTATGATTTCTTCTTTGATTTTAAGTTTTCTTCCCAGAGATTTCTCCAAGTTTTGGATTTTTAGCTGATATTTGTGACTTTCTCGGAAATTCCTTGGTTTCTGCAAATATATCGTGATATATTATGTCAAAGCCTAGTCTAATTGTCTGTGAGGTACAAAGGAAAAGCCCAGTTCACAATATACTCTCATTTATCCATACACACAGGTCTTATATTAGACAGTTTCCTATATGTATAAATTTTCGGGGTCGATGATCTCATTTATTACAGTGTTATGAAAGGGAGGGGGAGGTTTGAACGCTTATTGTAACAAAAAATTGTTTATCTTTCTCCACACGCACACGTGACACGCACGAAAGAAAGATATCAAGCAATCAAGCCTTTATGAATGGCGTCGGGGCTGGGGGAGACGTAGAAGAGACGCTGTTCTATAGTTGTTTGCTGGATAGTTTGTTAAGGATCTTGCTAATTATATTAATATTGGGTTTGTCATAAAAAATTGCTATTCTCCGTCAGCCCTTCTCGGGTGTCATATTATTTGTTGAGGCGTCGTCCCACTCCGGAAAAAAGATGTTGCTTGGCGGCAGATGTTGTTTCATTTCGGGGCGGTGAAGGCCAGGGCCAAGGCTTACCAATGAGAAATCGATTCGTATACCCGACTTGAAGGCTCGAACGCCAGCGAGCAGAACCCTTAATTACGTTATTATCTAGTAATCAGTAATAAAAACCCAATATATCAGCGAAGGGAAAAGAAATAGCAATTGCTCCCACTACGGAAAACTATTTCAGTGTAGGGCTTCGTATAATGTTGTTAAATTTATATTTTTTGAAATGGGAGCTTTGAAATTGGCTTAAACAAAACAGTTGCGTTGATTTCAAACCCATTTTCTAACCAATCAAAATTCTTTGCGGGACGAAGCTTCTTTTGACGTCATAATAGGGTAAATTTTTTATCACCCATTTGGAGTTCTTTTTAACTCGACGCCAGTCGCCATTGCCAGATTTGCATGTTACCAAATTCAGAGCCTGAATTATCCAACCGCATTTGATCACAAGTGGCTTTTGCCAGGTTTGTAAGTTGTAAACCTTTTGAATTTCAATCTCTCTGACCGGCATTTAGTAGTAGTAACTTAGTAAGATGCGGAATTATAATAAAAATCAGAGGCCAAGGCTTACGTTCTTGTGGCTCCGAGACCTAATTCCAACTCGTGCCACGTGACTATCGGTTGACCGCCTTTTTTGGCCGGAATTCGGTCGTATGTGGGAACTGAAATAAAATCTTGCCGTCGAAGGCCTGCGCAAAAGTAAAATTTTTAACGCAGCACCAAAGTTTTCCATCGTTATTTTCGGTGACGTGCGAACCTAGCTTTAGGTGTCTTTATTTTGTCAGCGCAGGAAATACCCGTCTTGTTATGGGTCTTTTAAAATGAATAGACGGTCAAACTTGTGTGGAATCCATAAATTACGAGTATTAATTATCTTCGCTTTACATCAAAAAATATGCGAGCAACTCGAGAGCTTGGTAAATTCTGAGAAAAATTGTTAAACGTCAAACAGGCTATAACGAAATGGAGAGTTCACGGTGCGTAACCCTTTAATCAGCGGGGCACGAAGCGTCCCGTATAAAACTGACAGTTCTGGTGTCACGATTGACTGATCAACGCTGTTCGTCGTCTTGTACACCAATTAGATTCCTTATAGAACAGACCATAAACCATCGATTTTGTTAAAGCTAGCTCTAGCTATACATGGTATTATGGCCAGAGTCAAGTTTAATTCTTGGCTTTCATAAAAGCACTTGCCAATCAAAATTTCTCTATCGGTCATTTTTGTGCCATTATTTAAGACGGAGAACTCCATAGACTCAGCTAGCCGAAATGAAGAAAGCACGATAAACTGTAGTCTGCTAGGTTTGGTCTAATCTTACCTAATATATTTAGGTGATGTAAGACACGGTCAGAAAATTAGAAATAAGAATGGAAGTAACAGGGGGGGAACGTGAACGTGTGATTCATCATTGAAAGAGAGAGCGGGATGGAAGGGAACTGGAGGTGGGCCATGAGCTCGAATGAAACTCTACCTTGCGCACGTCCCAACCCTTCGATAGGCGATTGTTATTGTGCTGCTGCGTAGCGCCATTGTATTTGTATGAGAATTACCGTATATTTTTAGACACAGGGGGCATCCTTGAGGTTTGATGCCGTACGACTGTTTTAAAACGCTGAGGGTGCTGGTAGCACATGGTTGCCAGAGATGGAGGTGCAGAAGTTACTTTATAAGTATGCAGATTTCGACTCAATCCCACTCTCCTTTAATATTCACCTTGCTTCTGAGACAAAAAAAAAACATGTTTACTGCCTTCCTTCCCCGTGGTATAGTAGGAGTAAAAAGTCGTTTCTCAGAAAGGTCAAGGTCCCGAATGCCTCTTGAGCCCAAGTATCTTGGGTCTTATGCAACAAGCCATTATCAATTCCTACCACCACAACTGTCTGGCGAAGCTTGCCGGACTGGACTAATTATAGACAGACCCTCAATAAGTATAATAAAGCCATCCGGGAGGCCAAGAGGAACTCCTGGAGGGACTTTTGCGGTAGCATCTCTGATGCCCCCGCTACTGCCAAGATCATGAAGATCCTGGCTCATGATAACACTCACCAGCTCAGCACCATCAAGGTGGCAGAAGGTGAGTTTACCAAGTCAGGGACTGATACCCTTAAGCATATGCTTAAGGTACACTTTCCGGACTCCAAGGCTTTTGACCTCACAGGCACTGACGCTCCCCCCGTGCACTTTCGGAGAGCACATAGGGCGGACTGGGGCATCGCCAATAAGATAGTTACATACTCTAGACTTCAGTGGGCTGTAAACTCGTTTCAGCCCTATAAGTCCCCTGGCCCAGATGGCGTCTTTCTCGCCCTCCTTCAGGAAGGCATAGACGCCATTGGCCCTTATTTAAAAAATACAGAAATACTAGCTGTTACCCGCGGCGTCGCTCGCGTGTAATAAGAACTTCCATCAAAATGATATAAAGAATGAATAGAGTTTACTAATGACTAATATTTTTGTAGCACCCTAGGAGAAAAGGCACTCGGCATTGCTCGTCAGACCGTCGGGAGATTTTTTATTACTTTTCATGCAGACATTTTTCCATAAAAAGGGTTTTTAAGTTTTTACCCGCCATTTAATAAGATGGCAACAAATCGAACCGGAAGACCATTCAGCCCGTCTATAGGCTAAAGGAAACCAGTGTACTAAATATTTGCGAAATCGGTTGAAACGCGCGGACTTTGTTACAAAGAGAAGATTTTTTACATTTCTTGGCGTAATTTTTTAAGATGGCAGCGGATTGGAAAAATCTTTCTTAGTACGCGGCTTCTACTTATGAGTAACGTTCCTGCAAATTTTGAGCCTCCTAGGGCAAGCGGTTTGGGCTGGGCGTTGATTATCAGTCAGTCAGTCTGTCAGTTAGTCAGGACTTTGATTTATATAGATATAGATTTTTAAATCTTCGAGGCGAAATACGAAATCGAAGATCAATTCCGAACGTTTTGAGTAAATTGAGAAATATCTGCGAAAACGAGAAAATCTTTAGTTCTTTTTGGAAATGTCGATCCCCACCCTAAATCGCTTGTGTTTTTCTAGACGCGAGACTCGCCTGATAAGCGTACGTCAATTTTGAGGCTCAATTCATTTTGGGCGCGATCATTCGTCTGGAAATTCGATACGCCTTGGATATGAGGCACTGCCATACTTTTTTATTAAACCATCCATCAAGTTAAGCTAGCCTAGGCTGTCCAACTCGAATAGCAATAAAGAATAAAGTTTTTACGCAAGCCGCCAACGCTAAAGGTTTACGACAAGGCACCAACGACCATTTGAATGTGGACACTGATCTAAGCACGTACCTCTCTTTTATTGGAAATTATATTAAAGAGATAAAATTGTCTTAGGTAATTCCTGAAACGGTCAGGCAATAAAATAGCCTGTTTGACGATGACTTTACAGTTATTGTCGACCTGATAAGGTGCGTTCATTCGCATCTACCGAGAGATTTGCGACTGATTTTTATCGCTGAACGCGGTTTAAAATTTTGAGTCGCCAAGTCTTAAGCAAAGTTATCATAGTTCCAGATTCTCAGGCTTTCGATTTGCTATTTTGTTATAAGGATACTAAAAAACCGAAATATTCCAGAAATTGAGGTAATGATAAGGATATAGTGACCCTATCGTTAAAATAGTCGGTGGTAAACGATCTTTAAAACCAAGCTCGGCTGCATGGGAATGATGGCGTTTTAGCAGTTTCCTAAAGATCAAAAGATGAATATTAGAATCCATCTATTGGGAACCGCAATTATGAATTCTTCTATCTTACTTCTTATAATAACTTTCCGTACTTCTCAATATTCAGATGAATGTCTTGATTTGAATGGTCGTTGCCGGTGCATGGTAATTTGCGGTGAAGGATAGGCCTATAAAATTTCCAACTGGAAGAGGTTCTAAAAAGCTTGCTTAGGAAACTATATGCTAATCAGATAGGAGCTTCTATAGCGAAGCTAAATCGCACCCAGCTCATGTTCGTGATATGATTATGCTTCTTTATTCTCAATACCTTCGACGCCTAAACTTAATAAATTTATTTATAAGCTAATATATTCGCGATCCAAAATATTGCTGCGATCGAATATCAGAATTCTCAAGAAAGTATTTTAGCCACATCGTATATACGATGGGCTATTAGTTTGACCTGGTGTGTAGAAGAAGATGAAGATGAAGAAGATGATGATGAAGATGTTTCGTTCGTTATTTTTAAATAGTACTTCGTAAAACCACTTCTAGGTGGCGCTGGCTCCATAATTTTTTTTCAACGATTATTAAATTTATAATATTTATTTTCTTCTCCACCACCACCGGGATTCGAACCCGGGACCTAGGGCACGCCAGCCTGTGCTTAGTGACTCGTGAGCTCCAAGAGAGAGAGGGATGGGAGAGATATAGAACCGGTCCGAAAGGCGAGGATTCTAGAGATGGGCAATTTTTTGGTTTCTTCTTAGCTGCAAGGTATCGATGGGACTAATAGTTTTACCCGAAGAGCAATGGTAGTAGTAGCATTAGTAATTAAATTAGTAACGGGCGTTGACGATATGTGATTCACTTTGCCAAGCAGCCATTGAAAAATTATTCCCCCTGACAGGTATATTAGGGGATATTTCACTACAAGTATATTTATTGTAGTATGGATAGCCTGAGTACGCAAACGATGTGGCTTAATTATGGGCTAGACCATCTTGTTTTCTATCTAGTGGCTTTGGCGTCATAAAAAATGCTGCAAAGTTTGGATATTAAACTCTATAAAGAAAGGAAAAACTGGGAGAGTGGTTTCCTTATTAATACAAAAAGCACTTAATGCGCAATTAAGCAATTGGATCATTAGGATTCTAGGATATTAAATTTACTCTGAAGATCTCCGCATTATTTAGAGTGAAGTAAGAGAGAGTGTGATACAGGTTTTTGTTGGATCAGTCTGCCATAAGTTAAAGGGCGTGTTTTTTGGGTCAGACTGGGTATGTATACTCGACCAAACCATTACAATTAAATAATTCGCAAATTTCATGAAATATATATTCTGAAAGTGGTATATTAATGGAAAATCGAAGATTTGTATTTTTTTCTCTTTCAAATTATCGATGTTTTATAATCATGTTTTTAAAATTGATCGCGCTAGTCCCTTCTTAAGTATCACTGCAACACAGGATAATAATACACCTCAAGGGTGCCAGTTTCGCACAATAGAACGTTGTAATTCTAAACAGGATGCAATGTTTTCTTCAATTTCGTCTCCCTCACACCATATTTTAAAACAGTGATAATTTTCAAATTTCGAGTGAACTTGATTTACCAGAATAAATTCAAATACGTCCCCGGCTAGCCCATCTTTAAACACTGAGCTCTGCGAAGTTCCGAATGTCCTTGATATCCTGTAATCCTAACAAGAAGTATTTACTATAAGAAGGCCTAAAAAGACGTTCGGTGCGCGCGTGGTATACGACAATATCCCCCCATGGGTGGGGGAGGCTGGAAACCAAGGCGGGACTTAATATTTTATCTTACTCTATGTTTTCCACCATCTATCTCTTTTACCTTCTCGTTAAGCCTTGGTTTGGTTTTTGGAACTCACGAACTCATAAGTTTAGAAACAATTATAGAACGAACGATTTTCACGTAGAGACACGTATTCAAAATCCATTAAGTTAGGTTCAAAACCTTTAACTAACTTCTTAATGGCAATTACACACCATTCGCGAACCGTTTCAGCACCGCTGGCAGCCTCCATTTTTTGTATACTTTGCTCGAGGACGTCGGAATACGTCATTTGCGTCTGTATGACCTATCCCCACGGGATCCAATAGGAATGCGCAGAGCAATGACGGACATGAAAGGGGTGGGGCTTACTTGTCCACTAACACCGGCGTAAGTGTAGAAGCGTAAAATCTCGCCACTTAGGTCTTCTTATAGTAAATTCCTTCTTGTCCTAACGATACTTTTGCTCGTGCTTAAAGCACATGCACGGTATAGCATCTCAAAGTTTTCCTATCGCCCATCGGGTTTATAAAATTTATTATTGTTTCAAATGTTCCATGGCTCTTTTACGCGAACTTCAGCTAGAATGGGAGAGCTCTGCCGAGCTGTGTATTAGGCGTGTTACTCGAAATATGAAAGATATAAAAACTCTAAGCTCGCCGAAAATGGATCGAGAAAAGCTGTACTAATATATTCGTGTCACGAGGGTCTTGGGGCACCGCTCCCCCGGCTCTAAATGAACTTGGCCATATATCAAAACACTGGCAATAGGATTATAAGTAACATAACAACAATAAGAATGAAAGACAATCAAAAATTAATGAAGGCCACGAAGATGTGTTAATTTCAGAGTAAAACGATTTAATTAAACCGAGCTTGTTAATTTATTTCGCCGCTAAAGAAATGTAACTTTCGTAGAAGCAATGAACCCTTGGAAACTGAGGTGAGAGAGCCATCACCCTCCGAGGAATTTTATATCATAGTGGTTAACCCTTCTTCATCTGGTTTCAGGCCATAACCCCAACATATATAAGTTGATAGGATATAAATCTTTTTATGGGAAATTTAACATTTCGGATATCAGTGGGAAGTAGATATCATATTTAATGTTGTTATGCTATTTAAGATCCTGGACTGTTGTGTTGTCCACTCGAGTTACTTTGAATGATTAGTTTCTATTTTGTCTTGACCGAAGCTGCTTTTACTGTGATTGATTAGTTCGATAAAAGTATATTCTTTAAATTGTACAATATAATTTCTACGCTGTTTTAAATATTACTTTTAAAAGAAGTCGGTTAAAATTAATTTCATGTTCTCACCAAAAATATATTACTGTAAATCAGGACAGCATTTTTTATAAATGGTGGGGTAAACATCTAACTAGCTTGAGGATGCATAACGTCTTGCTGTCAAGTCCCTATTAAATAAAGGTTTCAGTGTAGCTTGGTTAATTGAAGATATGGTTACAAAACGGATAAAGATTTGTATAACATTGCAGTAAGATTAGTTAAACGTAAAACTTTTGTCCATTTTATTTCGATAACAATCTTTTCGGCTTTTAACTGTACACACATCCAATAAATACGCTCCTTGCCTTGATTGACTCTTGGTAATAAATCCCTCCTTTAATTATCTGCTTTTGAATATTTAATTTCGTTATATGTCGTCCACTCGCACTGCAGTTTTGATTTCCATTTATATTCAGAAGGGAATTGGGCGTCCTCTTTGAATAATTAAAAGATTTTATACCAAAAGCCTTATTTCAAGGAGTAGCAACTTCTTTTTCAAGTTGAATGTGCTCGACTCTTAAAACTTACTGCTTCTCTGCTCTTCTTTAAAATTTACACGAGCTGGTGTTACATGGAAAACGTGCCTATTTTTCGCAGTTGAGAATAAAGGCCGGTGTTGAGGGTAAAAAATGAGAAAGAAAGAAAATATTTTAGCCTGGAACACGCGTTTTTGAAAACTAGTCTTTATGTAAATGGAAAGTATCTACATTTTATTCCTTAAGCCATATTTTTGTCTTGTTTAGCACGACTCCATAAATGTGACAGCGTTCTCTGGGTGTGGTCTAAAACTTTTCGTTTCTCTGACTGTCAAATTATTTAATTCTTCTTTTCGAAGTACAGCCCAGGACACGTAAATGGGAATTTTCATAATTTCTCTGGGAGTCTAGAAATGCTATTTTTTCTTCAATATCATTAGTAAGCCGATCGCGTCAAATCCGGAAACGCTATTTTAACCTAATCTCGGATATTACATTACTTTTAATGGCGTTGCTGCTAATGGTCACGTTCTCTCCGTGTTCAAATAAGCTTTTTCCCCTTCTCTTTAAAAACGAATTTAAATTTTATTTGTAATTTGTACTAAAATTTTATGGGTTTTGGGAAACAGACTGTATTTGATATGACTGGTAGCCATAAGTCAGGAGCCAATGAGAAATCATCCATGAAATAATTTTGATCCCAACGAAAACATTAACATTTACATAGGCCAGGCCTCACACAGTAGCCTCTCCACCGTGAAACGTTCCGAGATCCCATTTAGAGCCAAGTCTGTAATTTTCTTATTCATTTTCCTTGGTTGAGATCATGAGAGGCAAAGTGAATCACGTGGTTGTCCCCAAAACGCTCTTTTTATTGTACTCTCACTTCCTATGTCGTAACAAGCATCTTGGAATGGAAAGATAGGTCAATAAGTACACGTATCAATTCTTCTGCATTTCTTGCAAATTTAAAGCTCCATAGCTCTATTCTTATGAAATTTCAATCCTCGTGTTTTCCGATCGCATTGTTATTGCAAGGGGCTTCCGATAAAGCTTAATCCCATTGTTATTTGGAAACCCAGTTCCATTATGAGTTAAATCCATCGCTTTGTCATATTGTGAAAAGCCGCTTGTCCAACAATTGCTTTAAAGATTCCCTCAAAAGATAGTCGGATATTTAAATTGGGCTTAGGACAGAGAGGGTTCCGAGCTTCTTGACGCATTATTGGCAACTGGGTGAGGATGCTTAGACCGTCGTAAAGGCCGAGGCTTAACTGCCCCACGTTCTATTTATAAGGCTAGAAAATATTTTCCATATTTCTCTTTTTGTAAAGACTCGCTTTGGACGGAGTTTCCGGGAGTTCGTCGGCGGCTTTTCGAATCGATGAGCTAAAGAGCTGACTAAACGGAAAAACCAATTCCGAACTCACCATTTTTGCCGATAAAAGAAATAAAAGTAAAGTCGAAACTCGCACATTTATCTGGTCTTCTTCCAATCGCAACCACCCAAAGTTTTTCTTTCAAACTGCGCCCTCTACGTTTAAGGGAAAAGTTATGAAATTGATCTATGGATGTATAAACGCTAGTTTTCCCTTCACTAATCGCGTGATATTACTTTGTCATTTGTACACGAAATAAAGAAATTCTTACTATTAGACTTATAAATGGATATCTCGAAAAATGATGGTACTGTACTCTTGAAATACATTTGGTCCCATGGACGCTTTTGAGTGGATAAAGTCTTGACAATTTGCTGTCCAAGTTATCATTTTCGAGTTATGTTTTTAGTGTTTTATGGATGACCAATTAATATAAAGTAAGAAACTAGGACTCGCGTTCTTTGCCAGTTGTTAATGGTGTCAATTTCAAAATTCGAAAACCAATATTCAACGAATATTTAATTGAATTTACGATATTCTAATTACCCGAATGCCTCGAAAGCTGAATTGTATATATTTTGACAAGAGAAATTTGAAAAGATAAGATAAAAGTAAATACGGTAACAGGGTCAGGAAGTGCGTACATACGATTATTTTGCTACATCTGGTAATAAAAACTCCATGTAAAAGTAATTCTATTCAAGAAAGGTTTTTCTTTACCACTATCAGAAGTAAGATGAGACCAGAAGTACTGAGCTAACCTAATTCTTCACTTGGCGAAAGTGAATATTCTTGATAAGACACCAACGGTTGGCCCTCTGGTAGTGGTTTCTGAATTTTCCCTCCAAAACATGAGACGCTCGTGGCGGTAGACGGCCGAACTAGATTCAAGCACCCGCGTCCGTGTTCCGCGGCTTTAGATTGAGGGGAAGGGGGTAGGAAATGTTATTGGAATCGACCAATTTTTTTCTTCCTAGTGTAGGCGCGATTGAAGCGGCATAAAATCCTCAAATTTGTTCACTAGTGCCAGGATATACTGCTAGAGCTCTTTACTTCTAGTCTCATCTTACTTATGCCACTATTTATTTCAATTTTTCCCCGATTCATATATCACAGTGAATGAAATTGAATCTAGGAGTTGTGATACTGTACCTTTTAGGGTTTTTTATTTTTCATCAATAAAGGAGCATTAATGTAGTGATCGGGTTATGATGGTAGTTTATGAAGGAACCATTCCGTTACGCTTATGTCGATATTTTCTTTAGAACGATTATTTTACCCAAGTTATAACTCATACCTGCCCCTTACCTACTCCCGCTCAATCGCCCATTTTTCTAAAAGGCTACTTTTAGCCCGCTTTTCTGACGTTCGATCCAACTAAAGTGCGTTCCAATTTCTTCGTAAGCCCGAAAGTCGTTTTTCAAGTTACCAAATCATACCATAAGCGAATTATTATCCGCTTATGATCATACTAATAATAGTTACGTTTCTAAATGAGTCTTGTAATGTTAAACCCCATAGAGATTTTGATCCCATTTGGGATCGATTAAAATTATAAAATCACCAGTGTGCCACCTGCTGAAAATTAGAACACATTTTTTGACTATGGAGTGGTACTGAGATGCGAGGAGCTTCGGGAACGTGACGTCAATATTGATAGTCCAAATTGTATAGCATGAGCTGAAGACTTCCAATATGGTTGCCAAAACTGAGGTAGGAGATTGGATGGTGTGACGTCACGAGAATTTTCGTAATAGCAGACTTTACAGGATACTATAAAAGGGTGGTGGGACTGAACTACCCACCCACCTACATTTAAACACTGATCACTTTGAAATTAATTTCGAGTGGCCACTAGAAACAATCCTAATTTCCAATGCAACCCCGTGTAATACATGGCTTATACTAAGTCACTTTTTTTCGAATTCGGTTACTAAAAGTCACTTTTTTCAAATTCGGTTACTAAAATTAGTTACTATTTCTCACTGTTTTTGGGTTTGTGAGTCTTTCGGTGTTATTGATTTTCTCGACTACAACGTTAAAGTAACATATTTGACTGTATGGCGGTTTAAACGCAAAAATAGCGAGATGACAGTTGATCAAACCCCAAAATTGTGGAGCTCGAATGTTTAACTTAATATTTAAAATCAATCCAATTCAAATGAATGTTTTCTTTTTGATTTGAAACCACATCAATTGCTTTGCATTCTGAGCTGTGCTCCAAAATAGTTTAATTGAATTTCGCATTTGACCTTTCCTTTGACCGAAAATATCTAAGCCCATCGATTGGGCTTAATTACGACATCGACCTTTAAAATATCTTTTATTACAGAAAATAATTATGTAATTTGGACGTAAGCACTGGGAAAATCGGAGTCGTAATTTACTGCATGTTTCTAAATGTACACCTCCCTTTGGCCACAGTCTACCCTCTGATTACTAAATAGTAAATTACTATTCCAATTTTTTCCTTTCAAACAAATGAAAAGTTGGCTTTATTTCTTCCACACTGTATTTGAAGTTATCTTTGAATAATCGTATTTTGAAAATTGCATTGGATCAAATGATTTTAATATTTTATGAAACACGTTGTCTCGAATATACACGCTTGTGTTCCTTTCGTTTGTGGATTTCTCATTCGCGCTTCGAGCATCGATAGGAAAAAGTGTTTTCGCATAGTGATATATAGGCATCGCCATCACTAGTTGGAGATAAATCGAGCAGAATTCCGATTGGAATGCTAATAGCGCGCGAGGGCCCGCCGGATCATTACGGCATCATCATCTTCCTTCTCCAGACCTTCATTCAAAGAGAAACATGATTGACAACGCTCTAATCACTCTTTAAACTTTGAACACCCTATTAAAAACGTATAACAGAAAATGATTCAGTAAGAGCAGCGTGTTATTCATGTTGCCTCTAAGTCGAAGAAAAAATATATTTACTAATCGCCTCCCGAATGTGTAATAGGGTATAAAGGTCTCGTATGAATATTAGTGCAAGGGCAATCCAAATTACGCTTACCAGAAGTCCATTAAATTAGCCTAGGCTAATTTAATGGACTTCTGCGCTTACTAAAAAGGTTTCGCTAAGAAGTGTGTGATCAAATGGAAGCAAAAATATTCAAATGGCTTCTAATTCCTGAAAGCCGACTTGACTACTGTCGTCGATATTAAACTTACAAATTATGTTATAATATTAAAGTAGATAGCTGAATGGTTCATTTTGAAGGAATCTAGAGAGAAAGCGAGGTTTGGCGTGATGAACATCATGTTGGGCACTACGAAAGTCTTTAATGAACTCCCATCGCTTGCCACACTTTCTCTTATTCCTTTTGGTTATGCAATATGTTTTAAATGACACCCACTATTGTTAAAGGATATCGCGAGCAAACATAACGATACTTTTAAATAATTCATCGGGACCAAATTTATCATCTAAATTTTCAAGAAAACAACTCAACAAGAATTTAGTTTTGTTCAAGAGTTAACAATATTTTGCAGACCATGCAGCTTTTATTTCCCAATTATAACTGACTTTGGTTCAATAGACCCCTGGAAGGGCAGAGAAAATACGTGTAAGAACCAAGGAGTAATATATTACGCTTTTAGAGCTACCCATTTTCTAGTTTCAATAATAAACTAGTATGATAGAGAAAACCATTTATATAGAAATTCACCATTACGAAAATAAATAGGAAATGCGTATCACGCTTATTAGGTTATTTATAATATTGTCAATGAACACAGCACTAAGATAATGTATTATCCTCTCGTAGTGGCTTTTCGGTGGACGGCTCTAAAAGGTTTTCCTGGAAAAAAAGAATATAGGAAAAAGAACGTAAAAAGAATTTGGCTTAAGAAAAGAAGGTAATGAGCAGGTCGTAGCCTAGATTTGGAAAACTGAAGAAGAGCCATTTGGAATCCATTTGGTGCAGCTCGCCAATGAACACCAAAGATATCATTGACTAAACTGCAGCCAACCCACATCGTTTGCCAATACAAAAGTATTACCATAAGTTAATTAGATATTTTTCATAAGTCTGACACTACGTATACGTCGTAATGCTAGAGACTTTCTGAGAGCTATTTCGAGAACCACTAAGAGAATTGACTACACTCGGTTAGTTTTTGCTTGTCCACCTTCCTATTTAGTCTATACTAAGCCTTTGACCGTGCCTCACCAGTCGTCGCTTTACGAAAATCAATGACCTACGCCACTTTGTAACGAGTGACAAACTTATGGAACATAACTTATGAACTTATGGTATTACTATACATACATGCACGCGATATCGTGGACCTATCTTTACTTTTCGCATCGGAGCTTTTTCTAAATGTAGCCACTCGATTTTTGTAAGGAAACTTTTTCTGTTCTCTTGGCCACCGAAGTAAGTCGCGCTAAGTTCAAATACTTGTTTTGTTCATGCTTGACCTCATTTAAATGGAAGGTATTAGTAAAGACAAATAGAATAACAAAGTGAAGCACTATGGATGCACGGATGCAAGCATTTCCTAGTGACCATTATTCAAGTCTTGACCTCTTTCTGCCAACCTTCTTTGAGAAACTAATCAGCACTCGTCTTACCGGGAAAGGGAAGAAGATGGAGAGGTTGGGTTTAGTGGGACTGACCGTTGGTACCAGAGTCAAATAGAACTGGATGGATAAAAGTTTAACATAGTGTCCAATATGAGTTTACGAAACAAAGTCTCCACTCTCTAGCTTCTTCGTTCGACCAATCAGCATTGTACTTTATTGAGGCATTCGGTGCCTAAGAACATTTATATTTGCTGTTGATAATAGATTTCACACGGCAAATATGGTTGCTAAATAAAACTCTTTTTTTCCATGTGCTCGGCTCTATTATTCATCGGCTAGTTTTCCTTAAACATGTTATATTGCCATTTTCAAGCAATTTTCTTAGCTAGCATACTTATATCGGTAAATAGCTTGGTACTATCCTAAAGGCAATACTGTTCACTCTAATGGATTTGAAAAAAAAAAATAATTTAAGCTGACTGTTTCGACAGTTTAGAATATAATTATCTGGAAGAACTGTGTCAAAATTTACATATTGAGGCAGAGGCTTGTGTACTTAACGTTTATCAAATGCGTCGTTAGTGAAGACCTCTACAAAGAATTAAAAGTGATTAACTATTTCTGTGATGTTATTTGCACTTTGGGGTTGAAAAAAGGACGCGGTTGGGGGAAATATCAGTTACTTATGATAAATATAATCTTTGGAGAAGAAACAATGGATTTGTTTGGGTTAAAGATATATAGGAATGGAAGCGTTATCTTATTTTGTATCCTTTTACGGGGAAATCTATTATAGATGACCAGGAGCATCGCATCAGACATATGATTTTTCCATCTGAAACTACGCAGAGCATGTTCTACTCTGAAGTATTGTAGGCCTTGTCTAGGTTATTCAAGCAACTTTCTACGACCTGACTAATCACTCCGGGCCGTGGCTTCCCAAAGTGATAAGGTAATGTAAAGCATCCCTTCTTTCGGAAAGTAGTATACCACTTATTTTTTTCCAATATTACGCGTATCACTGTTCATTAAAGTGTGATAAAGTACTTGGAATTTATCATACGTTATGAGGGTTTTGCCTCAAATGTGAGAGTTTCGGGAAATTCTACATCTACATTAATTCTTGGCATGTATACCTATTTTCCCTTCCTCACCCAACAGGGGTCGTTTTAGCAAAGCTAGGTTTGATTATGAAATAACTACTACGGTCGTCAGGCATATTCATTAATTTATAATTTGGTAGTTAACTTCCATGTGTTAATAATATGTATTATTCCAACGCTTTTCTCTACATGGCTAAGCCGCTAAAGGCTTAAAAACTATAATTGTTTTGTGCACGGGCAAGACATAAGCATATGGACATGTTGTTTAATCGCGCCGTAAGAGCATCGTAATCTTTATGGATCAAGCCCACTCCATCTAGTTAGGCTTTTGATTAAAGATTAAAAGTTGTTCTGAGTCAAAAATTGTAAATCCTTGTGATCGATTGCTCGGTGACAAAGAGTTAGGGTTAGGTTCTTAAACCCATCTATCGGTTGGTTTTTCGAGTTCATACTTGCCTGTGATATAGTTCTGACAGTTTAAGAAGCTGACCCATAATCGTCTAAGTTAAAGGGAATGTGAAAAACTGCCAATAATAATAAGAACAGTATGTAGGCGAAACTTAAGTTTTTTCAGTTTAAAATGTGAATGTGCGTGAGTTTGGATGTTTGTTATTCAATGCCACTTGAAGGCTAAACGTATTTAGTTTTGAGTCGGATTGTGAGTATTTGCAACAAAACTATTGTTAGCAATTATCATGCCAAACCAGTCGCGAGAAAAAACTTAATTATAAACTATTGCTGTATTTCTGCATTATAATATTTTTTACTACTTTTCGATATACGGCAAAAAGGGAGACTCATTAATTTTGTATCTATGTACCTACATACTACAACCATATATTTATGAAAAAACCTGCACCACCAATTGGCTAAAATTACTCATCTTTTAAAAACTTACAAAATCCACACGATAATAGCTAAAGACGACTTTATCATTCCAAGAACATTTCTTAATATGTTTAAATTGTATTTTTATTTGAAGTCCGCATATATTCGAAGCAAAATCATGCAACCTTCACCATGGGTGAGATAATCTCGCTGCTTTAACGGTCTGAAAACGATACTTACTTCGATGTTGGACGGATCTGCAAACAGGCCTAGTTCACACTGTTCCTTTCCATGGTTCTAGCTGCATTATTTATTAGTTGTTAAAGAAAACTCCCTTATGGTCTTTATGTAAGAATAACCTAATAATTCACTAATGAAAAGATTCGTGGACGTAGACAATGTGGTTCCGGAGAAAAGCTAATGTACTATTGTATTAAAACAAAGGATATCCACGAAGGTATATCCTATAATAGTTATAAAATACAAATACCTTACCCCGTTGTGGGCGGATGACGTTTCCTGAGTTGTTAAAAATGGATGGTATTTGACAAAGGACCATCGTCATTTCCGGTGGGTGGCGGATCATTATTTTTGAAGTTTAACCGATTAGGTGCCTGAAAAAAAGAGAGTGTGGGTCGTTTTCCTCTTGAAGAGATTTATGATTTATGTCCGGAGAAGGATAACGGAAGAGGGAAGTTATTTTATCTGAAAAAGGAAGGCGCAACAACTTCCTTTTGAGGAAATAAACCGGGAAGCTCCCCTAACATTGAATGATATTTCGGAAGTCCCAGTTTTAGGAAACGACTCGCGTCCAGCGAATCATCCGCTCTTCATAGAATTAAATCCTAACTCCCAAAACTTTCTTAGAACGAAATGGTCGTAACTGACTTGGGCTTGGTCCGGAAAACCCAGAATAATTATGATTCAGAAAAATCTTCTCGGACCAAATTACTTTCCTTACTCCGTGTTTGAAAATAGTTTATTTTACGTTTGAAAGCAGTTTATGTATTTAGATGTGTAGAATACGAATATAACATTTTTATGCAAGAATACTTCAACCTTAAGACAAAACTTAAAAAACGCCGCTGATCCTC
The DNA here is from genome assembly GCF_054372755.1 of Phalangium opilio. NCBI lineage: Eukaryota > Metazoa > Arthropoda > Arachnida > Opiliones > Phalangiidae > Phalangium > Phalangium opilio. The sequence continues at coordinate 88,831 of NW_028324230.1, forward strand.
AAAGTGATGGAAGTTCATAGCGTCAAGTTGTTGAAACGTTTCACGCGCAGCTTTCTTATACTTAACAAATGCAATGAAGGGGGATTAATAATAAATGGTCTTGAAAAAAGACAATACCAGAAGTTAATGACTTCTTATCCTGGGAAGTATTGGACACTAAGACTTTATATAGTATCCATCCCTGCTAGTCAAAATTGCTTATGGCATTCGTAAAAGAGGGTCAAAAGTTTCCTCCCCACTAGGAAAACGATCTAATCTACTGAAAAAATCCCACGCCGCGAGGCTGTGGCTCTCAAACTTTGGGGCGGGTTTAAAACTTCTTCAGCGCCAATCGTTGAAAAGCCGTCTGTCTTGAACTCTATGAAAATCCATTACAATCCGTGGGCCTAGGACCCCACACTAGTTTGAACGGAATTTCTAGCAGTCTATTAAAACAGCTGTTCTTGTCACCGTTTCTGATTCGTTACCTCAAACCACAGGACACAACTTAAAGTTTCGTTACTTGCACGCTGCTGGCGCGCAAATCAGCCTGCCAGCACAAAACGAGAGAAGCGCCGTAGGTGGCGCGGTGATCGGACCTAATAAGAAGTTGGCTAACAGAGATGGTTCCGGATATGGTTCCAATACTTCCCAGGATAAGAAGTCATAAACTTCTGACAATACCGATAAGAATATTCTTTGGGTCTCGTTAGTGAGATTATTTGAACTTCGGAAAGCGCCTCCCGGGTTTTAATAAGAGATGAAATAGTTCTAGACCTTGAAATGTAAATTTGCGAAATAACGCAAGAAAACATTGCAAAAACCCGGTGAAAATATTTTCCGCTGATTTTTGTGCGATTGTAGAAGGTTCTAGCCAGACGGCAAAAACAAGGGTCGGCAATGGGAGTAGACACGGAAAATGCTGTTGAGTCGATTTTACGAAACACACCGGTTTGAAATGGCGATGGTTTAGAAAGAATGCTTCGAAATGATTAGCAAAAATTCGGTTGCGATATAACTTTCGCGCATGCGTATGAACTTGGTACTATAGTGCCCCATTTTATGTGCGTGGAACTAAATACAATTTAACTAGCATATTTTAGGGAATTCCTAAATTTTTCCGGTGCTATCAAGCTTTTTTGAAGATTGGTTTAGTACACCTAGAAGGCAGGTAAATGAAATTGTTATATTTTTCACTGAACTTCGTCAACAACGTCTCTAGAATCCCCTTGATACTTGAATAGCCAAATTACATTAGTGCCAGATTCTGATTCATTCGATTTGCTTTTTTTGGTTGCATTCGAATAATAGAAAAATTTTCTGATTTTCCACAAATTGCAGTAATGAGACAGATCTAGTGTTGCACACGTTATAAATGGAACCTAACCACCTAGAGGGATATTAGACCGACATTTAAACCTCGTGCCCCCGCTTAATATTTAGTTCGTTGTAATCTACTTCTCTCTAACGTGGCGTATTGTCAGTTCTAGCATAGCCCACTTGATCACGCACGCTGGCTGCACGCGCTCTAGAAGCCCGTCCAAACGATTTTTTTACATGTTAACTCGCGAATACGGCGCGTCACATAGGTTCGGTCTAAAATTCAAACCCGTCTGGTTTTAACATGGGCCTCTATGGAAGGGGAGCAGTTTTTTCAACGTTTTTGACAATATTAGTGCATCTACTGGTTCAAATCTCTTGATTTTTTAATGAGACGTGTATTGAAAGGTTTGATATTATCCTGTAAAATTTAAAGTCTCCAGCTATAATAGTTTTTTTTATAAAAAATAAAAATCATCACATAGTAGAGAAATTGATAGTAGAGAAATCCTTCATTTTCTCTACTATGTGATGATTTTTATTTTTTATAAAAAAAAACTATTATAGCTGAAGACTTACATTTTACAGGATAATATCAAACCTTTCAATACACGTCTCATTAAAAATTCAAGAGATTTGAACCAGTAGATGCACTAATATTGTCAAAAACGTTGAAAAAACTGCTCCCCTTCCATAGAGGCCCATGTTAAAACCAGACGGGTTTGAATTTTAGACCGAACCTATGTTATTCTCATTTTTAGGGTCGATTGAGCGGGCTTCTATAGCGCGTGCAGCCAGCGTGATCAAGTGGGCTATGGTTCTAGAGAGGCAAAGCGAATCTTTATAATAGCAAGAATTTATTTACTATAAGAATGCCTAAAAAGGCGTCCGGTGCGCGCGTGATAGTCGACAATCCCCCCTCATGGGTGGGGGAGGCTGGAAACGGAGGCGGGGCTTAATATTTTCTCTTACTCTATGTTTTCCACCATCTATCTCTTTTCCCTTTTCATTAAGCCTTGGTTTGGTTTTTGGAACTCACGAAATCATAAGTATAGTATACACTTGATTCGATTTAGAAAAAAATAATAGAACTAACGATTTTCACGTAGAGACACGTATTCAAAATCCATTAAGTTAGGTTCAAAACCTTTAACTAACTTGTTAATGGCAATTAAAAACCATTCGCACCGCTGGCAGCCTCCATTTTTTGTTTAATTTGCTCGAGGTTTTTTTTCTCTATTCGGAATACGTCAATCGCGTGTGTATGACCTATCCCCACGGGATCCAATAGAGTAATTTCTTTCCCATATACGGCAACGTCATAACCCTCTATCTCTTACCTTAGTGATATCCCCCCTCCCCTTCCCTTCCGGGGGCAAATAGTATTCTCTAGTACAATGTTGCCCCTAACGTAGGGGATACACAGTTCACTCCCCCTCTCAACCGAAATTACTCTATAGGAAAGCGCAGAGCAATGACGGACATGAAAGAGGTGGGGCTTATTTGTCCACTAACACCGGCGTAAGAGTAGAAGCGTAAAATCTCGCTACTTAGGCATTCTAATAGTAAATAAATTCTTGATAATAGACAAATTATTTGTGTCGGTTGACTTAATTTTGACCTGGCGTATCCGCGGAGTTACGTCAAAAGCACTCTATCCCTCGTAGCTGGCAGTTCCGGCGTGGTGCTTGTCACAGTATGGTCATGGGGCTTGGCCTCGTGAGCTGAAATCGAAGCATCCAATCTGAGGGGCTTTGTGTGTTTAATAACTCACCCGGATGAACCTCGGGGATAAAAGAATGGCCGAGGGGATAATCACTACCAGACCCTCTATGCACCGATTACGCGTAATCCTGCCAAGAGCAGGAAATTTAGATTACCTGTTATCCTTTTAGTACAGTCAAAGGTACAGTCGTGTACACTGATTACGCTAAGTGGCTGGCCCCTCGAGAATGACTAACGGATCAGAGTGCCGCTGCCTGTTTTTCAAAGGAAGGAGATGCTTTTTATACATAAATTATGACCCATCTGACGCTAAGCTCTTTCTTCTTTCGCCTAATCGCCTTGGGTTCATGGGGAAATTGATTTTCAATGTTTGGCCGAATTCGTGGAAGAATACGCCTCTCACTTTTATTCTAAATTCTTCAAGGAATTCTCGCAAAATTAAGTGATTAAAATCAGCTATGATTCTCGGCTTTTCTCGCAATCCAAAATATACTAGACTGTTTTCCGTTCGGATCATTTATGCGCGCTACAAAATAATCGATATAGTTCCTGAAAGAAAGAGTTTGAAAGAAGAAGGTATATTAATCTTTAGTGCAGTTCAAAAATTTAAATTCATTTATTTTTTTATTCATGTTTAACCAAAATTTACATTATGTCTAGTCAAAAGACAAGATTTTTTTATCACAAGTTCTATTTTCTATGGGTAGGGTTATTAAAATTTTGACTAATTACTATTGAGACGATATCTAATTATAATTATAATTAAATTAAATTAATATTAAAGTTAAGTTAATTTAACTAATTCATAACGTTCCAGGAGTTGTTTTTTTGAAACAATTTTGATTTGAGGAACGTGCTTCAAAAATAGAAAGTGGGGGTTTATTAATGTTCAAGAGGAAAGACTGCATGAATAAAGTATATTTCCAATGTGCTGCGTGTCCCCTTGAATATTAATCCCATGGCCTTGGTGTCTTTGATGATTCCAGTTTCCAATTAGCGTAACTTTTCAGTTTATCTATTAGCACTTCATTCACCTGTGATTAAATTACCATGGTATAAATATTAGCGAATAATGCCACGTCTTGTTTTGGACCTAAGGTTGAGGTTCCTATATATAATCTAGGATTATATTTAATTATGAATGCCCATGTCGTAGGTTTAAAGATCAAATAAAAAAAACTGAATCAGAACGGGTTTTGGTTCCGTTGTCAGCGGAGCACTTAAATTTCAGGGGTAAGAGTCTCAGAGACATAAAGGTGGTCTTAAAAGTGTCAGGCGCCTGACTTCAAAAAGTACGAAGATCAAACTTCAACTCTTGCTTAGACAGGAGCAGAGTAAACATATTTTCAACACTCTTATGCTCATGATGTCAGCAACCGTTCAATAAGTCCCGTCTAAAATACCCTCTTTCTGAAATCTTTATCCCCATCTCAAGCTACCGAGATTTTTAGGTCGAAGATGGCAACTTATATTCTAGTATACCATGAATATGTTGTCAAAAATGACAAATCAAGTGTCAACAGAATTCAAACTTTTGAAAATAAATTTCTTTAAATTCTACTAATTCCACGGTTGGATTAATTATTTCATAATGTCATAGTGCACGTTAAAGTTACAGGGTTCATACAAAACTGGGAAACCAAAAAATGCAGTTACTATGTGACCTTGCACCTAGGGATATCAGGGAAAAATATGGGAAATAAGGCTGGGAATGTCAGGGAAATCAGTTTTCTAAAAGTTGTATGAACACTGAGTTAGCCATAGCTACAAACCCATATTACACGTTCATGAATATACATAATATATCGGAAGAGGATGTTGCAAGTTTGAAATGTGTTAGGGTTGTAATTAAAGGGTGTAAATTCCCTTTCTAATCAACACTGTTGTCTTCCATAGTAATGCACGGGTGTACAAAACACGTCATGTGGAAAATGACGCTTTTTGATTCCACGTATCACGATATTTTTATTTATACCTAGTCTAAAAAGAATGTAAACTTTGCTTACCTCCATCTGAATCAAAAGGAGCGTGGAAAAGAATGCATATACATTAATTATTGAAAATTTGAAAATACTGAAGAAGCCCTACTCCAAATAAATATAAGCTTGGCAAGGAATGCATACAGTTAAAAGGAATAATTATGTCCCCGTGTTAATTTTTTTGGTTTTGCTAGATTTTTAAAAAACCAATTTATTTTCACTATTTCAAAATTAATATATTTCTGATCAGTCACTTGATGGTATATTATCCCCTTTTTATGCACTTAATGAAAAAGATGAATTTCACTTACACAAGGCAGCTTATCATTGTGCATGAAAAATTCCGTGTAAAAGATAATTAAAATTAAAGTTTTCTCCGCTTTTTTACGCACTTAGTGAAAAAGATGAATTTCACTTACTTAATTGAGCTAATCATTGTGAATTAAAAGGTGCGTGTTGAAGATAATTAAAATTGAAGTTTTTTCCGCGTTTCACGCGATAAATGAAAAAGATGAATTTCACTTACCTAAACCTTATCGTTGTGAATTAAAAATTGCGTGTAAAAGATAAATAAAATTAAATTTTCCTCCGCGTTTTTAGGCACTTAATGATAAAGATCAATTTCACTTACGTCCGACTAATCATTTTGATTTAAAAGGTGCGTGTAAAAGATAAGTAAATTAAAAATTTCAATAAAAATACTTTCCAATTACTATTAAACCGCATATATAACTATATTTTTTTCTTATTGTATAGTATCAATTATTTGAGCAAGTAAAAGTCTAAGTCGGTTTGTGGCCATTTTCTTAACCTCGTTGCCATTTTTCTAAACCTTGTTTGAAGTTGTTTCCATTTTTCAAACTACTTCTACTTTCATTTAGGTGTTATAAGCATTTTAAAACCAAGATTGTTTTAGAGCTTTCTTACTAGCAAGTGAATTCGCCAACTCCGCTAGCACGAGAATGGCAATAGAGAATGCAGCAAAGAGGCGAAACATTTTGTTGGAATACATCTTGCAGAGAAATTATATTACTGATCGGCTATAATAACTATAAAATATCCCGTATTAAAAGGATAGAGTGGCGTTTGTTAGTCAAAACTTGGATTAAAGTGATATTTGTTATAGGTTGATGGACGGTTTTATACTCTTTAAAGTTTAACTCTATTAAGCTTCGACAGACGTGGGAAATAGGGATCACGTATTGGCCTATTTTCATATCTCTTTCTCGTGGCTAGCGGAAATAAAACCGCATACCATGGAGAACCCACACAGGGGAGCAGCAGTTCAATTAAACTGTTTATTTTCACCTATGATACGCTGGAAAATATAGTTGGCAAGTTTTGTAAAATTCATCTCCACTAGTAAATCATCCTAACGTTTATTCCAAGGCACGTTTCATCGAAATGGTGCCAAATATTCAAATAAATTGCTTTCCACATATTCCGGTTTTAGAGTGTTGTTATCGTTAAAATAATCCTGCAACGGCTCTCTTTTCTCATATATGGAGCACAACAGTACACTCTCCGCTATTTGAGTTCATTGATCTAACGAAAAGTGAAATTTTGCCATATTTTTCATCTAATATTTCGAATTAATCCTTATTTCATATTTTTAATCATTATGGAAAACGGTGGTTTTAATTGAAGTTCCACGGGTGTTTTGAAAACGGGGGAAGATGACGTCCAGGAGGAATATTTTACGAGTATTTTTGTTTTTGGTAAGGGACCGTCCATAAACTACGTCACACTCTTATGGGGGGAGGGTGTTTGTAAGTTTGTGACGGTCCGTGAAGAGGGGGGAGGGAGGGGTCCTTCGATGCGTGACGTCACATTTGAAATTAATTTTACTACGAAGTCAGTAAGAGGTCGATTGACCCTTTTGTTATAGAAGAAAAAACACCACGTTTCAAAGTCCACCGTGAGATTGACCTCTACAATAATTTAACAAAAATTTTTTTTCATCATCGCTTAAATAGTAGAAACTGTAAGCTATGATCTTAGGTGTAGCCAATTTAAGCAGCGCATTTAAAATAAAGAGACCCGTTCACTGCAGAGCTAAACACACGTACGCATAAGGACTGCTAAATGTAGTGTCAGCTTGAACTCTAAAATGTCACTGTTTATTCGCCACTAGCATTAGCAAGGATGAATCGGATCCTCCATCGGATGTAAATGGTGTCGTTTCTTTCGCACATTTTTACCTCTCCGAGTGACGTATGTCACGGAGAGGTATTACACCGGCCGTGTCTGTCTGTGTGTCTGTCTGTCAGACCCCACGTGACCGCGTTCGCAGTTTGCGTATCGGAGCAAACGTGTTCCCAATTTCCGGACTGTATTGACAGTTCACGGAAATTTGGGTTTGTCTCCTCTGGCTATTCTACTTGAGTTCCAACACCACCTGCTTTGGTTTTCGTCCACTCCACATGGACACTAGTCTGTATTTGCTAGCTTCCAAGCACAAACATCTTCTGTTCTTCGTCAATTTCACCTTGACACCAGCTTCTATGCACCACCATCTTCTGTTCTTCGTCTATTCCACATTGACACCAGCTTCTATGCACCACCATCTTCAGGTCTTTGTCCATTCCACCTTGACACCAGCTTCTATGCACCACCATCTTCTGTTCTTCGTCAATTCCACATTGACACCAGCTTCTACGCACCACCATCTTCAGGTCTTTGTTCGTTCCACCTTGACACCAGCTTCTATGCACCACCATCTTCAGGTCTTTGTCCATTCCACCTTGACACCAGCTTCTATGCACCACCATCTTCTGTTCTTCGTCTATTCCACATTGACACCAGCTTCTATGCAGCACCATCTTCAGGTCTTTGTCCATTCCACCTTGACACCAGCTTCTATGCACCACCATCTTCTGTTCTTCGTCAATTCCACATTGACACCAGCTTCTATGCACCACCATCTTCAGGTCTTTGTCCATTCCACATGGACGCCAGTCAGTCCATTCTGGCTTCTTTTCCTTCGTCATCGTTTGGTTTCAAGATATACGCGGCGATCGGCTAGGGTTACGAGAAACGTCTAGCCTCCCAATGGCAGGGCTTCCACCATCGGTTCACGCGAATGCGTTTTTCTATCTATTATTATAATGGAAACGAATCGTGTATACACCCCAAAATTTGAAGAAAGCGGGCAAGAGGGGTACCCTTCACTTTAAACGTCAATATTAGCAAAGTTTCGAAAGAAAATAAGAACAACTTTATTTTAAACGATTTAACTATTTTTAAAGTTATTTACTGGCGATTAAAATAATTAATATCATTTATATTTAATTAATTATTTAAGATAAACTTATTTCTATGTACTGACACAAGTGAGAGTTAATATAGAACGAGTAATGAAGATTGCATCTGAATCGAAACACTACACGCATATCAAAGTTAATATAAAGCGAGTATGGTGAAAAGATCTCTTACAAAACGATAACATTTTCTTTTTGCAGAATATTAAATGGAAATACTTAAATATTTTTCGGCATTTCGATTCTTTTATTAGTTGTTAGCTATAAAGCTCTGTTTCATCTCAATATTCCAAGAACATCTTTTGATATTAACATTTAAAATTTGGTGTTTACTTTTTAATTCATCTTTACTACATTTATATATAGTGTAAACGTAACTTTTAGCTTCATTAAATAATAAGGATGTTAATACTTCAACTCTCCATACGTGTTGAAACGACTGGGTCTATGAGATAAGATAACCTAGATCTTAACCATAATTGACCTTGTTTCATGTCCTCTTATAGGAGGTCTTAACGGTTCAGATTGAGCCGAAAGTTAAATACACATTTAAGTGATAGATATTAGGTCCTCATTAGAATTATTGTGGATACGCAGGAAATTATTAAAACGCTTTAAACTAAATGATCATGGCAATATCTCGCCGATTAGAACTATGTATTTTCGGTTTGTCTCATTGGCTTGCGGACCTGTGTTTGGAAAGTAAATTCGTCTCGGCTCGGAGAGGTTTAGTTTGGTTTCCCAACTTGTTACTTTAAACAAGTTTATTGAGAAAGTGTTTCAAAATTAGCACATGCCACATGCAGAGACAAAAGTGAAGAGCATATCAGTAGAGTGTAGACCAATCAGACATTCGAACGAGTTTAAAAATGATTCTACACTTCATACTATAATAAGATACATTTCGCAACTCCTTCTAGAACCCTAGCCATTTACTGAACGTCAAAACGATCCTCCTGCCAAGATTTTTGAACTATCAAAGCTGTCACTTACACCAGTCCCCTTTACGATTGGAATATCCATGGCGTCGCGTGCATCACGCTTTCATGTGTATATAAAGCAGACGACGGAGTAAACATAACAAGTTTGGAAACCAAAATAAACCTCTCCTAGTCGAGACCCAATTCAGAGGTTTTGTTAAATAATTAAGTAAATATAATAAATATTATTTTAGTCGTCATTAATTTACCTTAGTTCCAGTTAAATTGTTTTGAGATACTTTATTCCAAAAATAATTTTAAACATAGCTTTTTGATTTTTTAATTCGAGCGTCTGCCTCTTTAACAATGTTTGGAAATTTAGAGGATATAAGGCGAAAAAATGATAAGTAAACCAAAAATTGCACGGACATTTGACTGGTTAGACGTTTTTTTGTAATCCTAGCTGATCGCCGCGTTCTTCTTAATCCTGTCGATGGGAGTGGAAGCCAAAAATTGCTTTCTGCGAACGCGGTCCGAATATTGTGAATACGTTTACTCCGATTTGCCAACTGCCAATGCGGTGGCAGACACACGCACACAGACACGGCCAGTGTTCTACCTCTTTGTGACGTCATCGTCACTCGGAGAGGTAAAAGTCCCTTAATTTCCCATGACCTTTTTGGCGTATTTTAAATTCCCCGGTTTTCAGGTTCTCTTGATTATCTCTGACTTGTGGTGCCATTACCAAGTCTACATTTCGTCCCAGTCGCTCCAAAACTTCCCCATGCCCGTATTTCTATTCCCGACCAGACGATGGAAGCGGGTAAGGTAGGAAGAGGGATTTTTGCAGAACACGGGAGTATCTTATTTCCGGCACTCGTGGCATATTTCTAAACTTATTCGGAAAGCAATTTCCGCGATTGGGCGAAAAAAAAAATGCCAGAAGACCACGGTGGTTCTTCTCAATGTTTCTCGGCAGCACTACACAATGGAAGACGCAATGTTACTGAACCCTTTCATAGTAATCCTAAGTAACTATCGAAATCATGACAATCATACTTGCCGGCTGCTTACATTTCGCTAATATTATTGGCTTCTTTATGATCATACAAAAGTCTTAATTTGATAAGTAAACGAATATTAATATACTTGAATTCGATAACAAGAAATGAAACGACGAAAAATTTATTTTAAATTTGATGTGATCGGAATTTATTCAATTTTACTCAAAGTTCGATCCGATTCAATTTTAGCTTATGTACTTGATCTTGTCCAAATTTAATGCAACTATGAGAAAAATTTCTTTCAAATTTAAAAAAACCATTTGAAAGTTTCTTTTAGTTTAATTAAAGTTTTAGAAAAATCTTATTCAAATTTAATTAAAATTTTAGAACAATTTGTTTAAATTTTAATAATACCATAAAAACAAATATGATGAACTTTGCATTAGGAAATGGTCTATTTCATAGCCTACAATCAGGCTTTGTACCAGGACATTCGACTCTTACCGGTACAGTTAATTTACACGAAAGAATAATTAATGGACTAGAGAATAACAAGTTTGTGGGCATTGTTTTTATAGACTTATCTAAGGCGTTTGACTGTGTAAACCATCAGGTCCTCTTGAACATATTGAAAAATTGTAATCTTAACTTTTACTCATTACTCTGGTTTAAATCTTATCTCGGAAATCGTAGACAACAGGTTTGCCTTAATGGTAGTTATTCGGAATTTGAATATCTAAGATCTGGTGTTCCACAAGGTAGCATACTGGGCCCGTTATTATTTAACCTATATACTAAAGATAACCACACGGCTGTTAAAGAGTCCCATCTTTTAGAATATGCGGACGATATGGCCATAATAAGTTCTAACAGTGACTCGGGGTCTTTGATCTCCGAACTCGAAACTGACGTAGATTCATTACGACTAGCACTCCTACAAAAGGGCCTAAGAATGAACGTCCAAAAAACGGTCTTTATGATATTCTCTCCATCTCAGAAAATGAAGTTAGAGGTCAGGGACGTGAAAACACTGGGTAATACCGGCGTCCAAAGAGTCTCGATAGTGAAATATTTACGTATATATATAGATGAGAACCTCAAATGGACCAATCATATTGACTATACTTGTAAAAAAATAAGAAAACGTATTTACTTATTATATCCATTCTTCTGTGCCCTGGATAAAAACTCTTTATGTATTCTTTATAATGCATTGATCCAACCTTTGTTTGATTATTGTGATATCCTCTATACTACCTCAAATAAGTCTACCTTAAATCAATTGCAAATACTACAAAATGGTTGTGCGAAACGCATTTTGCGTAGAGATAAATGGTGCTCGGCTTCAGAAGCTAGAACTGATTTAGGGTGGTTGAATTTAGTCAGTAGACATCAACTTCACCTTCTTACTCTAATGTATAAAATTATAAAAAATGAAACCCCTGAGTATATCCGCAGTATTTTCAACAATTCCCTTAATGGCCCAAAGAAATATCTTACAAGAGGTAGTGTTCAAAATCTATATGTCGAGGACTCTAAGAATAAGTATAGTCAAAAAAGTATAAAAACCAGAGGGGTAAAACAATGGAACACTTTGCCGGAACCAATTAAGAAATCAGAATCAATTTATATATTTAAACGAGAACTCATAAACTACTTGAAATCTAAAACTTAGCTTATGAAGAAAATTTTGTTGACTGTAAAGGTAGTAAACTGGTAACAAAATTGTAATTTTAAAGTCAAAACTGTAATTTTAAAATCAAAACTGTAATTTTAAAATCAAAACTGTAATTTTAAAATCAAAATTGTAATTTTAAAATCAAAATTGTAATTTTAAAATCAAAATTGTAATTTTGAAATCAAAAAATTTTAATTTAACGCTGGACTCCCTTGTAAACCAGACTTTAGCCTGAATGGGATTATCCAAATAAAGCTTTATTATTATTATTATTATTATTATCTAAATTTAATCAAAATGTGATTTTAATATAATTAATGTCTAAATTGATTACATTCAATTAAGAAGGATCAAATTTTGAGCTATTTTTACGGAAGTATTTGAAAATGTCTGAGCACATGTCCCGATTAGACAATTTGTCTTTTGAAAGATCTGAGTCGAAATATTCTTCATGTTGAGTCTTAAACCAGGGCTCGTTTCGAAAATAAATAGGGTAGACTGTTTTCGATTTATCGAGGTAATGAGCCACAACGTGTACCCAAGTTCCCAACCGTAGACTCTGAAGGCTTTAGTATCAGGTGTCCCATGTCCCAGGAATACTTTTCTTAACAAAACTTTTTAAATCAAAACTCCATCAAACTTGAAATATGATATTCCTTTCAGATCGAACTACGCGACATTAACACCGTATTCAGCGGAGTAATTTTACTAGAGTTAAAATGAGTCTCTTTTAAAAGTGCATTATTTTGCAGCTGTCTCTATTAATACGATTCCATAATGGCAGATTGAATTTTTCTTAACATTACGCAAACTCTGAGGTATTCTGCCTCTAGGAACGTAGTTTTTTTCGACGCGTTGCATTTTTTATGCATCATTTTATTTGATTTCAAAGTTGTAAAAAGTTTAGTTTAAAGAGAAAAGAAAATAGAATCATCATGCAAGTTGGTAGTTTTAAGACTATTTAGTGTCCAGTTCCTTAATACACCCGGGCCTTGCCGTATAATTGCGGATATTTCAGTTTTGGATAAAAAGGTTTGAGTGAAATATGGCATCTTAGGTCTTTGTTGCCTAATGGTGGAAATACATGTCGCGTCACCGAATTAGACGAAATGATAAGTGGAATTGCAGTGAAAAAGAAATAGTCCACCTAGCTCTGTGAAATGAAGGTTTACTTTTGTTGTTGACCTATATAAAACCTCTTGAAGATATGGCCAACCAACCAGTCAGCCGAAAACCCAAAACCTTCCATCGATAGAGTTGACACATGCTTTAGGGATGTCTTTATCGATCTGACTAATAGGTACGTGTAGGCGTAGTGGACTTCTACCGCCTTCTCACTAGAACACCCAACAACATCGAGAGATATCGTGCTAGTAACCCATACTCTTCTCATCACTGCCTTCCCGAGTTTCCATACAGGAGTTATTTATTACACTTTCTGCTCACACTTATGGAGATTATTATACACACACAAGCTAATAACACTCTGTTTGTATTAGTTGTTAAAAGGCATTGATAACACTGTGAGAGAAGTAGTGCAGTGATTAACGCGCGTACTTAAATAACTTTTTGGCATTAGCTGGGTTCAGCAGAGCTCAACGCTGTTAGCCGTGTCCTAGTGAACGGGATTTTGTTTTTGGGGTTTGACGACACGCTGCTCAGCGCTGAACCAGCGCGGTCACCAAGAAAATAGTCTTTTTTTTTGGATCGCATGACGTAGAACGCGTAGTTCTCAGCTTGGCGAAACAAACATGGAGGAATTATTACAAATAGCTCTTGCTTCTTCTGGTTTCCTGCTCAAGACAAGGTTTTGAAACTGATATGGTTGACTTTTTCCAAAAGTTTGATTTTGAAGTTAAAATACATCTTTCATTCCAGTATAACCAAAGCCTAACTAATCCTCAACCCGGCTTAATCTAACCGAACCTGAACCCAACCTAATAGTATAAACGCATTTTATCTTTTGTTAGCCATACTTTGATTGTAAAAACAACTTGTGTAAAAACACACAGCCTATATACAACATTTTTAACCAGCTGTTCTAATATCAGGGGATAATTGGTTTCATTTCTCTTGAAATCTCGTTGCGTAGTCAGAGCCGCGCTTTCCCAGCTAGTAGCTGAAGCGACTTAACGCGTCATCGATTTTTAAGCTAAGCTCCAGACGTGAAATATCATAATCTCCCTCGGCCTTAGTCCGCCCCGATTTAGACCATCATATTAATCTTAGCCTATCACCGGACGCAACTCATCCACGAGCATCAAACCACCGTCATGGAAACGTACGGAAATATATGTATATGGTTACCCTGGTCAGGGTTGCCACAAAAAAAATCCGAAAATAATTCCTCGTCAACTTTTCTACGCATTCTCTGTTTCTTTTGATATTTTTGGCAAAAAGCTAGTTGTCAATGTTAAGAGCGTATTTCTTACAAACCGATCAACTCTTCACTTTTGAATGTATTTATAGTAAACCCGCAAAGCTTGAAAGGTTAATCCCAACAAATTTTACCCACAAAATTAATATACTACCTTGACTTTGTTAAAATTCTTAAAATTCCTTAATTGCACTGTGGCAATCGTGTGCACATTATTGTTGGTTACCAAGGTAAAGTTTTTTGAACTAGTTAGTCCAGAAGCAAAATATTTCTGAGATAATAAATTAATTATATACTTACTTTCTACTAACAGCAAAGTAACCCAATGTTTTCCGTCATTACATTTTGGAATGACATTGTAAAAGATGGCATGGAAATATTAAACTAATCTCCGGACTGGTCCCACCCTTTGTTCTCCCATAGATTTGCAATTAATAAACTGGTCCCGAGGAGCAGTAACCCCACTTCTCGAATTTAAAAACTAGTAAAAGCAATTAATAAACTGGTTTTCGACCAGTGGAAGTGTGCTATTTCTCAGACTGTCCCCTAGCCCTGGTTCCAGTATAAAATCGTCTTCTAGTTTAACTGCTAAAATGTTTTCATGAAATCTATTTCTTTCCTGAGTGCACGAGCCTAACACTAACAGTCGCTTAAGTTCGAGTGATACTGGTATAATATTGTAAGCTATAACTGGACAGTAACTACTAACATAACTATTAGTTTTATCATTTATGATAAATAATGTTTAGATATCTCTTCATATATTTTTGCCTTGTTTCTGGTTGTATTTTAATTATTTTTATGGCACAAAATTGTTTTTCCCTCATTCATAATTAAGCCGGATTTTTAGGTGGATTTTTTTAAGTGGAAAAATTCGGATTAAACCAGGTGGTTTAAACCGGACTGGGTAGGTAGTTGCCAACCCTGTCCAGGATACTAAATATACAAGTTGGGAAATCTAAATAATACCTGTCCTAGTCGAGAGGATGACTTCCTACAAACATTTTTACCTAATATGTACTTATGGCGTATGTTGTCATTAAAGTTTAAATTAGCAATTTACACTCGATTGTGAAACTATTGTCCTTACATAAATTAAAAGGGTTTAGGCGTAAAGTACAGTTGTAGTTTACTGGTTAAAACTTGAAAATGCCTCTTTTAGAATTTGAAATTCGTGGAAACGATCAATTAGTATTACCTATTCAAATACAAAATGATACTTGATTTAATTCCGAGCTAATTCTTGAATTAATAATACACTTCATTTCACACTAGCAAAGTAAGTTAGGGATATTGAGTTTTCTTTTAAAGGGATGTACAATCCGTTTTGTATGGGCGTGTCTATAAGACTCAAGAACTATATTTTTTAGTAGTAGTGTTACTATTTCCTGGAGTAGTGATTAGGCTGTCGTCTGCTTGAACGTCTGTTTCTACGGTAGATGCCCATTCCCAATGCACTGATAATGCTACGAACTTCACGCATGCTCAGTAGAGCTATATTTGATGGAAGATAAGTTTGATATAGGCCCCGCCCATACATAACGGATTGTACATCCCTTTAAAAGTTGAAAGGTTATATTTTAAATACAAAACAATTTTCTGCTTCGCTAACATCCAAACTAAATTATCTTACTTTCGTTTCAAAAATTTGTTGATTGATTAGTTTGACCGTCGTTTTCGTGAAGGCTTTGACTTGCACGGCAAAATACAAATAACCGGCTGTAACGTGAAATAGCGCGGATATTATTGAAATTTATTACAAATGGTCAAAAACAGTTTATTTTTGATGTAAAATGTCACCTTGGATTTTAAAAACGAGTCATTTGACATTTCGAGCTAAATTTAAAATTAAAAATAGACTTTAGTTTTACACGAGTCAAGTTAGTTTTGGTTTCTGATATCGAATTTTCTTGCCAAAGTTCAAACGTTCAATTTTAAAGGAGGCTTGAAAGCATTAAGTTAAAACCGAGCTTTAATGTTCATAAACTAACTCCATTAGGAGGATAATTAACTAACTTTGTTCAAAAATCATCCAGCCGTAATATCATTAAATGACGTGTAATATGAGCCTGCTTGTAATAGAATTCAGTCTTGAAAGGGTAAATATTTCCGTACCTATCGGATTCTCTTCTATGTCCAACTCTAGCCAATCTCGATTCGATAAAACTTTTAGAACTATTAAACAAATTTTCCGGGTCTAAGATGTCGTTTAATAACTATAACAGTAATTAATAAATTTCATTGTTGAGTCAAGCTTCCAGATTTCGTCTAATTTTTCCGCGATTCGTTTTGAACCCCAGCAACAGTTTAGTAAGTGCGAGTGAGTGGTATAATAACGCGTTATACCAAAACTCTCCTATGGTACAAGTCGAGAATGATTTGATGCCATAACTGTACTTATTCTCTGAGCTCTCTTAAAATATTATCGATTCTAGGTTTGTTAATTTTGTCTTCACCTTACCCTTAAGTTTCTAGCTAATTTGTGAACACTTAATTGGCTTGTGTCAAATTAAAATTGACCTCGACAGCAGTATACTGGATTAAAACCACGCACTTAAATGTTTACGCGAAAGTTCATTTTAGACGCTAACTTAAACCAGAAGAAGAATAAGTTCCCATCCTATTTCTACTAAAACCAACAATTATAGTCTCTTTCCGTGAGTTCATAAGATATGTTCCATAAGCTTGTCACTGGTTACTGAGAGAGCTTGTCATGAAGCGGCGTTGGTGAAACGTCATAGATTCTCGTAAAGTGACGCATGGTGCGGCGCTGTCAAAGGATAGGACAGACTAAATAGAAAGATGGACTGCAACACAGAGTGTAGTCTGCAATTGTCGCTTGTCGTTGTCGAACTAGCTCTCAGTAAGTCTCTAGAATTACGAAGTATTGGTAGTGTCATACTTATGGAACATACCTCATAAACTTATGCTGCTACTAAAAACAATCACTTTACAGGGTATAAGTTAATTATAAGTCAAAGCAAAAATAACATTTATTACATTTCTGTTTGAGTTTAGAGAGTCTAAGCTCCTCCAATATATTTTACTACGACTTAACACACTCTTTTTGTCGCTGTATGATAGTATAAACAATCGCATATCAATCAGGTACACTTTGCAGCCTTCAGAGGTTTCGCATGGCACACGCTTGGATTTAAGTGGAACCCAAAATGGCAATGAATCCATTTAAATTTCTTGGAAATACTCGATATTTTAAATACAAGTAACTCTTTGCCTATTAAAAATCGTAATGTGGTCGTCGATTGGAAAATAATTTTTTTAGGTACGCCGAGGAAACTCCACTAAACGTGACGACAATTACTGTGAGTTTATGGAAATCCGGTGGCGTGTCTTGGAGAATGATTTTTCTTCGTGGAAAAAAATGTTTAAATATTTCTTGTCAGGAATCGTGGGAAATGGAGCGTCCGAAGTCATCTTACATATTTATAGCGGAATATCTAAAACGATCCTTCAACATGCGGTATTTTTCATATTACATGGAATTTCATGGAAATTTAAATTGTGTCGAGACTAGAGCGAGAAAGAATTGCGTTGCTAGCGTCTAAGTCCTCGCTAATCGACAAATTCTTTGCTTTGTTCAACTCGATTAATTTTGAATTTTAAACCAATAATCGAGAAGTATTTGTTTATACGTTAAAAAATTTGAGAAATCAAATCGGTATTCAAATCATTTCGAATCGTAAACAAGAAACCCTTAATCTCACAAGCAACAAAGGGTTTCTTATATTCTTTGAAATGTTAACTATCTCTCTGAAAGTAGTTTTAGCTAATTTATGGCCAATTTTAAACTTACGTTTATATCTCATAGTAACATAATTTTGTCGATGATTTAGACTATGTTACGAAGACCATAAAATTAGCTTTAATGAAGTTACCAACCTATACAATGAGCCTAAAGCTTTCAACGTAAGTTAAACTGAAAGATAAATAGGAACGAATTTAATTAAACTGTACGCGGTACGCGACAATTTGGTCTCGCCGTTATGGTCTCGCCGATTTGGTCTCACCGTTTTGGTCTCGCCGTTTTGGTCTCGGGACAAATGGGTCTCGGGTCAAATGGGTCTCGGGACAATTGGGTCTCGGGACCTAACCCAACCCAACATTGTTTGGGGGTAAGAAGATTATTTATATGAGTATTAAAAGCCCGCCTTTTACCACGAACAATTTATTAGCAATAATTGAAATATTTTGGAAAAGGTGTCAGATAATTAATAGGAGAATATTTTGGAAAACGTGGCAGCTAATTAATTGGAGAATTTTTTGGAAAAGGTGGCAGCTAATTAATTGGAGAATTTTTTGGAAAAGGTGGCAGCTAACTATTAGAAGAATATTTTGGAAAAGGTGGGAGCTAATTAGTAGGAGAATGTTTGGAAAAGGTGGTAGCTAATTAGTAGGAGAATGTTTTGGAAAAGGTGGTAGCTAATTAGTAGGAGAATGTTTTGGAAAAGGTGGCAGCTAATTAATAGGAGAATATTTAGGAAAAGGTGGCAGCTAATTAATAGGAGAATATTTAGGAAAAGGTGGCAGCTAATTAATTGGAGAATATTTTGGAAAAGGTGGCAGCTAACTATTAGGAGAATATTTTGGAAAAGGTGGCAGCTAATTAGTAGGAGAATGTTTTGGAAAAGGTGGTAGCTTATTAGTAGGAGAATGTGTTGGAAAAGGTGGCAGCCAATTAATTGGAGAATATTTTGGGAAAGGTGGCAGCTAACTATTAGGAGAATAGTTTGGAAAAGGTGGCAGCTAATTAATTGGAGAATATTTTGGAAAAGGTGGCAGCTAACTATTAGGAGAATATTTTGGAAAAGGTGGCAGCTAATTAGTAGGAGAATGTTTTGGAAAAGGTGGCAGCTAATTAGTAGGAGAATGTTTTGGAAAAGGTGGCAGCTAATTAGTAGGAGAATGTTTTGGAAAAGGTCTTAGCTAATTAGTAGGAGAATGTTTTGGAAAAGGTGGCAGCTAATTAATAGCAGAATATTTTGGAAAAGGTGGCAGCTAATTAATAGCAGAATATTTTGGAAAAGGTGGCAGCTAATTAATAGGAGAATATTTAGGAAAATGTGGCAGCTAATTAATTGGAGAATATTTTGGAAAAGGTGGCAGCTAACTATTAGGAGAATATTTTGGAAAAGGTGGCAGCTAAATAGTAGGAGAATGTTTTGGAAAAGGTGGCAGCTAATTAATAGCAGAATATTTTGGAAAAGGTGGCAGCTAATTAATAGGAGAATATTTTGGAAAAGGTGGCAACGAATTATTGGGACCATTGCTTTGGAAAAGGTGGCAACGAATTATTGGGACCATTGCTTTGGAAAAGGAGGCAGTTAATTAGGTAACCAAATAATCACGAGACCAAATAGTCCCGAGACCAAATAATCACGATACCAAATAGTCCCGAGACCAAATAATCACGATACCAAATAGTCCCGAGACCAAATAATCACGATACCAAATAGTTCCGAGACCAAATAATCACGATACCAAATAGTCCCGAGACCAAATAATCACGATACCAAATAGTCCCGAGACCAAATAGTACCGAGACCAAATCGGTGAGACCAATTAGTCCCGCGACCAAATCGGCGAGACCAAAATGGAGAGACCAAATTGTCCTGCTCCGAACTGTACGAGTTTGCCTGTTAATCTATACTCTGGTTTAAGAAATCAAATTTTATCATGATTCCCGGGCCACTGACGATTTTCGATGGTCGACAGGAGTATTTCAGTCCGTCTCCGGTGTACGAAACGGCTAGGATGATTATCGTGTCGGCCTCCCCCAAAAGAGTCGTGTCCACATCCTTATCTTTCTTAAATATGGACACTCCAGTAAATTTTGCAATCGAGTCGCTTCCCAATTCATTGAACTACATTATTCCCTTAATTAGGTGGTGATTTTAATGGTGTTTACCTTGATGCTTTTGTCACTTTTGCTCGTCATTCACTCCGTCGTAACCAACAAATACCAATCGGTGTCCACCAAGAAAGTTGTCAAGAAGCTGGCCCAAGAATCCCTGGAAAATGTCTGGGAGAACGCCTCGCTCTTGTGCGCCGAACGTAAGCAATCCAGAGCTTGTTTACATTTGATAAAGAAATTTCCCATTACTTCAGATTTCCACAATCCAATTAGCGGAGAATACCACCGAAAGATGGCTAGCGCTTTAATCTGACATAACTACATTCCCTACAGCTATTCCCTCCATTTTGCCCCACGTTACTCGTCGTCTGCTCGCTTCGTCGTGGCTGATCGGAGTGACTTTCATTCTGTTTTTCTTGAGTTGTTTCTTGCGCACGGAGTTCACGACGGAAAGCTACAATTGCATCGATACCCTCTCGGACTTGATCAAATCGGGAATTCCACCTGTCATGTTCGAAGAATCTGGAACCCTCGAGTATCTGAAAGTATTGGTAAATAGACGTTTCCGTGTTAAATTATTCTCCTCTTCGGAAGTCATTGTTGCGTATATTTATAGGCAACGCGGGATCCAGTTGTTAAAGAATGGCTTGACGCGCTGGATAAGAAGAGCATTTACACCAGGCCTGAGGAATATTTTGCGCTTGACGCGTACATTCCTCTTCTTTCTGGAGAAAAAGCTCTGATCACGAGAGACACTTTTCTGATTTGGTTCTTGGGACAATTCTTGACTTTCGATTACGAGAATAAAGAATTCTTCCTGAGCCACGGAGGACTTTACTTTTCGCGACAAGAACTGGCCTTCGAATACTTGCACCTCATGTTCAACGCCACTTGGATGAGAAACAACCCCATCATTCACGAGCTCGTCCAACTGATGTCCGTAAGAATTTTGTCGTAAAATGATTAAGGGGCTTGAGGAATGTTTTATTGCAGCGTGGAACCGTTATTCGAAACGCAAGCGTTGGACTATCTGGATCTTGAGATGCGTCATTTATATGGGCATGTCACTTGGAAGAGACCAATGAAAAGCGCGGCTGATTTGGACCTGAGCAGCGTCAGCGTTCCCTTCTACTTACTTTTCACGCTGTTGTCGGGAACAGTAGCCGTGCTCATTACCGAAATTATCTTCAACCACTTTGCTTAGACGTTAAATATTTAATATGTCACGAGACGAATTCGATTTTGTTGAAACGCAAAAAATAATTTTCCACTTCAATATAGAACACCAGCAACGTAACAACTCCATTCTACGTCACTTTCAATTTTACCTTTAACTAGGTGGTAATTACGCACTAAAAGATCATTAAGGTTTAAAAAAATAATTGCAATATAGTCTAGAATTAACTAGCAGTCCAATACAGATTAAATGTCTTATATTAATTGACACTGGGATATACAGTCCATCAATAGTGAAGGAGTGTGTATATTGGGCCCAACTGACTGAAAAGTATCTAAGAACATGGGTTGTACAACATTTGGTTATACCCTTCTGCTGAGTAAAGGTACAAAACGGTTTTAGATAGTTCAAAAACAAGCTGGTCCCTCGGTTTAAAGTCGTACTCTACATTGTTGGATATTTTCTTGTTTTAGGGGCCAATGTTTGGGGGCTGTACAATCCATGTTATTTTATACTTTCCACTCAGTTGGGCCCAATAAACACGCTCATTAACATAGCACCCTATATATATCGTTTTTGTCTTAAAGACAAAAAGTACACTGGAAATTCCGGTTGAAAACTGAAAAACGCACATGTTGAATTTGACTTCAAAAGGTAGATGCAAATAAAAATTGGTTTTTAAATGTAAAAGTTCATCGTTATTTAAAAACATCTTCTCGAATTAGAAAAATATTTCCAAGTGCATGCCCACTTCTTAAGAGTAACGTAACTGAGAATTTTCAGCCCTGAGCGTTGATTATTATTAAGTTAGTCCATTGCCGCCTCTATTATAAGGCCGGAGCGCGCGGCTCCCGAGGTAGGGAACATTCGCGGGGGGGATGAAACCTCACTTCTCCGATAGACGGAGCTCGTTTGGAAAGAATTTAAAAAATTAAATGGCGCGTAAATTCAAAGTCTTGTAATGGTTCCTTTGCAAGAAAGACGAATTATATAAGTTTTTGGCTTATCTTCTCTAGGAATTAGAAAACTAAATATAAACAGAGTAGCTTTAAAAGATTTTATTTTGTTTTATAAGAGTAACAAGAATTCTTATTTTGATTTATAAAGTGACAATTTTTATTTTGATTTATAACAGTGACAATTTTTATTTTGATTTATAACAGTGACAATTTTTATTTTGATTTATAACAGTGACAATTTCTGTTTTGATTTATAAGAGTAACAATTTTTATTTTTATTTATAAGAGTGACAATTTTTATTTTGATTTATAAG
This sequence comes from Phalangium opilio, assembly GCF_054372755.1. NCBI lineage: Eukaryota > Metazoa > Arthropoda > Arachnida > Opiliones > Phalangiidae > Phalangium > Phalangium opilio. Next base: position 111,395 of record NW_028324230.1, read on the forward strand.
AGTACATTTTAAACTTTGATTACTTTCTGGATAAAGGTTTTGAATTTAATTTCTTAAAAGCTCCGTATTGGTCAGTAATATCTTTAGCATAATTATTTAAAAGTGGTCTCAAAAACTTTTCTAACAATACCTTTGCAAATTTTATATTGCCACAATTGCACTGTAATGGTTGACAGAAATAAGGCAATAAAATATCCATGTAACTCTCTAGAACATGGCTTCGTGGGAATAAATGTAAAGACAACTGAACAAATTCATCGACACTAGCTAATAAGGCAATCAACAGTCTCGTGGGATATTTAAGCCCTCCTCGATCCAGTGCACTTATAAGCGCGTGCTGTCGTGAATTAGATGCTGCAGTAATAACTTTATTGAGGCAATCCCAGCACTCGGAATTTTCTTCGGCAATCCGAACAATGTATCCTCCGATCATGGCGGTTGAAATTGATTTTATTGTTACTACCGTGTTGTCAGTAATAGCAGAAGTGGTATGAGACTAGAAGTGAAGGGCTCTAGCATTGGTAATAGATCCTGGCACTAGTGAACAAATTTGAGGATTTTATGCCGATTCCCACGCGCTAAAACTAGAGAGAGAAAAATTGGTCGAGTTCCAAAAACATTTCCTACCCCCTTCCCCTCAACCTAAAGCCGCAGAACACGGACCCGGCTCCTTGAATCTAGTTCGGCCGTCTACCACCGCGAGCGTCTCACGTTTTGGAGGGAAAAATTCTGAAACCGCCACTAGAGGGCCAACCGTTTGTGTTTTATCAAGTCTTTTCACTAATGCCGAGTGAAGAATTTGGTTAGCTCAATACTTCTAGTATCATACCACTTCTGGTAATAGTTAGCTTCCCCATTCTCATTAATATCATCTTTAAAGAATTTGTCAAGACAATAACTTGCATGCCACGTTCACTTCCTCCAACAGCATGTGATTGACACAGTTCTCCTCGACCTTCGTTGGTTATAACTGGCCTTGAAATTGATCGCCGGCTGCAGTTAGATGATCCGAAGTCGGTGCTTTTAAAATGCCTGCTACAAATTTTCAGTTCAGAACTTCCGTGCAGGAAGGTTTCAAGATAAGCCGAATTCCCTCCAAATATTGTATATATCCATTTTTGCCTTAATGTTTGGTCTTTCGGAAATGAATGAAAGGTAATGCGTCTATTATCACAAAGTCTCTTCCTTCCCTTCTGATGGCAATCTGGTGCAGCGCATTTTACCATTTTGTAGTTTTTTTCAAATTCTAATTACTCCTTTGAATTACATCCTAACATTGAATTAAAACTAAATTAGTAAATTTTAAGCCTTGGTTAAATGTGAATAATAGCTACCCTAACCCGAAGCAAGACAAGGTTACCAAATAATTAGGTTATAATCTATATTGCCCAATTCCCTACATTGATTTTACAATCACACAAGTTTTAAACATTTAAATTAATCTTACCATTTAATGAATTGAGGAACGGTAACGAACCGACTTCGCACACTCCTTGTACTGACGTCCCCAGAGACCCAACAAGCTAACCGGCCCTGCCGTTGAACGGTTGAAGCCGCGCGAAAAGCCTCAGGTTTAAAAATTATGACGTCACATTTTTGTCCAAACGAGCGCCTCTCGCGACAGAAAGCGGCGAATTAAAATGTTAGATTTTGAGAGGGGAAATATCGCGCGCTCCGGCCTTATACAATAGAGGCGGCAATGGTACTATATAACAACTAGCCTCGTACTATATAACAACTAGCCTCGTACTATATAACAACTAGCCTCGTACTATATAACAACTAGCCTCGTACTATATAACAACTAGCCTCGTACTATATAACAACTAGCCTCGTACTATATAACAACTAGCCTCGTACTATATAACAACTAGCCTCGTACTATATAACAACTAGCCTCGTACTATATAACAACTAGCCTCGTACTATATAACAACTTGCCTCGTACTATATAACAACTAGCCTCGTACTATATAACAACTAGCCTCGTACTATATAACAACTAGCCTCGTACTATATAACAACTAGCCTCGTACTATATAACAACTAGCCTCGTACTATATAACAACTAGCCTCGTACTATATAACAACTAGCCTCGTACTATATAACAACTAGCCTCGTACTATATAACAACTAGCCTCGTACTATATAACAACTAGCCTCGTACTATATAACAACTAGCCTAGTACTATATAACAACTAGCCTCGTACTATATAACAACTAGCCTCGTACTATATAACAACTAGCCTCGTACTATATAACAACTAGCCTCGTACTATATAACAACTAGCCTCGTACTATATAACAACTTGCCTCGTACTATATAACAACTTGCCTCGTACTATATAACAACTTGCCTCGTAGTATATAAAAAATTGCCTAGTACTATATAACAACTAGCCTCGTACTATATAACAACTAGCCTCGTACTATATAACAACTAGCCTCGTACTATATAACAACTAGCCTCGTACTATATAACAACTAGCCTCGTACTATATAACAACTAGCCTCGTACTATATAACAACTAGCCTCGTACTATATAACAACTTGCCTCGTACTATATAACAACTAGCCTCGTACTATATAACAACTTGCCTCGTACTATATAACAACTTGCCTCGTACTATATAACAACTTGCCTCGTACTATATAACAACTTGCCTCGTACTATATAACAACTTGCCTCGTACTATATAACAACTTGCCTCGTACTATATAACAACTTGCCTCGTACTATATAACAACTTGCCTCGTACTATATAACAACTTGCCTCGTACTATACAGGGTTGCTTCGGTATTTGTGGCCAATAGCTTCTATGGGATAGTATTATTCCACTGAAAATAGTATATTGTGTTGCAGGATTGATAACGTGAATAATAGATATGTAATGCAATAGACTGCTGTAATCGTAATAATGTTTAACGTATTGCCTACAGTTTAAAGGGAGGGTGAAGTAGAAAATCAAGTGATTTTTTATCGATTTTTCTACTAATTATAAGACCAGTCCGCATAGTCAAACATTCAGGAAATACTTCCGAATGATTTTGAAATTCAAATTAGGTTCAGATTTTAAGGATAATTTTAAAGAAGGTCCTCCGACCAATCGCGTAATGCCTTGCCTTTTTATTAACAAATTTCTCGTGGCACGCTCCATGTCTCGCGCCACGATTGTCACGTCGCGCGCGAATTTTATCAAATCTCATGATGAATTTTATCAAATCTCATGATAAATTTCATTCAACACGTAACATGCCACGAGAATTTTGTTAATAAAAAGGCAAGACGTTACGCGATTGGCCGGAGGACCTTCTTTAAAATTATCCTTAAAATCTGAACCTAATTTGAATTTTAAAATCATTCGGAAGTATTTCCTGGATGTTTGACTATGCAGACTGGTCTTATAATTAGTAGAAAAATCGATAAAAAATCACTTGATTTTCTACTTCACCCTCCCTTTAAACTGTAGGCAATACGTTAAACATTATTTCGATTACAGCAGTCTATTGCATTACATATCTAATATTCACGTTATCAATCCTGCAACACAATATGGTAGGACACATACTATTTTCAGTGGAATAATACTATCCCATAGAAGCTATTGGCCACAAATACCGAAGCCACCCTGTATAACAACTTGCCTCGTACTATATAACAACTTGCCTCGTACTATATAACAACCTAGCAAGTACATAACTTTGGCCGAAACGGCGTTCCATACAATACTACCCAACGTCACTCCGTCCGTGAAAAAATTACCCTCTCAAAAATATTTTTGGCGCCAAGCCCGGCTTGAAAGGGGGGAAAATATTTCCCCAAAACTAGTCGGAAAACGGCGGGGTTGGAACAAAATTTCCACACTGAAGACGGCCAGGGTATAAACTAGTGATGCCACGAATATTCGGTTACTATTCGGTATTCGGCCATTTTTTTCGTATTCGGTATTCGGCCGAATATTTCGTAATATTCGGCCGAATACCGAATCTCCAATCATGAAGGAAAAAAAACGGAAAAATTACTAAAAAATTATTTATTTCAATAACAATTTTTACTTTAATATTTATAATCTACCAGTGGTAAGTTGTGATGAATAAAAGAAAGCATATAGTGACACGATCTACTCGCAAATAAACCAAAAACCTAAAAACGCTATAGACGGGTCCTATAGTGTTAAAGAGAGCGCGTCGAAAAATCGTTACTTCCCCTTTTCATTCCCTCCTTCCCGAGTATATCACCAACGTTGAAAGCTTCCGCGCAGGCGCGCTGTAGCAGAGGCGGTAGAGAGCGGATCTAAACCATGGAAGAACTACGCGAGTTCTTCCATGTCTAAACAGTGTATCCCTCTTTCTGCTTGCGCGCCAATATTGCGCAGAGCAGTAATCGCGTTACAGCTAGTGCCGAGAGGAGAGGAGAGTTTTCCCACGTGACCCTACATTTCGCGTAGCCGTCTGCCTATTCACCTCACCATTCCATACCCTTCTTCTTCCATGATGAGACCTGTCCCATTGCGGTCCGTGCGGGGATGTACGTATTTCGCGGAACGGGTTACAGCTCATAACCGGTTTCGCGCGAGTTGCACATATCTCACGCCCGAATATTCGGTGATTCGGCCGAGAGCATGGCCGAATATTCGGTATTCGGCAAAATCAATATTCGCGGCATCACTAGTATAAACCGTTACATCTCAGTACTTCGAGGGGGATTATGGACTTTTGCTTTTAATTAAACGATAACAAGATCAACTAAAACATATTACAACTAATAAATAAATTAAAGGTGAGGGTGAGTAGAGTACAGGAACTGTCATTCATGATAACCAAAACTAGACTGCGCCTTTTCCCAACTCCAAAAAGAAGCTTACCCTGGATTCCTGGAATAGGCTTGAGCTATTGGGACGCCACTAGTGGTCAATTTAAATATTAGGTCAAAGTTCATTTTCTCACAGACGCTGACAAACATCCACTGTTTTTAAGACCTATCACTACTTTACAAACCTTAAAGGGATAGAATCGATGTTTTGGCTACTAATGAAAAGATTTCATATTTTAAAATCAGATAGAACCTAAAATTACGTTTTCAAAAATATATATATATTGATACTTTTAATAACTTAACTATTTTTAATTAATTTTTAAAAGTATTGTTTTTTGGGACTGCTCCGATCACTACCCCCTCCTGCGTCCTTTGGCAAAAACACGGTTGAAACATCTACCCACCCCTCCATACGCTCCTCTTGTTTGAAGATATGGTAGCTTTACGACTAACAGTAGTTTTCATACTATTTCACTTGTGGATCACAAATAAACTTGGCCTTGACTTTTATTTCGATTTACGTGTTTTGAGAGGCGTGAAAGAAGCTAAATAGTTTCATAGCAATTAAATCGTTTAAGTAAGAGGTTTAGCACATTTAATTTGAAAAATAAATCTTAAAAGCTTGAATTTAGGGCCACTTAGAATAAAAAAATCGATCATGGAAACTAAGCCTTGCCAAAATGTCGTAGAAAGTGCGTTGTTTTTGACTGTACCAATACAGACTCGGACAAATCTCTGTCATTTCATAGTCTACCAAGTAACGAATTATCCGAACTTGAATTTTCCTCACTTGACTCACGAATTTCGAAAGATTCAACCGAGTCTAAACTATCGGATTCTACTACAGAGTCAGGCCCGTCTGATATTTCGGATTCCGAGCTAAGACTCGACGTCGACGATGACATTTTCTATTTGGCTCCTGTAGCAGACGACGGAAAAAAAAACCTACTATCCTCAACTTGAGTTCCCCTACATTCTCCTATTACCAAACAACCAATGAATCAAGAGACATTTACAACGTCATAGTGTGAAAAACAAGTCGGGCAGTATTTCGCGGCTAGTTTGAATTTCAAAATATCTAACGTACTTTTCTTAATTTTAAACGTTTTAATTCGATTTTTTTTGGCACACATAATTTTAGGCACATTTTTTTTACCTAAAACTGCCCTCATCTTGTACTAGTCGGAAAACGTTGATCCTATCCCTTTAAGTGAACAGTCATCTTCTAATTTAAATTTTTTGCAATTATTGGGAAAATTAAGTTTCAGACAGCTTAATTTGTATTTGCTTCTTTTAAGCGCAAGATGGCGCAAAAAAGTGACCTTTAAAGGGGGGAAAATTGCTTGCCGACTTTTGCGCTTTGCTTTGAGACTGGATGTTGATAATAAAACAACTTACTAAAAGACTATCGCTGCAAACATTAATTTTATTTTGAAAGCAAGATGGTGCTAAAGATGGTCTCTAAAGGAAGGAAAACCGCTACTTGGATATGACAGAATTTAAGTAGTGAGGTACCGCACATCATAAGAACGCAGACGATAAAATAAAACTGTCGGTTAATTTTTTCAATCATAATCGCGAAGCCGATGGCTCAAAAGATAAAATTGTTCTGCCGCGTTAATGAATAGCGGCGCCCTCTATAAAGAAACGCTTGACTACTCTGGACCCGTTTCCTTCAGGACCGAGCGACCGCCAATCTCAAACGAAAATCAATATCCCCCCAAAAAAAAATATTTGCAATTTTTTTATTTTTTTTTCTTGCGCCTCATAAGGCTATTTTCGGAAGTTCCATCAATCCAAAGCAAATAGAATTAAAAGAAAGCAATTGAGAACTGGGTAGTTTAATGAAACATTGGCTTGTGTGTTCTCAGTAAAATAAACACACACCAAACAAATCTTGATATATTTCTTTCTCAGCTTACTCTCAAAATCAATCAATTAGATCTTTACTTCAATATTACTTTTTAATCTCATCCCTAAAAAACAATTGATTCGACTTTCGATGTTTTGATTTCTTGGAGTTATCAAAGGTTTCGTAATGAAAACCTGGTTGGTAATTGTAATTCGGTTTACAGAAGTACTCTCCTTGATATCCAAATGCGAGTTTTCCCTTAGTATGCCGATAGGGAATGGATCAGCAAAGAGTTCTACGTTGTTACTTTGGATCTCCTTACATCCTCACTGTTTATTTGCCTTTGGTAATAGAGACTGCATTTGATAGTTGATTGTGACTTCGGGGGAGTTTTGGTGTTAGTGTCTTATGTATTTCGATGCTTATCGTCGCTTATATTTAAAGAAGAGTCTGCTGAAGTCATCGCTTTTCTAAGCGTTGGCTCCTCATTATGGGCTTCCCAAAAGAAATAAGCCCTAAGGCAAACTTCCCTCATTCAACCCTTGGCTTCTACCATATTAAGAGCCACTCTATTCTAAAGGATTGAACGCCCGCTAATAACACCACGAGGATCTTAAATAAGGACACTCTTGTATGGCTGTATGTATGCATTTACGTACTAGCTGTACAGCTCAATCTATAGATGCCCTGACTAACCATTGCCGCCTCTATTGTATAAGGCCGGAGCGCGCGATATTTCCCCTCTCAAAATCTAACATTTTAATTCGCCGCTTTCTGTCGCGAGAGGCGCTCGTTTGGACAAAAATGTGACGTCATAATTTTTAAACCTGAGGCTTTTCGCGCGGCTTCAACCGTTCAACGGCAGGGCCGGTTAGCTTGTTGGGTCTCTGGGGACGTCAGTACAAGGAGTGTGCGAAGTCGGTTCGTTACCGTTCCTCAATTCATTAAATGGTAAGATTAATTTAAATGTTTAAAACTTGTGTGATTGTAAAATCAATGTAGGGAATTGGGCAATATAGATTATAACCTAATTATTTGGTAACCTTGTCTTGCTTCGGGTTAGGGTAGCTATTATTCACATTTAACCAAGGCTTAAAATTTACTAATTTAGTTTTAATTCAATGTTAGGATGTAATTCAAAGGAGTAATTAGAATTTGAAAAAAACTACAAAATGGTAAAATGCGCTGCACCAGATTGCCATCAGAAGGGAAGGAAGAGACTTTGTGATAATAGACGCATTACCTTTCATTCATTTCCGAAAGACCAAACATTAAGGCAAAAATGGATATATACAATATTTGGAGGGAATTCGGCTTATCTTGAAACCTTCCTGCACGGAAGTTCTGAACTGAAAATTTGTAGCAGGCATTTTAAAAGCACCGACTTCGGATCATCTAACTGCAGCCGGCGATCAATTTCAAGGCCAGTTATAACCAACGAAGGTCGAGGAGAACTGTGTCAATCACATGCTGTTGGAGGAAGTGAACGTGGCATGCAAGTTATTGTCTTGACAAATTCTTTAAAGATGATATTAATGAGAATGGGGAAGCTAACTATTACCAGAAGTGGTATGATACTAGAAGTATTGAGCTAACCAAATTCTTCACTCGGCATTAGTGAAAAGACTTGATAAAACACAAACGGTTGGCCCTCTAGTGGCGGTTTCAGAATTTTTCCCTCCAAAACGTGAGACGCTCGCGGTGGTAGACGGCCGAACTAGATTCAAGGAGCCGGGTCCGTGTTCTGCGGCTTTAGGTTGAGGGGAAGGGGGTAGGAAATGTTTTTGGAACTCGACCAATTTTTCTCTCTCTAGTTTTAGCGCGTGGGAATCGGCATAAAATCCTCAAATTTGTTCACTAGTGCCAGGATCTATTACCAATGCTAGAGCCCTTCACTTCTAGTCTCATACCACTTCTGCTATTACTGACAACACGGTAGTAACAATAAAATCAATTTCAACCGCCATGATCGGAGGATACATTGTTCGGATTGCCGAAGAAAATTCCGAGTGCTGGGATTGCCTCAATAAAGTTATTACTGCAGCATCTAATTCACGACAGCACGCGCTTATAAGTGCACTGGATCGAGGAGGGCTTAAATATCCCACGAGACTGTTGATTGCCTTATTAGCTAGTGTCGATGAATTTGTTCAGTTGTCTTTACATTTATTCCCACGAAGCCATGTTCTAGAGAGTTACATGGATATTTTATTGCCTTATTTCTGTCAACCATTACAGTGCAATTGTGGCAATATAAAATTTGCAAAGGTATTGTTAGAAAAGTTTTTGAGACCACTTTTAAATAATTATGCTAAAGATATTACTGACCAATACGGAGCTTTTAAGAAATTAAATTCAAAACCTTTATCCAGAAAGTAATCAAAGTTTAAAATGTACTCTTATAAATCAAAATAAAAATTGTCACTCTTATAAATAAAAATAAAAATTGTTACTCTTATAAATCAAAACAGAAATTGTCACTGTTATAAATCAAAATAAAAATTGTCACTGTTATAAATCAAAATAAAAATTGTCACTGTTATAAATCAAAATAAAAATTGTCACTTTATAAATCAAAATAAGAATTCTTGTTACTCTTATAAAACAAAATAAAATCTTTTAAAGCTACTCTGTTTATATTTAGTTTTCTAATTCCTAGAGAAGATAAGCCAAAAACTTATATAATTCGTCTTTCTTGCAAAGGAACCATTACAAGACTTTGAATTTACGCGCCATTTAATTTTTTAAATTCTTTCCAAACGAGCTCCGTCTATCGGAGAAGTGAGGTTTCATCCCCCCCGCGAATGTTCCCTACCTCGGGAGCCGCGCGCTCCGGCCTTATAATAGAGGCGGCAATGATAGTACTAGGCAATTTTTTATATACTACGAGGCAAGTTGTTATATACGTGGACTTAGATTTACTTTTTCGAAAAATTGGGAGAGGTGAAGACAGTAATGGCATCACTATATATATGAAAATAGCTACGCTAAGGAAAGAAATGTCATTTCCCTCGTGAGCTTGGACGGGGCAAAAAACGAGCGAAGCCGGTTTTAGGGGGACGAGAAGCAGCATTATATATTGGTGAAATTTCAGGGGTATTGTACCGCACCCCCCGATTGAGTGGTTTTCTATTGCACTTAGGCTGCGTTCAGTAACGCTCATTGTAGACCAAACGCGTTGAGCTCCGTTGATCAACGTGACGTCATGCTACTGAACGGTTTTTTGCGAACTTTGCGTTGTGTCGTCTGCTTACTGTTCATGGAAATGTATAAGCGAGGGCCTGCTAACCGAAATAAGAGAAAACTCTGACCAGTAACTTAGCCAAGGCTTAATCTTTAAAACCCAATAAGTTTTTAAGCTTCATAGATATAATCGAAAAAAATTCCATAAAATACTATCAGACATTATTCTTTCGCATTCAGTCGCTGCTACACCGATTTTATTAACATTTCCGAAATTATCCGTCAAATTAACCTCTCGAAATCCTTCAGGGAGATATGTTTCCGCCATTGCCACTACGTCACAAATTGCGTTGGTCAACGAAGTAATCGGCTCTTACAGCCGATGACTTCGATGCCTCTTCGCTTACAATCGTGACGTCAGACCGGAAGTTACGAAAATCGTTCAGTGGCGAATGCGCATTCAACGGAGCCTCCGTTGAGCGTTACTGAACGCGCCCGGGTAAAGTCTATACCGTTTGTAAAGAGGTCCAACGCCTATAGAGTGCTGTCAGAAGCCCCGGTTTGACGTCACCCACTATGTTCCCATAAAGAACAAGGCTCGTAATAGCAAAAGTGAATAGGCTACTACGTACAGAAAGTGAAGAACTTCCGCGTTGTTATGAAACGTGTTATTTCTCTCGCTCTCTTAAACGTCCCCGCCTTAGCGGAAAACCACAGTAACGCGGCGGCGAATCACTTGTACCTTTGTATCCCTACCTCTTGAAGTTATAGTTCCTTGTACACGTGACTATTAGACCGAGTGGGGAAAGGTATAGCCCCTCCCATTGACATGCGCGGTAACCACTGGATGTTTTACTTCCAACAGCAACACGTAGATGGCGGGAAAAATCTATCCTATGGCGCGAAATTGAAATTGCTTCATTTTAGAACATTGGTCTTGCTACAGATAATGTTAGTTCGAATCTTAATAAAAAGATGAATATTCGTGGTATTATATAGATTTTAAAATATATTTCTCGCCATGTTTTAAACAACATACACATGGTTTATTACAAAACAATATAAGTTAATATTTTTAAGTACATGAGTTTTTATTATTATTGTATAATTATGGGAATAAGTTGTCTTTAGGATTTAAATTTATTATTTCTTAAATAAATATGAGTTGTAAATGTCCAATCCCGAGTTTCAGAAGCACAGAAATGGACGTATATTTCCCAAATAATCCCAACGTTAGGAAACAATGTTTAAATTTATCGGTGGACCAAGCAATGATGCCTTAAAAGGATAATACCGGCACTTCCGTCTTTTGCAAGATAATGTCTTGTTCTATCAAAGAAAGACTAATAGTTTACTAATAGCCACTTCGTTTGCATTATCATTTTTCTCTGAATTGCTTTGGTAGAAATAATAAAGAGACTCCCACATGCAGTTCCTTCAATTGAGCCCCAAAACCAACTGATGCATTCACAGTATCTATGTCTGAGATGAATAAAAGAATGAACAGAGGAAATGCACAACAAGTTTGGATTTAATAACATCTCTTGCTCTTTTGCAATCAGGATTGCTTTTGTTATTTATTGAGGTTAATTCCATGATGAGGAGAGACGTTTTTGTAAAGTGCTACGCTTGAAGTTTTTTTTTTTTTGCTCCTTTATTTATGACGAGCTAGGGCCTAAGTTAATTGAATTGGCCAAAAAAGTAAGTAATCGCAATTATGAAATAGACTTTGCTTGGGCAAAATTAATGCAAAGTTAAGACCATAACAAAACAAGTCATTATCGTCATTATTTACATTTGTGGGAGCTAAATTGACTCCAAGAACCGCTCTTTACAAAGACTACTCTCCTCATCCTGCAATTAACTGCAAACGTTCACAAAAAAATGATCCTTCAAACAAATTAGCTATTAGAAAACTGTTAGTCTTTTATTGAAAAAAAAAGACATTAAATTGCAAAAACGCAAGGGCAGGTATTTTCCAAGCAATTCATCATCGCTCGGTCTACCAATAATTTAAACCATTTTTCATAACGTCAGGATTAATAATAATAAATGTAAATCCTTTATTGTTTAGTAATAAATAATGTGTACGTGGTAGGAAATATACATATAACACAAATATTCACCATTTCATTATGATTTGAACTAACGTTACCTATAGCAACACCAATGATCTATAACTAAGCATTTTAAATTTCGCGCCATAAAGTAGATTTTTTCGCCATCTACGGGTTGCTGTTGGAAGTAAAACATCTAGTGTTATCGCGCATGTCAATGGGCGGGGCTTTACATTTCCTCACTCGAACTACTTTCGGTGATGTAATTGCTTTGAAGCACGATTGGCTGCTCTAAACGGAGGGAAGTTCGAATACAACCAATCTGGTTTGACTTCATCTTTTACGCGTCGTCTGCTCAAGAGTTTTCTTTAAAACCACAGGAAAAGGCGCTACAGAATTCGATTTCTACACTTTCTGTACGTAGTAGCCTATTCACTTTTGGTAATAGTAGCCACATCGTACCGTAAATAACAGGCATACAGAAAAAAATTTGAGTGAATAGCCCCTCGATGCGCTACCTTTAACTGTTGTAAAATTATTACTTAAATTTTTTTACTTCTGTTATAATTATAATAGTGTGACACGAACGGTAAACGTGAGTGAGTACCCCCACGATGCGCATCCTTTAACAGTGGTAAAACGATATACCAGAAAACACCCATTAAAATAAGTACTGAAGATCAGAGTGAATAGCCCCTCGATGCCCTAACAAAAAATTATAACCCTTAATCCTTTACTTACGTTATAATTGTAATATCAGAGGCCCCAAGCTAGTACCTTCTTTTAAAACTCTTCTTGATTTTTGGAGAAATAGACGTAACTTCCAATAATAAACACCGCCTTAAAACTATTCTAAATATAACGTCGGTTTATACTTCCTTTTGCTTCTTAAAAATTCCCCTCGATTTCTTTGAATTTTGCAATAGGGGAGTGGGATCTTGGTGGGATAAAAAGCGTGAAACCCTTATTGTCGACGGGTGACAGGAATTTTAAAGGGAGTATTAAACCGTCCATTTAAATTAAGGCAATACCATAATCCCCTCTCTCTCTCTCTCTAGCTTTAAATATATCGAGCAAACGTAAAACACAATTCTCAATGTTTAACTTTACTAGTACAAATAAATCCAATTCTTAAACTTACTGTTATAATTCCCTTCATTTTAAAATACACGAACAAAAAATATCACCTCACCACAATTCTCTCCCATTCACTCTCCCTTCAATGACGATCGAAAATTTTTATACTGTCAAAGGCAGTTCTCTTTCACGACGCCGCCAACAACAGGCCAGGTCAAACTAAGACCCACATCGTAGATGTTCATCATACGATGTGGCTAAAAAACGGAAACAAGCATGGCCTCCCTTTGCTAAAGGCAGACTGGTGACGTTTAACATTGGTTCTTACGTCACAACTGACAGCACTCTATAGTTGGCAGTCTAATATTCGAGCATACCTAGCTCTGTTGACTAGATGGTCTCTCTTTTTAAAGTTAGGGAAAACCAAGGATGTATGGAGTCAGGGGGTATGCAGATGGAGGGTGGTGAATTTAACTACTTGTTTTCATTTTTCCCTATAACTTCAAAGGGCCAATGGTTTATGGAATTGTTTGTTAAATGTTTTTGCGATAATAACAGCCTCGACGATACATTTATTCATACTGTATCTATTGAAAAATGAATACAAGCATTTTGACTTTTCTGTTATTCTCTATCGTTTTTTTTTTTTTTTTTTTTTTTGGAGGTTTCAATGCGATAGGGTCTATGGACCGCGGCAAGGATGTGATTATTCAGGTTTCAGTAGGAGTGTAAGCAGGGGAAGGAAATGAGGTTTACTTGGGAGGTGACGGACGGGGTGTGGGGGTCAAGGCACCTCCGGCGGACACGGGGCAGTCGGCACCTATAGGGTAGGATCGCCGACATGTGTCGTATTCCCTCAAACTTTGCCGCCCAGTAGCTTGGCTTACAGGAGTGCGCCACACTCCCGGCTTACCTATCGTTTCCTCTTGCCACTAGTCCCTACCACAAAAAATGGTATAGGGGGGGGGGAAGTAGAATAAGGCTTGGCGGGAGAGTTCCACGAGTGCTGTTTTTGTCACGTACGTAAAATCTTGAATTTTGGATTTTTTATCAGTTTTCGGTTATTGTTACCTCTCCATTTTTTAATATATTGCTCATATTCAGAAGACTAAGTTATAAAATATTCTTCATAAAAAAATTTGATCTTAACTTAAACGATATAAAAAAGGTTTTTTCGTATTTAAATAAAACTACTGGGTCCCTAACCCTAATATCCACGCTAGCCTCTGTGCCGCGTTGAGTTCTGGGAAATTTCCGTTGTCATTTTTTACAACCTCTCAGACACGCCCTCTGTTCGTATAGGCTCCCTTGTGTTCGGGAAATTCAAAAGCCAAATAGAAACGCCCCTGATATCTGTAATTTTTTACAAATTTCCCGAATTGGCCATTTTTCGGAGAGAAAGTATGGTGATATTATTAAATAAAAGCGGTGCACGTTGTTCGTCAATAAAAAGGAGCTTAGGAGGAATAAGTCAAGACTTGGTTGGCATTGGTATACATCGTAAACATAATATTGATGAATGATTTCATTAACCTCTCTAGTACCTAGTTCTCACTCACCTTCTGTTCACTAACTTTGAAATCATTCGGCAACGAGCATTTTCAACCAATAAATAACATAAAAAGTGCGCTTCAGCTAATCTACAATGCAAATAGCTACTGGATACTGTTATTTTAGCGCATTTAATCATCAATATTTGACTTCATTTGTCTTTGAACCAAAATGGAAGTACTGAATTTACAACATTACCAAAAAATCGGTTGTAATATTATACGTTTATACGCATTCGCATTCATACATCTACGGTGTACATTACAAATTGAAAATGTTACGTGAGAAGTTATTAGAACATTGAGTTTAAATTGACTCGTGAAAAGGACGCGGGCTGGTTTTCAAAAATTGCAATAGGGGTTTTTACAGCGTATAAGTCGGTTGGTAGTTCTCCATCAAACGGTGGTGAAGGCTGAACGGAGAAACAAATCTTCCCTTCCCCTGAAAGATATTTGTTCAAGTGTTATAAGGATGTCTCGGGTGAAGTAGGCTTAGTTATTATTATTAACCTGGTTCTACGATGCAATGTTCAGAAGCGGTAGCGCATCTGGCCATAAAGACAATAACGGCGACAAGAAGAAAAGTTTCAGGACGCATATTTTGTCTTTGACTCTTAGTACAAGAAGATCATTAAATATCCCTTTTGCCAATGCAGAAGTACAATCAACTTACCATAATGGTCGAGAAAGCAAAGTTAAATGGTTCTCTTTCCAAGTTTCAGCTCATTTTCTAAAATACTTTTATCTTAACACTCAAAACAACCTCGAAAGAAGTTGATAAAGCTGTAGGAACGAAAGTGTATTTAGAAATAATTTTTCTTATCAAAAAAGTATTTTGTTTATTTGTGAAATACATTCCAAGATAAATGCGGTCACACGGCAGTTATCGCTAGAATATTGGTATAAAAAGTTGTTGAAACAATTTTTCCATTCACAGAGACTCAATTCTTGGGTAAAGTTTTCAAACATTGCTGATGAGTTGTAAAAGATCGTTTTGTCAGTCACACACTCGAAGCGTTGGCCCCTATTAATAGAGTTCAGTCGCATAAAACTGATAGTATAAAATTAAAAAAAATATAGCAAGTTAATTTGAAATCTCTCATTACAGCTATGATTGTAAACAAAAAACTCGGATCGGTATCGGTTTCGGTTTCTGGTATAACAAGATGAATCGAAATTAATTGCAATGTCATCATAGTTTAATGGTAGGTGCGCTAGATTGGGTGTGAGTAAATGAAATTATTGGAACTAATTTTAAATTCAATAAAACGATGTTGAAAAAGGGTTTATTTCCAAAGCTAAACTTACACGTTTTATGCGGGCTTAATGGTTAAGGCTTCGCAGACCCAACATTGAGGTACTGAACCTAACCACTCCTTAACCCTTCTCCAGCACGTCTACGAAGTTGGGTTAAATTTGAATTGTGGCTGTGCATGACGAAGAAACCTAAAAACAATCCAACTTTCGTTGTCCCTTTACTTTTATCACTATATATTGATTTTTATTCAGGGTCCTAGTCTAGGTTAGGGTCGCTGCGTCTAGGCCAATATCTGTAGAAACTCATTTAATTTGGCCGGCGGCTACCATTTCCCGCGAGAACTAATAAAGGTAAAGCCCTCTGCATTTGCTCCCATTGTAAAACGTCATCCTCACAGTCGAGTGAAGATTTCCACATTTTCTCACTCTACTACTGTTATTTTCCCACGAGGTAAAATTTAAACAACCTATTAAGTCTTTAACGAGATTACTCTAGATAAGGACCGGCTTCCCCAAGGAGAATGTATAAGAGAGTCAGACAAAACACATGTAGTCCCCCATTCCAAAAACGGCACTGTGCCCTTCCCCGGTTACCATGGTTACCGCTTCCCCCATACGGCAAGAGAGCGTACATTCTCGCGCATGCGTTCCAGCCTCTTCGCTGTAGCCTCATGAGCATGTTTATCGTTTAGAAAAACGTCCCTCGTTTCCAACAACGCGCGCCATTCCCAACGGCTTGCGTGTTGAAGTTGCGCGCCACTGTATGTGGTAATTGTTTCACTTTAATACCTCCCGCTTTTCCAGAACGAATCTCCCCTCTTATACATCCTCCTTAGGCTCGTTCATGAAAATAGCCAAATAAAGTATAAATTTTTAGATACACGTGGTTACGAAGTATACCTTTCGTAGCTAGTGCGCTTATGCCTCGTGTATGTGAACCTTTAATATTCGTGCACACGATTTCAAGAACACTTCAAACCCTATTGGTAAAGTGAAGAAAAGGTTTTTTGGTAGTAGAGTTATATGTAGCACGAAAAAGGTTTAAAGGGTATGCGAATTTACAATTTAATAATTTTCCCACGAAAGTGGTATTATGTTACACTTTCAAGTCTCTACTTTCAAAATATCAAGTTTTTAATATAATTGAACCAATGTTTCTATTTTTGAATTCCATTGAAAAATCACGAAAACTCAGTTTCGTTATATCAACAATTTTGTCTTGCCGAGTTTGTTTGCCTGTTTGATGACATCACTATGACGTTGAGGAAAAAAGCGCGGGAATCCTATACGCGCGAGGTATACGCGTCTCTAGCTTCTCTCCAGTCTAAACTCTGGGTCTGATCGCAGAGAG
Source organism: Phalangium opilio (assembly GCF_054372755.1). NCBI lineage: Eukaryota > Metazoa > Arthropoda > Arachnida > Opiliones > Phalangiidae > Phalangium > Phalangium opilio. Next base: position 128,542 of record NW_028324230.1, read on the forward strand.
AGTGGCACCATCTCACGTGAAAAAAAATATATTTGTGACGTCGGACTACAGGGAAACGTTTTAGCCTTTCATAAAAAAGGATTTCAAATAATTCCATATGAAGGATTTTCAAATACATATTACCAAATAACCAGAAATCGGAGAATTAAAAGCTTGATATTTTTGAATTCACAGAAATTATTTCTATCTTTTGTTGTATAATCACAGGTTTTTCAAACGAAGCTTCTCATACCCTTTAAGGTCTTTAAGGTACGAATAATTTAAAGGAAAGGACCACCACATTTGCATTTCATGAGGCCATGATAAGAGGGTCTAAAATTTGCTATTATTCATTCCAAAAAAGAAAAGAATTTAGATCCTGCGTTTAATAATCGATTTACACTCTACTATTTCTGTAAAAGACGATAAAGCAAACCTCACCACACGTAGCTATTACATAATCGTTTACGTCACTTGTTTTCTCCATAAACGTTCAAACAATGTACTTTACCCAAGGAAACTTAACTTTCACAGTTAATCCTTCCCTTCTAAATACAGTGACAAAAGTGTAAAATACCAGGGCATAAAACACTGCAGAAGTTTATGACTTCTTATCCTGGGAAGTATTGGACTCTAACATGAGTTAATAATATGTTAGCTCCCTATAAGTTACTCAGGCTCCATAGGCGTAATGTATCCAGCGATTTCTTCTCATTTCGCCCGCGCGGGAAAAAAATCCGAATGTTGCGCTCTCTCTTGTCGAAAAAAAAAATCCCGCTCGTACTGCTCCTCGACCCTGAGTCGTCGGCTGATTTTTCACCAAGGGAGTGTTTTAGTCGTGAATGTTTATGTTTTAACAATTTAACATTAAATCATGGTGTGTGTCAGTACTGCGACAAAAAAATGCCGGAACTCAATGCAATTTGCCGATATTGATAAAGAATGCTAAACATAAGAGCAGAAGTTGATGACTTCTTATCCTGGGAAGTATTGGACACTAAGGCATTATATAGTATCCATCCCTGCAAGTCAAAATTGCCTATGGCATTCGTAAAAGAGGGTCGAAAGTTTCCTCCCCACTAGGAAAACTATCTAATCTACTGAAAAAAATCCCACGCCGAGAGGCTGTGGCACTCAAACTGTGGGGCGTGTTCAAAACTTCTTCAGCGCCAATCGTTGAAAAGCCGTCTGTCTAGAACTCTACGAAAATCCATTACAATCCGTGGGCCTAGGACCCCACACTAGTTTGACCGGAATTTCTAGCAAACTCTATTAACATCTGTTCTTGTCACCGTTTCTGATTCGTTACCTCAAACCACAGGACACACCTTAAAGTTTCGTTTCTTGTCCGCTGCTGGCGCGCAAATCAGCCTGCCAACTCAAAATGAGGGAGATGACGTAGGTGGCGTGGTGATCGGACCTAATAAGAAGTTGGCTAACAGAGATGGTTCCGGATATGGTTAGAGTCCAATACTTCCCAGGATAAGAAGTCATAAACTTCTGATAAGAGTTGTTATTGTGACTTGAAACCAATTATACAACTGAGCTAAATCCGATCCATTGATCTCTTAACTGATTTCTTAACCGAGGCTACTGAGCTCAATATTCGGCAGCTTCGGCTGCTTAAATAGCTCCGATATCATGGGCTAGCTTCCACTACACGCGCTTCCGGGGAAAAACCGGAAAGAAGAGTAAATAAGATTTTCGTTCACGTGGCGGCCGCAGAGCGTCGCATATAATTGGGAAGCCGGCGGCGCGGGAGAAAACGCTAGAGTATAAAAATGAATTGCGTGAGTAACTTATAGGGAGCTAACATATTATTAACTCATGACTCTAACCATATCCGGAACCATCTGTGTTAGCCAACTTCTTATTAGGTCCGATCACCACGCCACCTACGGCGTGTGTCCTGTGGTTTGAGGTAACGAATCAGAAACGGTGGCAAGAACAGCTGTTTTAATAGACTGCTAGAAATTCCGGTCCACTAATTGTAATTGATTTCCATAGAGTTCTAGCCAGACGGCTTTTCAACGATTGGCGTTGAAGAAGTTTTGAACACGCCCCACAGTTTGAGAGCCACAGCCTCTCGGCGTGGGATTTTTTTCAGTAGACTAGATCGTTTTCCTAGTGGGGAGGAAACTTTCGACCCTCTTTTACGAATGCCATAGGCAATTTTGACTTGCAGGGATGGATACTATATAATGCCTTAGTGTCCAATACTTCCCAGGACAAGAAGTCATCAACTTCTGTAAATATGTAGTCAGGAATGTATGGAGTAGCTGGAATGGCTAAGGAGGCACCCGTTGTACCCTTGATGGTGGTAACATAAGGCGAGTCCTTTTTTTATTTTGAGAAGTGTAGCTCCTCCCCTCCCCCTGTTTAGCTGTCTACCGAAGGCGAAAAATGTCATGACTCGTTAAAAAAGGCATGGCAGAAGTGACCTTTTAGATTTTTTAAAGTTAAATGCGCTGATTCGCCGCCGTTCGCGTTCATATTCGATTCTCTCAGCCTAAGCAGAGGACCTAGGGTAGAAAGTGGGGTGGCGTAGCGGTTAGCGCTTTCGCCTCGCAGCAAGAGTATCCCCGGTTCGATCCCGGACTGTGGCACCGGGTGAAAATCTGGGAACAAACCCATCTGCGTAGAGTTTGCAAGTTCTCTCCCCGCTTGTTATAGGAGTTTTCCTCCGCGGTCTAACACGGTTTCTCCTTTCCATCAAAACTTGCAGAGGTTAACGGTAATAGTTAGTATAGGGCGCTGTAGGTTAGCTGTGGCATAGGGGCTACCACCACCCCTCTGTGCATTGTTATGGGACCTACCTGTAAACAAGCCCCAGGCTTAGTGTGGAAATCCCTTCATAGGCAAAGCTTAGATTATTATTATAGGCAGAAGTTGATGACTTCTTATCCTGGGAAGTATTGGACACTAAGGCATTATATAGTATCCATCCCTGCAAGTCAAAATTGCCTATGGCATTCGTAAAAGAGGGTCGAAAGTTTCCTCCCCACTAGGAAAACTATCTAATCTACTGAAAAAAATCCCACGCCGAGAGGCTGTGGCACTCAAACTGTGGGGCGTGTTCAAAACTTCTTCAGCGCCAATCGTTGAAAAGCCGTCTGTCTAGAACTCTACGAAAATCCATTACAATCCGTGGGCCTAGGACCCCACACTAGTTTGACCGGAATTTCTAGCAAACTCTATTAACATCTGTTCTTGTCACCGTTTCTGATTCGTTACCTCAAACCACAGGACACACCTTAAAGTTTCGTTTCTTGTCCGCTGCTGGCGCGCAAATCAGCCTGCCAACTCAAAATGAGGGAGATGACGTTGTTGGCGTGGTGATCGGACCTAATAAGAAGTTGGCTAACAGAGATGGTTCCGGATATGGTTAGAGTCCAATACTTCCCAGGATAAGAAGTCATAAACTTCTGTTATAGGAAACAAGTTTTTTGGCAGCCAATGAATGAATGAAAATAATTTAATCGGTAAATACGATTTTAACGTCAGGCTATGACGTCACTAGCGTAAATTAAGCCATGCCAGTTATTTCCAAGATCATTTCACGCCGATTAGGATTTGACCAAAGCCATTCCAACCCCTCCATACATTCCTGATGTACTAAATAAAAATTCAAGCATGCAGCTAAAATCCTTAAACGTTTCATTTGAATTTTAACTTCTTTTTAAAATTAAACGCATTCACTCTTATACAAAATACATCTTTTAAAACTAGGCAAATTCAAGCGCATCTTGTAAACCCTACCTCTAACCTTTCAAGACCATTAACACCAAACACCCGGTGCATCATGAAAGAAGTTGGGAAAACCAAAACTTTACCTCTCCGAGTCAAGAAAATTACTTACATTCTATTCTACCATAGATATTGAATTATTTTTGTTACTTTGATGAGCAATTGCAGAAGTTAAAATTTATTAATTATTAAAGCAGTAAACGGTTCGTTAGAATTATAAGATGGGAGGGTATTGGAATTGTCTAAACAAGATGAGGAAGCTGATATGTCTTACTCCACATTTGCGACATTTTTCACGTTTTGGGGTCAATGTTTGGGGCTCGTACCTCCGAAACTAAGCGTTGTAGACCCCATGTTCTTTGACACTTTTCACTCTGTTTGACCCAAAGAAAACACCCTTTAATTTATGACATGCTTATCAGAAACACCCTGTAGAATAGTTGTACTACTTAATGGCTTATTGACGATGAAACCTCTACTCTAATGCCTCAATTCATCTTAATCACGATTTATATCGTAGGTCATGAATGGGAATAGAAAAACTTATAAACACCCAAATGTACGTAAAACATTTTATTGCCGTTAAACATTTAATTAAAAAATCTTTCCAAAAAGTATAAACCAAATAGGCCTAATAAAAAGGCAATATTTAACATATATAAAACTAAAACTAATTTAAAAAACTATTGGTTTTTTAACCTCCTCTTCCCTTTGGGACTGTTAATACTTTAGGCCTTACACCACTGGAAGCGATGGTTGTGCCTTTGAACAAAGACTTCATATCCTGGTCTTCTTCAAGGGCCAACATGATTAGACGAGGAGTGATGCGGCCTTTCTTCTCCGCGCGAGCTTTTGCAGCTGAAATATCCATTAGCTCGGCCATCAGGTATTCCAGCGCCGCGGTCAAGGCCACAACCGCGTCTTTTCGGTAACTGAAGGCGTACCTGCCATCTTGTAGCCTTCGTTTAACGCGTGGAACTGGCAGGTTGAGATTGGCCCGACTCGAAACTGTTTGTCGAGGGTGCTTACTCTTCTTCGCAATAGCTATAAATAAAAACATCACTGTTATAATCATATGTAGTTGATAAGCAAATTTTAGGCCTCTTCGTCATGCACAGTCACTGTTCATTTCCGAGTAAACATTCCTCAAGGTAAAATGAAGAACGTCAATTTCAACTTTCTAACAAATTCCTCAAGAATACGCCCCATTAAATTATCACACGTGCTATCTTTATTTTCAAACCACGATTGACCCGAGAAGATCAAATGACGCATAAAATTATCAAGAATTAAAGTATGTTCTATTCTTAGACGTTCCAGTCTGTTAGAACCTGGGTCTTAACAAGTACGGGAAAACTGTGAGTGGCGTGCATGAACAGAGGTTAACTAGGATTCTAGCGTATCAAGGTCAATAGACACTTCTAAGTGATCACTGTAAGGCGGGCGATTGGAAGAACAACCACTAAGATCTGTATTTCAAAGTAAGCCCACATTATTCTAGATATTTACCATGGTCCAGCGATCTTGGAACTTCCGGTTTATCGACTTTCCTCTTTCTTATTGTTACATTGCGCATATCCTTAGGTCCTGCTTTAGTGCGAGCCATTACTAAATATCACCACCGCAGACTATAGACAAGAGACTTGAAATATGATTTGCATGTTTCGTTCGAAAATCTTTTCCTTTTATATCGTTTAACCAAGAGAGATTATATGGAACAAGTCAAGAATTACGTCGTTCACGTGATTCATAGCGGAAGATAATTACACCGTAAACAAATAAAAAATAATATAAAAAATCTGAAAATAAAAAGCAATTTTTCATTTCAATAGTCATTGCAAAGCATATTACATTATAGTTATTGGAGTGAGAATAGAGCTTTCCTTTAAATTGCACTACATTGCAGTTTGGTCTCCCTAAATATTACTCCATGGTGGAAGATTGCTCATAGTTACTTATCATATTCTTTTAACTGGCACAGACGTTTTTGTTTAAAGTCAGTCAATTATCGTCAAAGGTCAGTGTAATAACCTTTAACCTATATGTTTAGGTCAGCCATCTGTTTCGTGAACCTTCAAACACAAAACTATTTTTTCCACATTTTTAGGGTTTGCTTACTGTTACACGATAATGTGATTCGGGAATGGATATTCATTAAGGTAGGCCCTATTTAATTTCTAATTTATGCTAAACGAAGTATAACTTTGTATATTAATAATGTTTGGACACTTTACAATCTTTGCATACTGAGGTGTGCGGTTAACTGTTTCAATCGAACTAGGCTTAACTGTTTGTGAATACTAGGTTTAACTATTCGCGAATACTAGGCTTAACTATTCGCGAATACTAGGCTTAATTATTCGCGAATACTAGGCTTAACTATTCGCGAATACTAGGCTTAACTCTTCGCGAATACTAGGCTTAACTATTCGCGAATACTAGGCTTAACTATTCGCAAATACTAGGCTTAACTATTCGCGAATACTAGGCTTAACTATTCGCGAATACTAGGCTTAACTATTCGCGAATACTAGGCTTAACAATTTGCGATTAAACGGTTGGTAAAAAATTTACCAAGGCCTAACTATTCGGTATTCGATTTGGAATAAACTATTGGATTCGGTATTTGATAAGGAAAATTTTTTGGTATTCGGTAAGCGTTCGATACCCAAAAAGAGGTGTTCGCACACTCCTTAATGTATATCGTTGTTTCAGGCGTTAACTCTGGTCATCAAATACCTCTCTTGTATCGAAGAAAGCGGTGGTGAGTAGCCGGGCTCGACCGTAGCGCACCATGCATCGCTGGCTAATGTATATTGTGCGGAATTTGCGCAACAGTCTGGTTAGGCGGCGAGGATCTTAATTGCCTCTATGAAACCAAAATTTTCATTAAGTTCTATGATGGTAGGTATTTTGGCCAGATCGTCTGTCCTACTGATCCAAATGACCTCAAATTTTAATGAGATATGTGTTTCGACGTGTTTTCATATACAAAAATGGATTCAATATTTTTAAGTAGATAATTCTTATATAAAAAACTATTTTCCAATGTCAAAATGATGGATTCATTGAAAAACTGTTCAAAACCATTTACAATTTTCTAGTGTAAAGGGGTCTCACTGCAGTGTAGACGTTCCACTGGTTATTTTATAGCATCCATATCTGAATCAGTTAAATGAGATACAAAAGCTAACCAAGGGCGAAAGTTGACGCGGTTTATGGGGCGGATTGATATAAGGCGGACCAAGCACCATTATAATTGACGAGGCAGATTGGCCTAGAAAATAATTATTGATATTCAATTATTTGGATTTTCAATGAAACGTTTCAGCTTCGAAAGCATCCAGGTCTCCTCATATTTTCCCACCCTGACCTCGCTTAGTCCTCTTTTCCCAAGTGGCATACTAGCATTAAGTAGGGTATGAACTTACCATTGAATTTTTGCAAAATACCCATTGGCTCGCCCACTTTACCCTCAAGGCTTGATTTCTTCTTTAATTAAAGCTGGTCTTCATTGGTAAAAATATCAAGTTGAGTTTAATGGATATCGTTTTAATCGGAAATTAAGATGCATTAATTTCAAACCTTAAGGCTATTTCAAACTTATTGCTTCAATGCCACTGATGTCTACCCGTAAACGATTAGGGAATGGGCCATTAGATTAAAGCGAGGAGCGTTGGCTTCGTTTAATTTTCCATTACATTTGTCGTAACATAACATTAAAATATCCCAAACTAAAATTATTAGTATCCGATAGGATTTTCTAAATTTCTAATTAATTTAGGCTTAACACTCGTGATATCGTGTTTCCTGTACAAATTTAAAATAGAAGAAATATTGCGATTTCGAAGTATTAATATCTACATGTGTTTACGCGGAGAAACAGACCAAGAGGAATAGAAAGCTGGCTTAGTCAGATCGTAAAATGGCAACTTCTATTTTTCAAGATTAGAAGACAAGTTTCTAGAATCCAATCTTCGCAAAACAATTATACGCTTTTCAACTGCAATTTTATTTATAGTTTTAAAAATTTAATTGAAACTATATGTTTGAATGTCCCTCAAGACTTGCTGAGGTTTACTAATTGAAATAGCATGAATCTATTAATTAATTCATGGTAATAGCATGTGGCGCTGACGGTTAGGTGTGGCAGACAGGGCTAGACCCCAAAACCCAAACCTCTTAAAGGAGCAATTTGAAAAATAGCCACCGCTGGTTTAGGGTGAATATTCCTTCAGAGATGAAGCTGATAGTATAGTTATTTTTTCTTTCACTAATTCTCGACGGAGGGTCAAGGGTCAGGGGAAAGTTTTATCATGAGATCCTCATGAGAAAATGCTATTGGAAACTCACTCCTGACATCTGAGCTGCATTTAAATTTTTCATCCATTTAAGTATCCCTTTGTAAGAGCGGCTTGGTATATCCTTTATTATTCTAAAGATTTTTAGATTTTTATAATATTTGATCGAAAAATGATAAGTTTTTGGAAATATTTTTTACTGGCGTCTTTAATGGAAGGGTAGTATTAGAATTTTCGTTGTAAAAGCGAGGGGTAAGGAATATACTATCTCGGTGGACGACGGTTCCCTGCCATTTAATGCAAGCAGGAATGCCATTAAAATGAGTCCCGTTCCCTGGGAAGCCCCCCCCCCCTCAGCATCGACGTCTCAAACTAGCTTTCAATCTCGCGCACCTACAGCTTCTTTCATAGGGCTCAAGTGTACTTAACACTTCTGAATCCCATGACCAACAAACTAAGATTTCGACATCAAATGAAATGGAAATAAATGAACCAAGAGTTGCCCATCGGGACGATTTTCAGCCCGCCATTTTAAAAGATGGCGAGAAATTCGGCCCAACAATGGCCATAGTAATTTAGTAAACTAAGTTTAAAAGTGAAATCCATAAAGATGGTTTGTCATATTTCTGTTCGCTATTTTTAAAGAGGGCGTCAAATTCAATACCAAAAGCCTCAAAATCCGTCTTTAGGGTATAGGATCCAGTGTACTAAATAAGAGCGAAATCGTCAAGGTTATACCAAGGAGAATATTTTTTATCTTTCTGGACGCCATATTTCAAGATGGCCGGAGATTGAAAAAATCTTTCTCAGTGCGTTCCTACTACGCCCCTGAAAAATGTCAGCCTTTTGGGTAAAGCAGTTTGAAATGAGCGTTGTGTACCATTCAGGTAGTCAATCAGTGAGTCAGGACTAAGACTTATATAAATTTGGATAAAAAGTATAATCTTTTGATTTAAACGTTAATTTTCACGGAATTTTAATTCCGGTAAAATTTAAGAAAGGGCCCAAGCGCCTGTCCCTGTCACTGTGCCGGCCGCGCACACGATTCGGAGAGAGCATACACGATTCGGAGAGAGCATACACGATTCGGAGAGAGCATACACGATTTGGAGAGATTATACACGATTTGGAGAGATTATACACGATTTGGAGAGAGAGAAGCTAGGAGAGAAACAAAGGGAAAGCGCCACGTAGAGAGAGAACTGCCTGCCTTGTATATAAGCGAGAGGGGGCGTACCGCTCGGAGAGGACACAGGGCCGGAACTAAGAAAAATTTCTTAGTATCCAGTGATACCCCCCTTGACTGGAAAATTTATGGGACATTGTCCACTGGGCTGCGAAAAAATTGTGCCGCGTCTTCATAGTCAAGCTATCAAAAGTTAGGATAAAATTTACTGGTCAACCGTCCAATGACCCCCTTATTTTTAAAAAATTGATGGGACATTTTAAAATTTTATCTTACTGTGTCCAGTGTCCTGCGCTTATTTCCGACCGTGAGAGGAGAGAAACGTAGTTTAAATTTCGCGGGCTTTTTGAGTGAAGGAAACAAGATGATAATTTTCGTGCTCTTTGTGCGCGTGATAAATCAGATTATGCTGGATGGATCAACTATATGGGGGGCCACGTGAGCCGTGTAAAATTAGTATTATGGTCCAGCCCTCGGGCCATCTTGTTTTTATTATTAAAAGCGCTAATCTGATTTAAAGCTTTTTTAGATTGCGCAATAAAACAATTGATTTGTTAGCATTGTGAACCTAGAAGGAATCAATCAAGAACAATTCATTCCAGATAGATTCCAAATAACGATTGCAGTTCAACGCCTAGTGCTTTAAACTGAACATGAATATCCGATTTCTGATCCGAACAGATCAGATATAATTCCTTCCTTTCAGCTATCGGTTATAAAATTGAAAGCCAGTATCGACTCAGATCAGATGCATTTTTTTAGATAAACATTCGGATTACATCGTATCTGACATCAATACGATGTTGTTGACATTTCTATCGGTTATCTGTGGTATCTGACGTAAAATCGGATTACGTCACGTTTCGCTTGTATCCTGGATAGGTGAAACTCTAATAGGCATTGAGGTGTTCGTTTTTTCATAAAGAAAGGTTTTGAAGGCCCCTTTTTTTTCAATTAACTAAAATACGCGGTATAGGCCAATATTAGGAAAACGGCTGCGTCACTGAAAAACTTACGCTCATTGTTATATAGGGCCGTGTTTAGCAGAATCACCATTTAGTTTTCAACGGCGCGTTTGAACGTGAAGTGTAGGTCTCTGTACCTTAGATATTTGCGCCTCCTAAACGTACTTCGGAACGTTAATGTTAATGGCGTGCGTTAGGAGTGATATTATTGACGTGCCGGAACTTGCTCCTGCCTCTGCGCGATGCTACAGAAGTTATGCGTGGAAGCATTTCAGACTCGAACGCGTAGTTCTTACAGACGGTGTTACCAAAGACTTTGCAAAATGTCTATATTGTGACAAGTAAGTATGGCTTGTTTCCATTTGTTTTTAATTCTTCTTTAGTTAGACATGTAGCCCTTCGGTGAGATTGACAAAATAGATATCTAATTTGTTAATATGGTGTTTATGGTAAATTGGTTTCAAGTTTTTTAGATAATTTTATGAAGTGGCGTTAAACATTTTATCTTTGTGTGTCTTTGTCAAAACAAAACATTTTAAGAATGTAAACGCTTTGTTCAGGGGAAAGTATGTTCAGGATAAGAAATCTAACCAAAGTACTGGTAACATGCGAACCCATTTACTTAAAAAAACATCCAGACAAATTGTATATTTGTTGGGGATTGGACGTCGACGGAAACTATGAAGGTCCTGCCATATCTGCGAGGATTGTCCCGACGTCAAACCAAGTATAGGCCTACCGTTGCAGAATCGTAGACCTAGGCATTGTTTAATTACTCACTCTTATCTTCTACATACAGGATTCGGTCCCTAACTTACATTATCCTCGGTCTAAATTATTACGTTTTATCATATTAACTCACCAACCATTTCAAGTTGTCGAGGACGAAAGTTTTAGAGATTTACTTAGATGTTTAAATCCCGTAATGTTTGACTCTTGCTTAAAGGTCACAGGACCTACTATTAAGACTGATATACTAAAAGCGTATTCGGTCGAGACGGAAAATATTAAACGTCTTCTTCAAGTAGGTCTTATCAATACCTTCTTCTCAGACCTATTTCCGATAACCACACATGACTGCTGGACATCTAAAAATATGTTGCCCTTTATAGCAGTTACGGGTCATTGGCTTGATAATGACTGGCAAGTACACGAAGTACTTGTTGGCTTTCTATTTTTTCCGGGCAGTCATACGGGAAAGGATATTTGCGACAAATTCATTACACTTCTCAATGAAAGAGATATACAGGAGGTACGGGACAACATAGCTGTGTGTTTAGGCGGATATCCTACATTTCCTAAGGGCTCGGGCTTTCTAGGTACTCAGTGTTACCATGGACAACGCGTCGATCAATGATACCTTTACTAAGGAACTGGAAAAACGGAAAGACGAGACAGGCTTCATGTTTTCATCTGACACTCGTGTTAGGTGCTTGGCACATGTTCTTAACATTTCAGTCCAGGAAATGTTGAAAGTTCTTAAATCTGAAGCCAAGCATGAAGAGAATGACTACCTCGATATCCTTGAACAGAACTCGTCAGTTGATGAGACCGCTGATGATATATGTTCTTCGATAACAAAGGTAGGCGGTGTCATGGTTAATATTTCTTAGAATAAATCTTAAATTTGCATCCATAGCTTAGACGTATCGTTGTGACCTTGAGATTGTCACCTCTTAAAGGTGAGAAACTCTCAGAATTCAACGTGGCATACGGTCTTCCAGATAACAAGTTGATATTAGATGTCAAGACAAGGTGGGGATCCACATACGCAATGATAGAGAGAGGACATTCACTTAGGCAGGTAAGTAGGAACTAGAATTTACTTGGTCATCAACCGTCAGCATACTTATGGATACGTTGGGATATCAAAGACCTCTAATTGTATTCGTATTATCGATAGTCGCTGACATCAATTACAACTAGTGACAGGGATCTTAATAAATACCATCTTGATGAGGCTGATTGGGTGCGTTTGACATCATTAATGGACATTCTAAAGGTTCAGCACGACGTTCATGGCTAACTTATAATCCAAGTGATCAACAGAACAATTCCTTTATACCTTTGTTTCAGGACTTTAATACAGCTACGAAAAGAGTTTCGCAGTCGAAAAGCGCTACATTGTCGTTGGTCATGCCAATATACGTTTGGCTGTTGGAAAAGCTGGAACGACACGTTCAAAATTCTAATGGTGCTCTTAAAACAGTTGCCTCAAAAGCTAAGGACAAGGTGGAAAAGTACTTCAAATTGTCGGAGACAAATGTTTATTGGATTTCAATGGGTAAGCTTTCATCATCATTGTGTCCCGTGTATGTCCAAATTACAACAAAGTACTTTGTATTTATGCGTTTAGTTATGAACCCTACCTTAAAATTGGACTTTGCGAAAGAGCATTTTGATAAGAACATGTGTAAAAAAATCAAGGCCATTGTTCTGTCAGTATACACGGATTATTACGAAAAAGACATAGAATTATCTACTTCTGATGCCAACCACAACACCTTGGACGCGGAAGACCCGTTCCTTGCTTTTTACCCAAAAAGGCAGAAGAAAGCGAACAAAGGTGCTGAATTGCAGCGGTATTTGAAAGCAGATGTGGTGCCACCCCACACTGACATAATGCAATGGTGGAAGGTAACGTGTCTATGACGTACTAATGACTATTTGTCAATGTTAAACCATTCAATCACTTACAGGTCCATGAGATTGAGTACCAGTTGGCTGGAAAGATGGCCAGGGATTTTCTTGCTATACAGGGGTCATCTGTACCTCCGGAGAGAATCTTTTCCAAAGGAAGTGATTTGGTACGAGCAAAGCGTTGCTCCTTGAAGCCGGAAACTATTTGTGCGGCGATGTGTCTGAGGGAATGGTGGACGATGATTGACCAAGCGGCAATCTAGTCTAAATCACTACTTCGTTTCATTTTGTATTTGTTACGCCTTCTTAATAAAGATGTCATAATTTGAATGGTTGTCAAAAGTTCTTATCGTATGCGATGATTTATCAAAACACAATTAGTCTTGACTAATTAACTATAGAGTTCATGTTTAAGTAGAAAGTGTGTGCAAAATTAGTATCTAAAACTACAAATCCGCTATCTGTAACATAAAAGAGATATCTGAGCAGATAATAGGTCATATATCGTTCAGATACCTCAAGGGAGTTGACTAACATCCTTCTTATCAGATCGGATTTTAGAACTGAAAGTGAATATGACTTTCAATGAACTGTTGACGATTTTACGGAACAGATATCGATATCAGATGTCATAAATGATGAAACAGATCATAATGTTAAGCACTATCAACGCCCACTTATGGGAAAACATTTCATTGTACCTTTAAATTTTAGAATTTCGTTTTCTTGAAAACTCGATTAAAATCCCGGATAGCTTGAGGGTAGAGGCGAGTAGGGATGGAGTGACGTGGTGTGTTGCAGGACGCCCGGTTCTTTGTAGCGGAACAAAAGAGTACATCGATCTTATATTCCTTAATCTTGAAACCAGAAAGTTTTCAAAATTATTATTAAAGGGAACCCGAACCGATAAAAAGTAAGGAAACAAAAAAGGGTCTCAAGAAAGTTCTATTCAAAAATAAAAGACATTCACCCCCAACTTTTAAAAGGGTTATTAGAAGCCTGAGTTTTTACCTCTCCGTGTGACGTAGTCCAGGAGAGGTTCTGTAACGGCCGTGTCTGTCTGTCTGTTTGTCTGTCTGTCTGTCCGTTGTTACACCCACGTGACCGCGTTCACAGTTTTCGTATCGGAGCAAACGTGTTCGCCATTTCCGAACTGCTTTCACAGTCACGGAAATGGCTCCTCTACTTGAGTTCTCACACCACCATCTTCTGGTCTTTCTCCATCCCACACGGACACCAGTCAGTTCTTACTGGCTTCTAATCACCACCATCTTCTGTTCTTTGTCAATCCCACATTGACACCAGTCTGCACTTACACTGGATTCTAACATCACCATCCACTGGTCTACCGTCTATTCCACATAGACACCAATCTTTATCATTGGCTTCTACTTCATTATCATCGTTTGGTTTTAGGATATACGCGGCGATCAGCTAGGGTTACGAGAAACGTCTAGCCTCCCTAAGGTGGGATCGCCACCAAAGGTTTTCGCAATTGCGCTTTTTCCTTACTATTATAATGGAAACGAATCGTATATATACCCCAAAATTTGAAGAAAGCGGGCAAGAGGGGTACCCTTCACTTTAAACGTCAATATTAGCAAAGTTTGATATGATAATAGGTATAACTTTATTTTAAACGATTTAACTATTATTAATGTTAATTATTGAAGATTAAAATAATTAAAAATAATTATATTTGTTTAAATATTAAGGATAAACCTCTCGTGCCTCCTATATCTACCAAGGCCCGTGCATGCGATATATTTCCTTCATTGCCTCCTATATCTATCAAGGCCCGTGCATTGCGATATACTTTTCAAAACAACAACCAAAATGGGAAGCTCTTCTCAGAAACATAATAATTTCTTTTCTCTGTATATGAAATGAAAATATGGATAATATTGCGCTCTTTCTTTAATGGTATGAATCCTTGCCTGTCTATTAATATTTTACGTAGGAGTAATACGTTTCTAGCGAAGTCTAGAGAGGATAAACATAAGCGAGATTGTTTCGAAAAAAAAACATACTGCTTCCACTAATGGGTTTATACTCCTTGTTACTGTTGTATAGAGTAATCATGATAAAAGGTTAAAAAATTACGAGAGGACAGACCTTTTTTATCCTCTTGTTTTATTCTTAATAAGAATATAAAACATTTATTTTGTATCAAAAAATATTTTTTGGTGCTGAGATTGCTTTAGAAAAATCCAAACGGTTAGGCATTGGTAAAAAAGACATATGTGTAAGCTATTTGCAGAGATGATAAATGATTTACATGTTTTAAATAAGACTGAAGCTTCCACTATTGTGTTTATGCTCCTTGTTTGTTTCACTGAAAACCATCTTGGTGTAGATAACAGCCAGACGAAAAATTTCAAAAATATATATTTTAAATCAGATACGCCCACCTAGTTGAAAATAGACCTATTAAATTTGCGGGATTCATTCTTGAGAATTTTTGCTTTGCTTGTAGGTTGTTAATTTATCTACCAGAAAATATTTGTGTTTGGAAGTTGGATATTAAGTCAAATTAAGTGGTTGAAAAGAGCTAGCAGGTTTTTGCCGCTTCTTTTTGTGAGTATTTGATTTTTGTATGTAAAATGGAGGAATATAATGTTGAGAGTAAGGATGAAGTGCGGAAGCGCAAAGCGCGGGAAAGGATGAGGGCAAAAAGGTCGACGTTTTCATTGGATACTTAAGTTTATATAATCTTCTCGACACGGAGAGGTAATATTTTGGTTTTCCCAACTTCTTGATATTCAAATCATGGCTTTTTGGAAGCGTAAAACATTTGATACTTGACTAGTATCGAATCCGTTCTTTTTATGGGATATTCTATCTTCGCTGCTTGGACAAAGGTTCCTTCCAATAGCACGGAAATTCCATTCGGCTGGACGCAAAATTCGAAATTCCCATTCAACCGAAACCCAGCATCTTAGTATAGGTTTACGAAACGTAAACCCTAGCTTAGACGATCCCGATTTATTTAAATGAAAATTACCCGTGAACGAAATTATAAAATAATTTAGTTATTAAATAAAGGGTTATTTTCTTTTAAGGGGGATGTAAAGTAAGCCGTACTTCGAAACAGTTAATTAGATATTCGGCTTAAATATAATGAAGTCTCCGTTAATAAATTTAATGAAGAAAACAGTTGATCTTGACCTCAATTTTTGATAATAATCCTCATTATAATACCATTTAAGGAAATCCAAATAGAACAAAGATCGGACCGAATGTATACTACATTTATGGCGATTCTCTAAATTTAACTACCACCATTATTTTCGTTTAGAAGTATTTATTTTTAGTTTGAGTTACATAGCTTAAACCAAAGAGAATATAGCAAGAGGAGCAGAAACTTTGAAAATAGGAACCGGCTCTGAATTTGGAGAAACTAGTTCCAGTTGTTCACGTGACCGTGTCGTCTGCTTAAAAATTAGCTTTGTACGTCAACGTTCAACCCAGAGATCAACCCTATGCCACCAGCAAAATTAAGCAGCCGGCATAATTAAACCAATAAAAGGCGTCGCTGCTTGGCCAATCAACAAAAACCGGATCTAGTTACTCCAAAACCGTGGCCGAGCTTTTTAAAAGCCTTGTGAAAGGCCAAACTTTCTGCTCCTCTTGGTATATTCTCTTTGTTTAAACTAACTTGACCTAACTAACCCTAACCTACATTCTTCTATCCCAAACGAACCAAACCTAGCCTGGAGTAACTTAGGCGCAAATATTCGGTAAGCGACCAATTTTATGCAAAAATATTTGGAAAAACGTGAAAAATTAGTTTGAAATCAACAAAATGTAAGCAATCTATTCTGCACAAGTTTTTCATGGAATGGTCTTTAAAACAATTTTACAAACTTAACCATAAGCGCATTTACCTAACCACATCATTCAAATAACCGTGTATTTCTCATTTAAAATTGAGTTTGTGAATCGATAATGGCCCAAGGTATGTGGATCCCAAAAATAACGTATCTTGTAAAAGATTATTTTCAAAGATAAACGTTAGACGCTTCCACGATAAAACAAATAAAACTCCAGCATCCTCTGCACAGGTGTAGTCATAGTCCTAAATGGACCAGCATAAAAAGGATGCATTAAGACAGGGGAAAATGATCTTAGAGGAATATGTTAATACAATTTACTTCCTCTTCTCACCTTACTATCATCAGTGCTCACTTAACTTATGAGTGACCTTGATATACTAAAAAACTATCGCTTCTCCAAAGAATGGATTATGTACCCACAGTGGCGGCTCAAGTCAAGTGGAGGCCCAAGCGGAAACCATTTTGGGGCCCCCCAAACTCAAGATATTAAAATTAAATAGTAGTTGTAAGAAGAAATTTATATAAGAAGGCCTAAAATAGCGTCCGGTGCGCGCGTGATAGTCGACAATCCTCCCTTGAAAATGAGCCGGGACTTAATATTTTATCTTATACCGTTTTTCTTTGGGGTCGTCTGAGAGCGCTCCGAGATCGCTCCAAATTTACGTGTAACGTCATCGCTCTAGCTCGGAGGACCGAATGTAGTTGCTCCTAATGAAAGAAAAAAGTATTTTCAGAGCTGTTTTGTGACGTCTTCAGGCGCTCCGTCTCTAGAGTTGGAGCGGTTGGGATCAATCCGGGAGGAAACCGGGAGGGAGCGACTGGGTCCTTGTAAGACGCGCCGCCGTCTCGGAGCAGCTCGTTTTTACCGCAAAGAAAAACGCTATATGTTTTCCACCATCTATTTCTTTTACCTTTTCATTAAGCCTTGGTTTGGTTTTTGGAACTCATGAAATCATTGGTATTCAATTTAGAAACAATTACAGAACGAACGATTTTCACGTAGATACACATATTCAAAATCCATCAAGTTATGCATGTTCAAAAACTTTAACCAACTTGTTCATGGCAATTAAAAGCAACCATCGTACCGTTTCAGCACTGCATTTTCTGTGTCCTTTGCTCGAGGTTTGCTTTTTCTCTAGGTGGAATAGTTCATTCGCGTCCGTATGCCCTATCCCCATGGGATCCAATGGGAAAGCGCAGAGCAATGACGGCCATGAAAGGGGTGGGGCTTACTTGTTTACTGACACCGGCGTATGAGAGTAGAAGCGTATAATCTCGTAACTTAGGTCTTCTATATCTATATAAATCAAAGTCCTGACTGACTGACTGATAATCAACGCCCAGCCCAAACCACTTGCCCTAGAAGGCTGAAAATTTGCCGGAACGTTACTCATAAGTAGTAGGCGCGTACTAAGAAAGATTTTTCCAATCCGCCCCATCTTAAAAAATGGCGACCAGAAATGTAAAAAATCTTTTCTATATGCAACAAAGTCCGCGCGTTTCAACCCATTTCGCAAATATTTAGTACACAGGTTTCCTTTAAAATATAGACGGGCTAAAGGTCTTTTTGGTTCGATTTGTTGCCATCTTTTTAAATGGCGGCCAAAAACTTAATAACCCTTTTTTATGGAATAGTGCCCACGTGGAAAGTAATAAAAAATGTCCCGACGGGGTGACGGGCAACGCCGAGTGCCTTCGCTCCTAGGGTGCTACAAAAGTATTAGTCATCAGTAAAATCTACCCATACTTTATATCATTTTGATGGAAGTTCTTATTACACGCAAGCGACGCCGCGGGTAACAGCTAGTCTTATATAAATCCCTTCTTGGTAATACTGAAAGGGAAAATATTCGTCATTTATTTCCTATTAAAACTATTAGTCTCTTCCATTTTTTACTTCGAAAATAAAAAAAATGTTAAAGGGAGGGTGAAGTAGAAAATCAAGTGATTTTTTATCGATTCTTCTACTAATTATAAGACCAGTCTGCATAGTCAAACATTCAGGAAATAATTCTGAATGATTTTAAAATTCAAATTAGGTTCCGATTTTAAGGATAATTTTAAAGAAGGTCCTCCGACCAATCGCGTAAGGCCTTGCCTTTTTATTAACAAAATTCTCGTGGCACGTTCCGTGTCTCGCGCCACGATTATCACGTCACGCGCGAATTTTATGAAATCTCGTGATAAATTTCATTCAACACGGAACGTGCCCCGAGACTTTTGTTAATAAAAAGGCAGGGCGTTACGCGATTGGTCGGACGACCTTCTTTAAAATTATCCTTAAAATCGGAACCTAATTTGATATTTAAAATCATTCGGAAGTATTTCCTGAATGTTTCACTATGCAGACTGGTCTTGTAATTAGTAGAAGAATCGATAAAAAATCACTTGATTTTCTACTTCACCCTCCCTTTAATGGAAGAAAATTAATTCTGCTCAATTCGGGGCCCCACGGCATCCCGGGGCCCCGAGCGGCCGCTTAGTCCGCTTACCGTTAAACCCGCCACTGTGTACCCATAAAATGTCTAGTTTCCCTTTCTTTACGGTTTTTAAAGGCCGACTTGCAGAGAAAAGGGTTCTAGCGAACTGAAAACCGAGCATCGAGACTAAGAATGAAGCGACCGTGCCGATTTTCGAAGCCCCGCTGGGGTAAAGGGGCGTGTTCCTAGCAACGGGTTTTTTCTGCCGCGTGCGACGGAACACGCTCGCGCATTCCGCTGAGCGCGGCGCGATATATCACGCGGCGCGAAATGTTTTCCAAGGAATAGTATAGCACGTCGCGTCTTTCGTAGCGGAACAGCGACCAGCGGATGATTTTCAACAAAAACATGCTGCATAAAGGCACGGCCAACTTAGATACTCGACAAGCTCGCCAATGAGGCCAGCCAAGATTTATCGCCCTCTATGTTAACGAGCGTATGAGAAAAACCCGGAAAAAAATATGAAGCCGGGACAAAAAGAGACGAGCTAAAATTTTTTTCTAATGTTAATCCTATGGGGCATTGTCCCGAGAGCGGATTCTGTCAGCAATTAAGAGTCCTTTTTAAAATGTTTCCAATTTTTGTCAACTCTGGGTATTTTATGAGGCGTGAAGTAAGTTTTGAGCTTCATTTTGAACCTAATTTCATAATTTTACATAAATTATTTCGCTTTCAATAAATTGTTGTAACCTAAGCCTTGGTCATGTTTTTGTTTAAGCAAGCCGGGACAACTCGGAACGAGCTAAAATAAGATTCTAATGCTATTCCTATGGAAAATGGTTTCGAAACTGGATTCTACCTTTAATTAGGAGTCGTTTTCAAAATGTTTCTGATTTTTATTAACTCTGGGTATTTTATAAGGCGTGAATCATATTTTGGGCTTCATTTTGAACCTAATTTCATAATTTTATATCCATTGTTTCACTCCCAATAATTTTCTAAACTTGGACCTTGGCTCGTCTCTGTGTTATTTTAAAATAATACACTACGGAATTGTTTGTTTTATGGAATAAGATTTAATATTGTATTAAATGTATGTATTGTGGAATGTTAAATTGCATTTAAATAAACAATGTTTAAACTGAATGTTTGTCATATGACTCGTAGTTACAATTACAAAACTTTACGACTAATGGGTTTATTCGTGAGGTCTTTGGTAACATTTTAATTTTTTTGGAAATGTTATGCCATTTTATGGATGTGTTGCTGATTGCCGCAGTCTTCAAGCTTGAGAAGTAACAGAGACTTTACTTTTTGCAGGATTCTTATTTTGGCAAGTCTGGTATTGGAGCTTCAACATAATTTTGAAGGTTCGCTACAAAAGTTCTGCTTGGGGACCGAAGATTTCCTTTAGAAGCTTGACAAGTATTTATATTATTAAATTACACATAAGATGACTTTTTGTGATAAAATAAAACGGCAAAAAAATTATTTTTCAAATTTATTGAGTTTTGACATTGCAATATTTACAAATTCAAATTTCGCTGGAAATGAAGCCAGGCTTCATAATTACTTGCCTTCAAATTGAAGTTCAAGTTTAGAAAATTATTCGGAGTGAAACAATGGATATAAAATTATGAAATTAGGTTCAAAATGAAGCCCAAAATATGATTCACGCCTTATAAAATACCCAGAGTTAATAAAAATCAGAAACATTTTGAAAACGACTCCTAATTAAAGGTAGAATCCAGTTTCGAAACCATTTTCCATAGGAATAGCATTAGAATCTTATTTTAGCTCGTTCCGAGTTGTCCCGGCTTGCTTAAACAAAAACATGACCAAGGCTTAGGTTACAACAATTTATTGAAAGCGAAATAATTTATGTAAAATTATGAAATTAGGTTCAAAATGAAGCTCAAAACTTACTTCACGCCTCGTAAAATACCCAGAGTTGACAAAAATTGGAAACATTTTAAAAAGGATTCTTAATTGCTGACAGAATCCGCTCTCGGGACCATGCCCCATAGGATTAACATTAGAAAAAAATTTTAGCTCGTCTCTTTTTGTCCCGGCTTCATATTTTTTTCCGGGTTTTTCTCATACGCTCGTTAACATAGAGGGCGATAAATCTTGGCTGGCCTCATTGGCGAGCTTGTCGAGTATCTAAGTTGGCCGTGATAAAGGCAAACAAATACTGCCTTATATTCTAATCAAAAAATATCTGGATGATGCTGAAGAGGAGGAAGACTATATAGTAAATAGAGTCATTAAAAGGAAACGCAGGGCAACAAGAAAAATGTTTTTACGTCGACGAGAAGAAGGAGCTTACACTATTTTGATTGACAACCAATTTCTCTCTGACAGTGTGAAATTTAAAGAATATTTTAGATTTAACCCAGACCAGTTTGCCTTTCTGCTACATCTTATTGAAGATAAACTGGAAACAAATATATGTAATCGAGTTGCAACACCCATCACACCAGCAGAAAAACTAGCTTTAACCTTAAGGTAGGTACCTAATTATGTGATGAAATGCATAGCTTTCAGACTAGGAGGATTTGAAAATGGTGTGAATTCTCCTAGTCTGAAAGCTATGAATAAAATTATTTATTATTTAGTAGCGTTGAAATAAAAATGAACTGTGTAGAGGTAGAATAAGTGTTATTGAACTAGAATGGAAATAAAAATTCCATATAAAAATACAACAAATATTGTAAAAATTTTAAGCGTCTTTGTTCCCGAGGACGAATGCAAAGGCCTCGTTGATAGCATTGTCTCCGTTTGCAGGATCAGGAGGACATTCATAATTGCACGCACTGTTGTATACGGGCATAAAAAACACTACCAAAGTAGAGCATAAAAAAATCATTCATTAGCTGTATTAAAAAACTTATAACGATTGTATATATATATGGACTCGCCTCTACAAAGAGGCAGTGGAACGGGAACGCAGATGTAATATAAATAAAGTCAGAGTTAATTTTAAACCAATCGCTGTATTATTATTGGGGGAAACATGACTACAACACGCACTCGCACATGAAGAGAGTGACGATGTCATGCTGTCATTTTCAAACGTTGAACTACTTTCATGAAACATTTGAGGTCTAAATCCATTACTATATTAAATATTTTTCTTTTGGCTTCACTGACAAGGTCAGGATTGAATTTCTTGACTGTGGCAGCCATGCTCTTGAAGAAGAGATCAGTTTCATCCTCACTTTCAGGCTGGACTAATTTGTCCAGATATTTGGTTAAATGCTGTCGGTCCTCAGTTCTTGATTTTATTAGATTCTGCAAAACGTGGTCTCCTTGGTATTTTGTCCTTTTAGACGCGGGCTTCTTGAAACTTGGATGGGGTCTTGAAAAACTGTGAGGTTCTACATGTGGGGTATTTCTCGAAGAAGCAGAAATTGAATCATCTTCAGTGTCGACAGTGGCGGGTTTAACGGTAAGCGGACTAAGCGGCCGCTCGGGGCCCCGGGATGCCGTGGGGCCCCGAATTGAGCAGAATTAATTTTCTTCCATTAAAGGGAGGGTGAAGTAGAAAATCAAGTGATTTTTTATCGATTCTTCTACTAATTACAAGACCAGTCTGCATAGTGAAACATTCAGGAAATACTTCCGAATGATTTTAAATATCAAATTAGGTTCCGATTTTAAGGATAATTTTAAAGAAGGTCGTCCGACCAATCGCGTAACGCCCTGCCTTTTTATTAACAAAAGTCTCGGGGCACGTTCCGTGTTGAATGAAATTTATCACGAGATTTCATAAAATTCGCGCGTGACGTGATAATCGTGGCGCGAGACACGGAACGTGCCACGAGAATTTTGTTAATAAAAAGGCAAGGCCTTACGCGATTGGTCGGAGGACCTTCTTTAAAATTATCCTTAAAATCGGAACCTAATTTGAATTTTAAAATCATTCAGAATTATTTCCTGAATGTTTGACTATGCAGACTGGTCTTATAATTAGTAGAAGAATCGATAAAAAATCACTTGATTTTCTACTTCACCCTCCCTTTAACATTTTTTTTATTTTCGAAGTAAAAAATGGAAGAGACTAATAGTTTTAATAGGAAATAAATGACGAATATTTTCCCTTTCAGTATTACCAAGAAGGGATTTATATAAGACTAGCTGTTACCCGCGGCGTCGCTTGCGTGTAATAAGAACTTCCATCAAAATGATATAAAGTATGGGTAGATTTTACTGATGACTAATACTTTTGTAGCACCCTAGGAGCGAAGGCACTCGGCGTTGCCCGTCACCCCGTCGGGACATTTTTTATTACTTTCCACGTGGGCACTATTCCATAAAAAAGGGTTATTAAGTTTTTGGCCGCCATTTAAAAAGATGGCAACAAATCGAACCAAAAAGACCTTTAGCCCGTCTATATTTTAAAGGAAACCTGTGTACTAAATATTTGCGAAATGGGTTGAAACGCGCGGACTTTGTTGCATATAGAAAAGATTTTTTACATTTCTGGTCGCCATTTTTTAAGATGGGGGCGGATTGGAAAAATCTTTCTTAGTACGCGCCTACTACTTATGAGTAACGTTCCGGCAAATTTTCAGCCTTCTAGGGCAAGTGGTTTGGGCTGGGCGTTGATTATCAGTCAGTCAGTCAGGACTTTGATTTATATAGATATAGAAGACCTAAGTTACGAGATTATACGCTTCTACTCTCATACGCCGGTGTCAGTAAACAAGTAAGCCCCACCCCTTTCATGGCCGTCATTGCTCTGCGCTTTCCCATTGGATCCCATGGGGATAGGGCATACGGACGCGAATGAACTATTCCACCTAGAGAAAAAGCAAACCTCGAGCAAAGGACACAGAAAATGCAGTGCTGAAACGGTACGATGGTTGCTTTTAATTGCCATGAACAAGTTGGTTAAAGTTTTTGAACATGCATAACTTGATGGATTTTGAATATGTGTATCTACGTGAAAATCGTTCGTTCTGTAATTGTTTCTAAATTGAATACCAATGATTTCATGAGTTCCAAAAACCAAACCAAGGCTTAATGAAAAGGTAAAAGAAATAGATGGTGGAAAACATATAGCGTTTTTCTTTGCGGTAAAAACGAGCTGCTCCGAGACGGCGGCGCGTCTTACAAGGACCCAGTCGCTCCCTCCCGGTTTCCTCCCGGATTGATCCCAACCGCTCCAACTCTAGAGACGGAGCGCCTGAAGACGTCACAAAACAGCTCTGAAAATACTTTTTTCTTTCATTAGGAGCAACTACATTCGGTCCTCCGAGCTAGAGCGATGACGTTACACGTAAATTTGGAGCGATCTCGGAGCGCTCTCAGACGACCCCAAAGAAAAACGGTATAAGATAAAATATTAAGTCCCGGCTCATTTTCAAGGGAGGATTGTCGACTATCACGCGCGCACCGGACGCTATTTTAGGCCTTCTTATATAAATTTCTTCTTACAACTACTATTTAATTTTAATATCTTGAGTTTGGGGGGCCCCAAAATGGTTTCCGCTTGGGCCTCCACTTGACTTGAGCCGCCACTGAGTGTCGACGATCTCATCGGCGTTGACGTTCTCATCAGCGTTGACGTTCTCATCAGTGTTAACGTTCTCATCAGCGATGATGTTATCATCAATGTTAATGCCACCATCCAATTGCGGCTCTCCATTATTTTGCGTATTTCCATTGGAAAACGTGTTTCTTTCATCCTCCACAGTATCCAAAAATCGAAGTCTATCCCAGTACACAGCCCTTTTCTTGGTAGCTGCAGATCCAGTTGTAGCATTTTTTTCCTGCTTCCTTTGTTTCTTGAAATGATCACGGATGCTTTTCCATCGCCCTTTGCACTGTGCACCTGAAACCATAAATATACTTTTGTACAATTGGTGAACACATTTGTTTAGTATATAGTCATGAGTGAATCATATACTAGCTCCCTATAAGTTACTCAGCCACACTGGCCTAATGTATCCAGCATTTTCTTCCCGCCAAAAATGTGTTACCTATATGCGACCCCCAGCGAGAGAAAATAACACTACTCTCGGCGCTTACGAATTTCCGGCAAGAAAACCGGAAAAGGGGATCAACCAATGAATCTTTGAACTGAAAGGTAGTAAGTATAAGCAGACGACGTTTTAGAAATGTTGTGATTGCTTGCGGACGGTTCACAGTCGTATTTTATCTTTGAAATTATTTTAATGGATTAGGGTTGGCGCAAAGTTTTATTTTTTCGCATTAAAATGGCAGAATTTTGGATATTTTTTGACAAAGCCTAAATGAATTCAGAGCGTTGCCTACGTTCAGAGGCAGGAACTATTTATGGTGAGAGAACGAAACTTTATCAAAAAATAAGAAAAACAACAACTTAATAGTTATCTCGAAAACCTTAATAAACTTTTTAATAATGCGTCTAAAGAACTAATAGAAAAACTTAAAGAAAGGCCCAACCCATTTTTAACGAAGCCTGTTGTGAAACCAAAATTATTTTTCAATAAGCAAAAGAATGAATGTGACGCAAAGAAACCAAAACCGTTAATACCATTTGGAACTATCGTCACTTTCAAGTTCTTGATACATTAATTTCAAAGCCCTAAGAGAGGGCGCCGTCTACTATCACTTTCACCCGCCTCCCCTCCTCTCGACTACTATTCGGAAGAAAATGCTGGATACATTAGGCCAGTGTGACTGAGTAACTTATAGGGAGCTAGTATATGATTCACTCATGATATAGTATTATCTTTTGTAAAATTTTAATTTGCTCTCAATGATTTATTTATACAGGTATCTTGCTACTGGGGAATCTTATCATTCATTACAATTTTCACATCGCATATCTGTGCCGGCAATAAGTATGATTGTTCCCCAAGTTCTCAATGCACACTAGATTTTTACCTGCCCCTGAACAGATTGACTGGCAAAAAAAAAGCAGAGGAATTCTGGACGCGATGGAGTTTTCCTAATGCTGTTGCCGCAATGGATGGAAAACATGTTCGGATTGTGGCACCAGACCAAACCGGATCTCTTTATTATAACTACAAAGGGTACTTTTCAATAGTTCTTCTTGCAATGGTGGATGCCAACTGCAAGTTTGTCATCGTTGACATTGGTTCTTATGGCAAAGAGGGGGATGCCGGAATCTTCAATAAATCAGCAATTGGTCGATTGGTTAAAATTTCCCACCACCCCAAATATTGCCACAATCAGATATATTGTTGCCATATGTCATACTATGTGACGAGGCCTTCAGATTAGACGAACATATTATGAAACCATACTGCAAACAGCAAGCTTTGGAAGACGCTCAAAAAAGGAAGTTTAATTACCAACTGTGCAAAGCACGAAGAGTTTCTGAAAATGCTTTTGGTATCATGAGTTCGACGTTCAGAATTTTTTTCACACCTATAAATGTCAAACCTGCGACCGTGGATTTGGTATTTGTAGTGTGCTGCTGCTTGCACAACTTTCTCAGAGATGAATACCAATTAAAAGATCAACGTAATGGGGACCAATGCGAAAATTACGAATTGCCTCGGGACAACATGATACCAAAAGTATATAGATCTATAAAAACAAAAAGTACAGTTCATGAGCAATTCCCTGCCTTTGGCTGTAGACGGCATGTAAACTGAGAAGCTAACGGTCCTCCTCTCAACCCCAACACGAACTAACCAATCGGAGAAGCGGTTTTTGACGTCATAGGTTTATCGATTTTTTTTCTGAAAATAGTACATCACGCTGACGCCCCAAACGTTAATTCTTTGTACTAGTCTAGTAGCGTCTGCTATCTTTTCTGCTAGAATATAACAGTCAAAAATGGAAAACGACGTATCTGTCGACTTAATTTTAAAAGACTTTGAAAATAATGATTTTTTTACAACGGACACGTCGGAAAAGAGGAAAAAACAGATTATGTTTATGAAGGATTCTGGCTCTTTAAAGGGAACTGTAGAAAATATGAATATACAATATAATTTACTCTATTCAAAACCTGAAGGAGATCGCGGAGGTTATTCGGCTTTTTTATATTCATGGTGCAAGTGGGTTCACAATTTAGTCTTTTCTGAAACTGGAACAGATCCAGTAATCTTATGTGATGACGAATGTGAAAGTGAATTACTAAATGTTATTCAGTGGGTGGGTTGGCGGTTCATTGATCTTAAGGCCAGTGACAAACAAATCAATGATGTTCTACCACAAAAGCGGTCTTATGACCAAACATTTATAGAATACGAGGAAGACCTAATCGCTGCAAAAACATCTAAATTGAGACATTTAAAAACCGACAGGCTTTATACAATAAATAGGCTGGTTGGTGGAGTTATGGGAGAGATCTGGTCTGTTAACAAAGAAGGGATGCAAATTCTTAAAAAAATTAAAAAGGGCAAAAAACCTTTAAGTGCAAAGCAAAGGGATAAGGCACACTTGTTGTATAGAATTGCTTTATCAATAAGAAATACTGAACAACTAGTCTCAGAAATTCCATCAGTTATAAGAATGATCAACAGAGGCGGATTATTTATTGCGCATCCAACATTGATACCGTTTGTATCTCGCTTATGCAAAATGGTTGTGGACCTATATAGATATTGGTCAACTACTCCAACCCCCGGGAAAACAATTAGTAAGTAATTTTAGTCCTTTTGGTAAGCTTTTATATCCCTGATTTTGAAACCTTTACTATTGCAGAGGAGACCACAAAAATTATAAGAGAGGATGAATCTTTGAAAGCACAATTTCACGCAATAGTGTCGGAAATTCCTGAAGTTCAGGAACATGGATTTACAACTAGTCAGTTGGAAGACTTCAGAATAATATTTCAAAGGAAATTGGTCCACGCCAAGTTGGCTGACCTCATAAGAGGTGCAACACGTCGGAGAAACGAAAGGAGGGGTAATCGAGGTGTAGGAGGGCAAAATTTACGGTGTATGCTGTATGAGACTAAGAAAAAAACTGTGATTAACAAAAAGGTTGTGATTAACAAAAAAAATGTGATTAGCAAAAAAAATGTGATTAGCAAAATAAATGTAATTAAGAAAAAAAAGGTGATTAACAAAAAAGAGATAAACAAACAAAATGTGATAAACAAACAAAATGTGATAGACAAACAAAATGTGATAGACAAACAAAATGTGATAGACAAACAAAATGTGATAAACAAAAAAAAATTTGATAAACAAAATAAGTCTCAAAAACAAAAAAGTCCTTATGAAGATGAAAACTGCCATAAACAAAACATCTTGGATCCTGATCTTCCAAATCAAGACACAGACTGCAGCAACACTCAAATAATAAGCCCAACTAGGCCAATCAAGTCAAGTTCTTTCAGAGCACCTAGAAAATTAAGAGACATTGAAGATAACTTACTCTCGGAGAACACTCAAATTAACAGCATAAACAATGATTCAACTACGCCAAACAAATTAATAGAAGCTGAAAAAACGTCAAAAAATAGATTAATAGCAGGGGAAAGCGAGTGCAGCAATAAAGGCATAGTAAGCCCAACGCCATCAACTTCTGGGTTTACTATCGAAGGACATGTAGGGGAAATAACGAGATCAAGATCAGGGAGACATATTAAAAAGAAACAATTAAAAGACTTTTGTTACCATTCAAATTTTATGGTACTATTTTAAAATGTGTAATTGTCACCAAGCGTATATAGATCAAGTATAGTTGTTGACGTTTTGATGGTTGTTATATAGTTTGGTTATATAAGTTCCTGTTCTTATAATTTTATTGAATGTTATGACACCTTAGTTCTTATTATAATTTTAACTGAATGTTAAAAGTTAAAATACCTAAATAGATTGTTAAATACAAAATAAGAACATATATTGAATGTTAAAAGTTATAACACCTTAGTTCCTATTTTTATAATTTTAACTGAATGTTAAAAGTTAAAATACCTAAATAGATTGTTAAATACAAAATAAGAACATATCTTATTTTGACTCTTACAATGCAATTTGAAAATATGTCAAATAGAAAATATTGCTGATAATAAGTCGAGAACAATGAAATGTTTTTCAAAACTTTTCTAAAACCTTTATTACTTTTATAAAGTTGTATAGTTTTCTGAAAATGCAACTACATTGGGAATGAAAGGAGATACGAAAATTCAATTCCTATTTTTCACAAATATCCAAGCCAACTTTGCGGTAAGATGCCTCTGCATTTTGAGAGGTTTTTGTGCACCCCTTAATCAATAAGGCTCGTCGCGCGTTGCTATAGTTTAAACTTGTTAATTTACCGGCTGTTACATATTTCATTTGGCTGAATAGAGTTTCTACCGCAGAGCCGTTTAACCGAAGAGGATAAATGTATTTTGAAGGATGGCGCGTCGTGAAATCTTGCAAGTAGTCAATGAAACCATAAATAGATATTCGAAGAAGCTCAAATGTTTGCCATGCAAGAAACTTGGGGTTATTTGTCATTTTCTTACTATCAGTCATTCGTTCAATCGCCCAATTTTCAAAATACTTTAGTCCATTTAACATGGATCTTATGGGTGGCGACTCTAGGCTATAAACTCGTTCCTTAGAGAGCAGGCCTTCTTCAAATATGTCATGACACGCTTTTAAAAAGTCATAGCAAGCCATCACATTTTCCCTGTCATTTGGGACGTCTTCAAACGTTGGATTGGCATAATTGTAAAGTTCTCCCATCACTTCCATTTGTTGCAAGATTCTAGCTGGGGTAACATTTAGTTTCGTCCAGGAATCACGGTCAATATGGGATTGCAGAAGACGCTTGACCTGAACCAATTCGCCACTGTCCCTTCTGTCATCTTCTCGCTTTTTCATTTCAGCAATTTGTTTCCACCCAAATCTTACACCTTGTTTTGTGAAATCTCTAGTTCCTTCATCTTGGGAATGATTTAAGGCATTTATCATATTCTTTAGTTGGTGGCTTGGGCACACCATCCAATAAATCCATCTCTCCTGGACACACCAATTTCTTATTTTTGTGCTGAACCGGAAATTTAATGATCCATCTTCATTCGCAGAAGGTTCGAGGGCTTTGCTGATACCTAAACTTTGTCTTAGGGAAGAAATGTTGCTGCTCCCTCCATCGCAAACGAAAACTCCTACCTCCAACCCTACAGAATGGAATGCGAAAACAGTCTTCAACAGTGTGCTAGTTATAGCTGCATGAGTGACTGGCTTCGAAAACATGAAATAGGGGCCTAAAATGTCAAAAGATGTAGTGGTGCAGCGCCAAAGATATTGAAGAGCATATTCAGCTTCCAAAACTTCCGAGAGGTTTCTGACTTTGTATAAATCTTCTAAAGACGCATATTCATTGGGATCCATTGCAGCCCCCATGAATTCACCATTCGTTGAATTCCACATTAATTTTCCAATGATTTTGACCTCATCAAAAATCAATGCGCCTTCCTTGACAGGATTATAATATTCGGGGTGATCTCCAACGAACTCATCAAACCTTTTGGATTCCTTCTTGAGGTGAACAAGATCGATTCCTGGCTTACTTTCAATCTGTCTCACTTTGGCCTTTAAGGTGTGAGTACTTGGTAATTGCAAAACGTCAAATGATGCAAGAGCCTCGTACGCTGCAGGTGAACGAGAATAGACACTGAGCGCAATTCTATAAGTAAGTGGACTCCATCTGTTCCCTTGCGATCCTTTTCTACATTTTTCCTGATCATTCAAAAAGTCATTTTTTGTTGAGGGTTGACTGTTTAGCTCCCATGCTTTTCTTAATGCCAATCCAATAGTCTTGTTTTTTTTCATGGCTTCACTAAATATTTGATCCAAATCGTTACGTCCTTTCATGTTAATTTCAGCAACGATTTTTTTCATTTCCCCATCGTGTTCTTGGTTTAGTTCCAAGGAGGTCGCTATAAGTTTGCTTTCTAGATCCTTTACTTTTCGAACTAGTGATGATCGTTTGCGTTTACTTTGCAACAACCTTTTTCGCTTGGACTTGGGAGTCAAAATGGTAATCCTGCATCGTGAATCAACAGACTGCCTCTTTAGTTTGGATCTCGGGGTGACTTGTTCTTTTTTCTTTTTGCAATCCGTCATGTACCTGAAAGTAATGTGTTATGTTATTCCCAAGTCAAATTCAAGCTCCACAGCTTGGTGGATTGTAAGCTTTTACCAGTTAAGGCTACGACAATTTGTACATTGGTACAGCCTTTCCCGAATTTTTTCTTTAGCAGCATTGGGTGGAGGTACAAACCATACAAAACAATCAGTAGCTTGATAACGCTCAAATGGATAAACATGTTTTTGAAGCTTTTTGGTACATTCCATCCCCATTGCTTCATCCTATTGGAGAGATCCATTGTTTTTTAAGTATTAAGTCACATTTAACAATGACAACATTAGAGTTCATCATACCTTCCTTATTCCAGTACAAAAAACGTATTTTTTATCCAGTGACGCCATGGCATTGGTGACTATTTCCACATTTAGGGTTTGAGTTTCAAAATTGTAGTACTTAATTTGTTCTACACCTTTGAAAAGTGTCAATATTGACAAGGTTCCATCACAAGAAAACAACAAGCGTCGCGGAGCATCATAATAATTTGCTACAGCCAGTAACCCATTCTCCTGGTAAATCTCAAGGTATTCCACAAGTCCATTATGGTCTTTTAAAATTCTAATAGAAGCTCCTGCTAAGCATATAATATGTCCAATTATTCATCAATTATTATTATTGCGAGGTAAACAAAAGGATTTACATACCTTGACTTAAACTCTCTGTAAATGTTTTTAAAGCTAATATGGCTGGAGAAATAAGTTCTAATTCATTGAACGTCGTATCAAACGCAGTGGCTTCTGTTGAAATTGATAGAGCTCGTCTTCGTTTGGGTCCAAAACTGTCATCGGCTGTGCAAGTCTCTTTATCCAAATATAACTTTCGTTTACGACTATTTTCAACTAGGTTTAAACTATTAAAGCAATTTATGGGGTTTCTTTAGTAACTGGGGCAACTAGAAAATTATGCAGCTAAAATGGTTACGTAGATAATAGTATGGACTGTGTTCAGATCTATGCAACATCGTACTAACAATAGTATTTGGACAAAGTTAATTTTGTCTGTTTTCCATCGAATAAAATGAAAATGTGGGGAATATTTTTTGATAATTCGAGGCAGAGTGTAATTCTGTAGCTAGTAAAGACAATTTTAACTCAATATTACTATAATTTTGGTTAATCTTAGCATTTCAAAATGTGTTTTGATCCTAACTTAGCTAGACCAAAATGGATATATATATACTAAGCCAAATCATCTCCACGGCACCGAGCTCAGTATCCTAAGCTGGGAGCAGGTAAATCCTGCTGCCTCGAAATCGAGCCTTTAACGGTCTGGAGTGGACCGAAAGTTAATTACACACTTGAACAATGCCTACATTTAAGATTAATGGAATAGTCAGATTTCATTACATGGCCTCTTTTATTTCAGGGTTATTAGGGCCATACACATTTTTAACACATTTAAGAATATTTTGGAAAAGGTGACAGCTAATTAATAGGAGAATATTTTGGAAAAGGTGGCAGATAATTAATAGGAGAATATTTTAGAAAAGGTGGCAGCTAATTAATAGCAGAATATTTTGGAAAAGGTGGCAACGAATTATTATCGCCATTGTTTTGGAAAAGGTGGCAGGTAATAGCAGAATATTTTGGAAAAGGTGGCACCGAATTATTGGAACCATGGTTTTGGAAAAGGTGGCAGCTAATTAATAGCAGAATATTTTGGAAAAGGTGGCAGCTAATTAATAGCAGAATATTTTGGAAAAGGTGGCAGCTAATTAATAGCAGAATATTTTGGAAAAGGTGGCAGCTAATTAATAGCAGAATATTTTGGAAAAGGTGGCAACGAATTATTGGAACCATTGTTTTGGAAAAGATGGCAGCTAACTATTAGGAGAATATTTTGGAAAAGGTAGCAGCTAATAGTAGGAGAATGTTTAGGAAAAGGTGGCAGCTAATTAGTAGGAGAATATTTTGGAAAAGGTGGCAACTAATTAATAGGAGAATATTTTGGAAAGGTGGCAGCTAACTATTAGGAGAATATTTTGGAAAAGGTGGCAGCTAACTATTAGGACAATAGATAAAATTATGGTGGAGGAATACCAAATTGGGGGTGTGGGTTAGGTGGTAGAGATAGACGAAACCAAAATTGGCAAAATGAAGTACCATCGAGGCCGTAAAGTTGAAGGAAAATGGATGGGATGATAGACTGGAAGCGAACGCCGTGGAGGGAGGTTCCGCATCGAATTATGGCCGGATAATTGCCGCGATAGTACTACATTATTGACTATTACTTTATATTGAAAAGAAGTATTTGTCGAGGAGGTGTTCAAACCAAGGACTTGAACATGCACCTATGCTAGTATTTGTGGCGCCGTGAAGCTTTACGATGTGAAGATGTCGTGTTTTTTCACTTTCTTTAATGTGTTCAAAATGTGTATGACCCTAACAACCCTGTAAACAAAGAGAATATAAGGGCGGAGTGGAACCTCCCCCGCTCCTCAAGCGTAAATGGTTATGTTACGCCTAAATTATACTAGCGGTACGAGGGAGTTTCCGGCTCAGTCGTGCCACCTACATACCATTTAATGTCTCAAACGGAAATGCCTCGGTACTGCGCATTGAAGATGCGCGGTAGAAAAGAGTGACAAGTTTTGCCCCATTTTCCACTCCTCCCCTATATTCTCTTTGCTGTAAAAGAGGCAATGTAATGAAATCTGACTATTCCATTAATCTTAAATGTAGGCATAATCTAAGTGTGTAATTAACTTTCGGTCCACTCCAGACCGTTAAAGCCTCGATTTCGAGGCAGCAGGATTTACCTGCTCCAAGCTTAGGATACTGAGCTCGGTGCCGTGGAGATGATTTGGCTTAGTATATATATCCATTTTGGTCTAGCTAAGTTAGGATCAAATTCATTTTGAAATGCAATAATTAACCAAAATTATGGTAATATTGAGTTAAAATTGTCTTTACTAGCTACAGAACTACACTTTGCCTCGAATTATCAAAAAATATTCCCCACATTTTCATTTTATTCGATGAAAAACAGACAAAATTAACTTTGTTAACGTTATGTCCAACTACTATTGTTAGTACAATGTTGCATAGATCTGAACACAGTCCATACTATTATCTACGTTAGTATATTGGCTTCATAATTTTCTAGTTGCCCCAGTTATTAAAGAACAGCCCAATTTATTTCTTCCCATTTCTGAGATGGTACGTTAAATCCAAAAATCTCCGTTTGAGTTTCAACATTTCTTATGTTTAAACCAAAGTCTGTCTGGATTTCAGCGCTTACTTTCACTAAGCCTTTGCTCTTTAACTCACTGGCGCTGGTTTCATACGTTTGTACACCAACATCTTCTTTAAATACTACATAAAAGTTACACTGAGTTTGCTGGTTTTTGGAAGTTATTGCATCCAATTGCGCTTGGCTTTTCTTCCGTGGCATTATTTGCTTTATTAATTGTCTTATTATGTCAAAAGATTGTAGAAACCGTTACCGGACTCACTGTAAAAAAAATGCAAGAGCCAAGAACCCGATATTATGACCCATAGCCCATTCGATCCGCGCTCCCGGTCCCGGACGCTGCGCTGCTCGCGCTATAGCGCTATAGCGCGAGCAGCGCAGCGTCGTGATGCGCGTAATCGAGTGGGCTATGTATGACCACAGACGCGATGCTTAACTAGATGACCAAGTTTTCTTGGCTCTACTTTGTGAGAGCCTTTTTACGCATGTACCTGTGCTACGGTCGTGAATGTAATCATACGCGGAGGGGGGTCGGCACTATTTTGAAATGAAGCGGGGATTCTCATATTACACGGCGCGAGGAAGAACCTATGAACTGTACTTTTTGTTTTTATAGATCTATATACTTTTGATGATACCTTTAGTTGGAGTGGGTGGCTATGCCAAAGCTGAGGGTTTCACAGTGAGAAAACGATTCACTGATTACTCCAACGCGCCTACTTTTAACCGTTAACATAATTTAATTATATTCATATACTCTATTTAACTATATTAACATATTCTATTTAACCATATTAATATATTCTATTTAATCATATTAATATATTCTATTTAATCATATTAATATATTTAACCATATTAATAATTTAATATAATCTATTTATCTATAAAATTCGATATATTTAACAATGTAAATGCATTTAAACTCATTATATATTACCTATATATGCGTAATATTAACTAGTTTTTAATAAAAGATTACTTACTAGTCTTATTTAATTTCCTTCTGATTTCATTCCAAATCAAGTCTTTTTTAAGATGTTTTTCCACTCGTTGTCAGCCATATTCCATAAACATGGATGCCCGGACACAAACTCTATGAGTTGTTCGTCCTCTGAGGCTGAGAAGCGGTCAGATGGCATTAATTAAACAATTAATATTACAACCAAGGCCTAAAAACTTGAAAAAACAATTAATATTACAACCAAGTTCTAAAAACTTGAAAAATCGCTCTGCGCGCAACGTGCTTGACTCCTTTTGAACGACGTCGGCTTAATGCGCCGGCGGAGGAAGCAGACGTGTTACACTTTCATATTTTCCCGTTGCTTCAGTGGGGAGCGTAGTCCCGTCGGCGTGTTCCGTCGCACGCGGCGGAAAAAACCCGTCGCTAGGAAAACGCCCCTTTAAAGATGGAGGGGTTCTAGCTAACTGAAAGCCGTGCAATGTGGTTCTAGCGACCTGAAAATGAACAATAGAGAATTTCCTTCAGGGGAAAGCAAAATTTCGAGAGGAAATAAATTTAAAAGGATTTCTATTGTTCATCTTCAGTTCGCTAGAACCACATTGCACGGCTTTCAGTTAGCAAGAACCCTTCCAACTTTTTGCCCCAGCGGGGCTTCGAAAATCTGCAGGGTCGCTTCATTGTTAATCTCGATGCTCGGTTTTCAGTTCGCTAGAACCCTTTTCTCTGGAAGTCGGCCTTTAAGATACTATAGAAGAAAAGACACCTGGTGTGGTTCGCCAGCCCATCGAGACGTCTTAAGGCTCTTTCAGACGATCCAACTTTTTGACTCAGCTTGATGGGCCGAACTCGAGTTGAATCAACTAGTTGGATCGTGTGAATAGACGCTGAATGAATTGAGTCACCAAAAATGTTGCCTAGGACAAATTGGGTCAGTGATACAATTTTTGCTGACTCAACTTTTTAATTTCATTTCTTCAACCAATCAAAATGAATTACAAACGAATGCCTTTTTCGCGGGTTATTTCGTAAGTGCCAAAGTAGGTGGCGCTTAAAAAGTTCCATTTGGCGGTAAAAGTTTAGTCGTGTGAATAGGAAGGATTTATTTCACTTTTCCCTTCAAAAGTTGGGCAAGTTGATACAACTTTTTGACCCATCGAGCTGAATCAAAAAGTTGGATCGTCTGAAAGAGCCTTTAGTTGCTATATGGGATACCATTTTAAAATTCAGTCGAAATGTTTTCTATCTCAGAATACGATACAATACGGCGAAATATATTTTGTTTCATGTTTTTCAGGCTTTGTTCCTCAATCTACTAAATATTTCATTAACTTAATAGGTCAGAAAATTAAATATTGAAATATTTCTCGTATTCCTTAATGGCTGCAGGGAAATTTTGGAATATAATTATCTATATATTTAATTTTAAGTAAAAGTTATTTCTGACTGACTGACAGTCAAAGCCCAGCGCGAAGACAAGCTGCTTTTCCTGAGACACTGAACACCAGTTTCGCTAGGACCCTAATTTACTCATTAGTTTTTAGTAGTTAAAAGATTTAATCGGATAACTCATTGTTCAAGGCTATACAGCGAAATGATTGATTTAACAGAGAAAAATGCCAATAGGCCTAGTCGAAACAAAGAAAAAAATTATTATTGCAGAAGTTATGAAATGGAGTTTTGTCATATAGGAAAAATGGGAATTTTTTCCTGTCTTGTACACTTCATGGGTCAACAAGACTATATATGATAAATTTAGGACTAAAATTGTTCATATTATGACTATTTTTGTGTTGAAATTTATAAAAATCAATTGAAATTTGGTGTTGGTTGAATTGAGAAAAGGGTGAAGGCTCGAGGCGTAATCTTCAAAAGGATCATTGATTTTAATTGCAAGTGTATAAAAGCGACTTTTAAAATTTTTTCGACAAATTCACTTCATCCTAGCCAACTTTGTCTTTTTCCAAAACTTTGGAAATTGCAATTTTTTTCTCTATTTTTTTCGTTTCCGAGGGACTTGGAGTCGCGTAATAGCTAGGAGGATATAGGGGTGAAGGAGTCTTCGACTGCCCATTCTTAGAGCTCAGGTTTCGGCCTCTCCCATGGGAGATTCGTTCACGCGCACATAGTGACCTTGGTTTCGCGCATCACGTGACCACGCAAATCCCAATTCAAAAAAGAGCGGGTTTTTCATGCTAGCTTAGGCCTTAGAAGCAACACCGCCTAAATGTAGGCGGCGTTGTAAAAAGTAAGAGATTTGGGGAAAGAATGATATTTTTTAATGTTATCGGGTGTTAACTCTACACTGAGAAAAATATGTTCAGTGAAAAAAACAGAAAACTTCTGGCAGCACGTGATGCCAGAAAATATCAGTAAAAATAACAGCAACTACGGTTTTCTCGATTTTCAGAACGGTTCTGTAAAAATTATAGGTTATTCGTTTTTCTCCAAAACAGAAGTTTTTATGTCAATTTTACAAGTTAAAACTGTAACCATATTCTGTAGTTTTTACAGAAATAACTATGAATGCAACAGTTTTGATCTGTGTTGAAAATCTGTAATTCTTACAGAAAAACTGTTTTGATCTGAAATAATGGTCTGTGGTTTTTACAGAAATAACTGTGTAGATCGGTTTTGAAAATCTGCATTATTTACAGATATAACTGTTTTTATGTGGAATTAAGTACTGTGGTTTTCACAGAAATAACAGTATAGATCTGCTTTCAAAATCTGTAAAATTCTCAGAAATAACTGTTCTGATCTAAAACTAGTGTCTGTGGTTTTTCCAGAAATAAATGTATATGTCAGCTTTTAAAATATGTAATAATTACAGAAACCCGTGTAAAGTCTATCGTTTTATTGGTGTTAAAAATCTGATGATTTTACACAAACATTTGTATATTAATTTTTTGGGGTGAGTTCAATATCAGTACTTTAAACAGATGATATGATATATTTAACAGAATTATTCAGTGTTGAACCTGTAAATTTCACAGAAATGTCTGATCAAAATCACTGTTTTGCACGTTAACTCAATGTGCATCATTCGATGCAAGATTGATGTCTCCAATATTTGCAGAAACATTGTTTTTATTACTTGTAGGGCTATAAAATTCATAAATTTTATGTAAGACCATTACACCCAAAGAATTAAAGACATACCGATTGTAGCCTGATTATATCCTATGATGTGGGAACTTATTCATTGATTCCGTGAATTTCGGTAAAAGTCATTTTTCAAAACGAGTTTGCTCTGATAACGATTCATTATTTTATAAATTAAAAAAAAAATTAAAATATGCAAAATTTTAATAAAAGTAAAGGCCAAACCTTTAAAAATCCTTTAAAGCCAGCCAAACTCGAACATATTTTTAATCAATAACATAGTTTTTTGACTAACACCCTTTGAGATTTTCTGGGTTAATCTTCGCGGTGCATCTAAAGGAAAAATAATTAAATGATTAATATTAAATTAACAATAGCTTTTAACAACAAACTTTGAGTGCCCAAAAAGAAAACTCTTGCAGAAAAACAGGTTTTCAATGTGAATTTTTGGTTTTCTAGATTTTTAAAAACTATATTAACATGGATTTTAATACACAATAAGGGGAAAATATGAGAAAGACGATGTTATACCTTTAGATGAATTCCTTAGCCGTGCTCGCTTTTTCTGGATACTCGATATTTAAAACGAAATCCATCGCAAAGAACGGTAAAATTCTCGTTGTTAGGTATGATCATTCACGACATTTTGAAGACGGACAAAAAATTTTGGTTTCAGCTTCCTAGACTTTCACTTGACCTGTTCTGACTATTTCATTCTCCCTTTAAGGGCCAATGTAAAACAATAATAGCTGATATTTTTAAGCGGCATTTGAATTTCCGTAAAAAGTAAAGAAAAACCTATCTGGCAAAGGGGTTGCAATATTAGGGTCTATTTTAATATAAACAATGCAAATATGTATAACTTACTTGTTTAGTTGGCACTCGTTATGACGCAATAATCAAGGTGGTATTTCTATATAAGTCATAGTCTGTAAACAAACATAAACATAAATTTGCGTTTTGGTTCTATAATAAATTCAATATATAAATGATCTAGGCTTTATCACCTTATTTTTAAAGAAAAACGGTTTAATTAACTCCAAAGATAAGTAACCGATTTATGGATTTTCAATTGTCTTTTATTAGAAATAAACAGCAAAATTCACCTTTTATACCTAGATCATTTATCATACAGGATGCTGAAATGTATTTTACTTACTTGTTCAAATTGTGGAATCTTACTTAATGGGCGCTGGTAAACGAGGTAATATAATACTAAGTAAGTCGCGTTTCATTTCTAGCTCTAAGAACCACCCCTGCATTACTCGCGTGGAGACCGTAGATATCGAACCTGTCCAAAAAAACCCGAACTCGACCGCAGACAATGGAATTTTTCTAGCCCAGAGGGAAGTGACAAAAAAGGGTTAAAGTCTCTCTCTTGACCCAGCGGAGCCTCCTAGTTTTTTCCAAAGAATTTCCCCCTCCTGGGGTTGCGGTTATTTTCCATTCTAAAGGTGGGGCCGGTGAACTTTCTCTCGAATCCACCTGCACTTGTTTTTAGCATTATTAAGTTCTTATATTTTATCTCGCGGCACCAAATGGGCTAATATAAATATTTACTAATTTGTAGAATATTTACTAAATCTTAGAAAATGCACTCTAAATATAAACATCTCATGAACCAAAAATGTATAGTCTAGTCCCCTACACGATGAGTTTAAAAATTAAATTGACTAAAAAATGATGCATTTTTCACCTGTTACTTCAATTATATGCATTGATTTGCATCTCGTCGAAACTTTGGGTTAGACTATATATTTAAAAGCTATACCCGTTCACAAAGCTAAAATTACACATAAACCGACAAGGTGGAATTTGAAGATTTGCAACTCGAAAATTATATATTAGTTAAACCATAAATGATAGGAGCTATTTTAAAATTAGGTCTAGTATTTTTACTGTCAAACAGAGGTCGATTATTTTTGAGTTCACCATTGGTTAAAGAAGTGGGCGCAATTAAAAATTACAGAAAATAGTCTGTCAAAATTAATGTAGCAATTATATGGGTTTAACTGTAATTTCCCAAAATAGATACCGTAAAATTTGGGGGGAAAAGTGAATGAAACATTAAAGAATCAAATCTTTTAGTTTTTGCAGTTTTGAAGCATTATTAAAGGTTTCCGGTAACACACGTATCTGAAAATTATACATAGAACATACTTTGCTTGTTTAATCGCCAATAAACTGTAGTTTTCACAGTTTGCTAGTAATGTTAACAAAGTCATGGTAGCACAATATCAGTAAAATTTACAAACGGCATCTGTTTTACCAATCAAATACGCAAATCTGTCATATTCACAATTTTGGACTAAAACTAACAGATAATACCATGAAATACTTATTTTAAAAGGTACAGAAAATATCTGCAATACCTACAAAACAGTCATTCTGTGTAATGTTTTTGCAAAATTTACAGAATGCATCTGTTTTACCAATCAAATAAGTAAAGCTGTATTTTTCACAGTTTCGTGCTAAAATTAACAGATACTTCTATAAAATATTTTTTGTAAAATATACAGTAAATGCCTGCAATGCCTATCGAGCAGTCACCCTGTAAAACGTTTCTGTGGAATTCACCGTTCAAAACTGAGGGTCCAAAATTACAGAAACGAATGTGTAATTTTTACAGTTAGAATTAGAAATACCAGTTCAATAAGTGAAATATACAGAGGTTTTCCGTAAAATAGTAAAAACGATTTTACTGTGTTTGTATTTCAGCAGAAAAACTCCGTTAATATTTTTTACATTTCAATATTGTAAAATACTTCTGTTCAAACTACAGAAATTTCTCTCAGTGTACTCTCCCACAGGCTTTAAGCCATCTTAAACACTTTTTTACTTAAATTTTTGGCTTAGGGATAGAGTAAAAAAGCGTACCCTCTACAGCAGTTTTATCATAGAACAAATAATTTACAATTAATAAAAAAATGAAATAATGATAAATGTTCCGTTAAAGCACTAAAAAATGCAGCCTTTACCAAAAATGAAATCAGAAGAAAAGACGACGCCCGATGACGATGTGCGCGGAACTAGTTGCGCGGCTATGAATCTCCCAGAACGAGAGAGAACGGGGGGAAACCACGGCCGATAATCTGTAAGCGCGTTTCAATGGGAAATCGGGCAGTCGAAGACTCCTTCACCCCTATATCCTCCTAGGTAATAGCATTTTCTGAACTTGCCTATTGATTTTCCTTGACCCGCTACCCACTTCACCAACTCCTTCAATTCTCTTCTTTTGACCCTAAAGGCATTTTTACACTTTGATTTATAAAGAAAGCGATGAAAAGGATCAGCGAAAGACTTGAGATTTCTAGGCGTAAGTGCTCCTTTAAGATCTTAAAAGTTAATGAAAACTTACTTTGTAGAGAAAGCATTGAAGATAAAACCTAAGATGACTAAATTAATTGGCTGAAGTCCAGATATTCAAATTTTCAATATTAAAGACATACTTATAAAATATCTACTCATCATCTATTTTTTTTTTCCAAAATTCCACTTGGAGAAAAAATTTCTCAAAATGATTAATACTTGACTCTAGCTCTCAGTTGTGCAAGAAAATAGGCTCTTCAGGGATCTGTGAAGGTATAAGCCTAGTAGTGTGTCGTTTCAACTAAAATTGTTTTGATAGTTTTAAATATTTGAAAATATGTAAAATAGGAACACGACCTTCGATTTAATCGTGACTTCTCAACCTAAAAAAATTGAAGTATTTCAAATGAGATGTGATTGCATTCGCTAATGCTCAATCACAAGAACCACTCTTTGATATTTTAAAAACTTTTCTCCTTCAAGGTTACCGTAGGAAAAATGAATGGGGATCGCCATTGCTATTAAGATATTTTCACTATAGCCGTCTAGCTTCAAAGTAAAGCGCAAAGGCCTGTTTTAACATGTTCAAAAGGAATAAGTACAAATTAAGTCGTTTCAAATCTTGATTTCTCCAATGATTTATTTCTAGTTTGTTTTTGCCTGCAGAGGGTAACCAGCATACACCCTATACTATAGACTCGGCAAATATTCGCTGGTGACTTGCCGAATATAAGAACGCACCAAACTGTATTTGAAAAAAACAAGGCGACCCAAGGGCTCGAAATAGTAGCCACATCGTACGAGTGAATAGCCCCTCTATACCTACCCTAATGAGTGGATAACCCCTCTATACCTTACCCTAATGAGTGAATAACGCTATCATTTACAATGCTTAAATGATTTACCGTGCATAAAATCAGGGTGAATAGCCCCTCGACGCCCTACGCTAAACAGAGATAAAAACTTCTGCCCGGTCGGTAAAAATTTATTTAATATGCTTTTGCCTCTCCAATCGCGAAGTTATATCTCCTGGCCTCGGATAAGATCATGACTCCTAGTTGAAGAGAAAGAGAGAGAGAGAGAAGGGGACCGTGCTTGCGACAAACCTCTCTCTCCGAGTATAGAGCTTTATTCGAGACCGTTTCTTAACAAGCGATGTTAGGCGAGGCTGCTTAGTACTGGGCTGGCAAGTGAAAGATCCGCGGTTCGATTTTCCGTGGAGGAAGGAAAGTTAAAAAAAAAATAATTTCTTCCCTGTATTAAGTTTAAAACTCCACCTGTGAACTGTAACGTTAACAAGAAAGAAAAATATTTTCTCTCGACGTTCAAAAATCACGAACGAAAAGTTTGATACTGCCAAAGGCAGGACTGTGACACCCCTACTACTACAAGAACAACAGGCCATGTCAAACTAAGAGCCTCATCGTAGATGTACATACATCATACGATGTGGCTAAAAATGGTAGCATTGATGGGCATGCACTTACGAACAAAAATCTTCAGGCGGTGAAGAGGAAGAACCCTGAAAGTTCCAAATCTGTAAGTCAAAGAAAAAGAAACGTCTATCCGGGGTCATTTCCCTAAAAAAACCAACAGGAAAAAGTTTCAAAGAAATCCCTCGATCACACACACAAAAAAAAACAAGTCACGAAAATCAAAATTTTCCCATTAGGTAGGTGTGGTTGTGAGGTCATCTTAGTTTCGTAGTTCAATACCTATGTTTTCTAACACAGTAAAGTAATATACGAGATAGACCATTTCGATGTAGTTAAGAGCTCCTGCACTTTAGTCTTTTTGTATCATGAGAGTGCCCAGAGACGGAAAATATCAACTCCCTTGTATGTGTCCATACTGAGGTTTGCCTCCCTCCTTTTTTCACAACTGAAACGTCTAGTCGTGGTCTGTGAATTTAATTCTCGGACGAGAAACGATTCAAGAATAGCTGTTTAAGCAGATTCTGACAGACATTTCGATTTAAGAGGTGATGATAGGGATGATTAACTAATACCACAAACAGTAGAAACGATACAGAGTGTAGACCAATCAGACATTCAAACGAGTTTAAAAATGATTCTACACTTCTACAAACTATTATAAGATACATTTCACAA
This sequence comes from Phalangium opilio, assembly GCF_054372755.1. Taxonomy (NCBI): domain Eukaryota; kingdom Metazoa; phylum Arthropoda; class Arachnida; order Opiliones; family Phalangiidae; genus Phalangium; species Phalangium opilio. The sequence goes on from NW_028324230.1 coordinate 172,351, forward strand.
CGCCTTCCAGAACCCTAGCCATTTACTGAACGTCAAAACGATCCTCCTGCCAAGATTTTTGAACTATCGAAGCTGTCACTTTTACCAGTCCCCTTTACGATTGCAATATCCATGGCGTCGCGTGCACTGCCTTTTCGAGTGCATCACGCTTTCGTGTGTATATAAAGCAGACGATCGTCTGCTTGGTATTGGAGTTAAGACGGAACCACGTGGACCTAGACCCAAAGACGTTAGATACGGCTTCAAAGTTACCAGTCCACCAAAGTCCTTTTGTATGAAGCCATAAATAACATTTCGGATCTATATCCATACCTGGGGTTCCGTCTCAAGAAAACAAGTTGTTCAAACCCCCAGACACTATACCCTTCTATGTCTGCCTCAATACTCAAATCCCCACAAGGCCTAATAATAGTTACATGAACATTAAATGTTCATGCAACCATATGTTATTTGATTCAACATTTACTTCAAACTTCTCACTATTTTGATCTACTTTCTAATTTCCTTTTTAGAGGGCAATATTCCTTGCAGACTGTTTACACTCAACCACAATATCGTATTTCAACGTACATACATTATTGGATCTTTGTTAGGATATGTTTTGTTATTTGTTGAACAATCTGGAACCACACTGAGCAGAGTAAGTAAACGCCTTTACTATTATCCTGAAAGTAGAATCCGACCATGGAACGAATGCAATTTAACATCTTTCTACTTGAAGCATTATTTTTCTTAATATTGTATTCTACTTTAGCAGTAATTCACAAAATAATCTTTCGATGAGAAAAATTATTTTAAACTGTTAACGTCTCATTTAACTTATTAGAAACAAATACTGTCAGGATGGACACTCTCTTGCTGCGCTCTTTTACTACCTGTCTTTGGTCTTAACTTTGTTGACCATGGACCAATTATAAACACGCTATTTAACACATTCGCGAGGAGTGTATGGGTCACTGGAGTGGCGTGGGTCATATATGCTTGTTTGACTAATCACGGAGGTAGGTAGTTCTGTTATAGTTAAACACTAACTCCATAATTGCCGGATTCAGGCTTTAGCACTTTTACGGTGACGGTCAAGATTAAATATTAACAAAAGTCGATGAGAGGAAAAGTATGAAAATGGCCAAAAAGTCGCGAGTCATCAGAGTTTCGCCGTGGTTGACCGTTTTATTCGCGTAGCTATACTGGGCCTGTTCACTCCCTTAAAATAGGCCTTGTGTTAATTCGCGGTTACGCAGTTACCGTCGTCTGCTATTGTGTATGCTAGAACTTCCTCGATTTGTGTTTGTAGACAGGACAGAGTAGCTGGTAATGTTTTAAGAGGTATTTGAAGGTATAATATGGATTTAAGTAAGTATATCGAAGCAATAGAAAAACACATAAAACTAGATACGTTTAAAACAAATCTATGTAATTTAGCTATAGCGCGAGCAGCTTGCGTCGTGATGCGCGTGATCGAGTGGGCTATGGTTACACCAAGGAGCATAAATGTCTGAACTACTTTCAATCGCGAGTTTGGAAGTCCATCAGTCACTAGTAAACTAAGTAGTTATTGGCAAAACTTTGATGTCCGCGTTTTTTAACACAGAATATGACCATTGTCATACTTTCCCTCTCATCCACATTTGATATTAATTATTATTTCATTTTTTAGGCTCAGTTAATAGGCTTCTTTCCTTGAAAGTTTGGGTTCCATTAAGTAAGCTGTCGTACAGTTCCTATTTGATGCACCCTATTGTATTATCGATGTACAAGGTTGAGACTGACTCACCTAATCACTTTAGCAGTGGAATATTGGTAAGAACATTCGATCAAATTATTTCAACATCTCTTAGCTAGAAAAACGATAGCAATTATCGGCAAGCTCCAATAAGCCTCTTCAGTGTTAAAAAGGGAATAGTCAACCCTCAATATCGAGACCATCGAGCACCAAATTCTCTGTCAGCCCCTTTCAAAACCGGTACTGGTTCTGTCCCACAGTTCCGTACATGCGCAATCAGTGCAACAGAGAGAAGTTTGTTCACACTGCCGTAACAGTGTTTTATTATTTATCCCTTTGAATTTCCTTATTCACGAATCACGTGACGTCAGGCTTCTCCGCTTTGTGCCGAGATAGGTGTGCGCGAGATACAGAAACAGATCTGCCCTCCCGTACAAAATTTTACGGCTGCATTTTTGCTGTTAATTAGATTTTTTAGAATCTGCAATATATTGCAAATAAACTGGAATATTCTGGAAAAATACTGGAATAAACCTGAAAAATGTTCAATTTCAGACAAAATTAAGGTGATTCCAGAGAGCAATGCAGAACATTTTAGACGTTTTGCAGAAAAAATATCTTCCGTTGGAAAACTCAGTACAACAGTATACAAAATTTAGCAACTCTAGAGTCATAAAATAGTTACCTTACAGCTAGAAAACCGAGGGGAAATAGTAACTCCTGTAAGAAATCAGGATGTTTGTAGGCTCATTACAAGTACTGTACCTTCCAAATATATTGTATGCATGTTACAGTCAGAAATTGCTAAGTTTGTAGGATAATTGCAGGCGTGTTTCGGATACTTTTTACGATAATTGCAGACGCGTTTCAGATACTTTTCAGGATCATCACAGGCGCGTTTCAGATACTTTTCAGGATCATCACAGGCGCGTTTCAGATACTTTTCAGGATCATCACAGACGCGTTTCAGATACTTTTCAGGATCATTACAGGCGCGTTTCAAATACTTTGTAGGAAAATTGCAGGAGCGTTTCATATAATTTTCAGGACCATTACAGGCGCGTTTCATATACTTTTCAGGATCATAGCCGGCGCGTTTCATATACTTTGTAGGAAAATTGCAGGCGCGTTTTAGATACTTTTTTGGATCATTGCAGGCGCGTTTCAGATACTTTGTAGGATAATTGCAGCCGCGTTTCAGATGATTTGCAGGATCATTGCAGCCGCGTTTCAGATAATTTTTAGGATAGTTGCAGGCGCATGTCAGATAATTTTTAGGATAGTTTCAGGCGCATGTCAGATACTTTGCAGGCGCTTTTCATATACTTCGTAGGAAAATTGCAGGCGCGTTTCAGATACTTTTCAGGATCATTACTGGCGCGATTCAGATACTTTTAAGGACCATTACAGGCGCGTTTCAGATACGTTTAAGGACCATTACAGGCGCGTTTCAGATACTTTTAAGGACCATTACAGGCGCGTTTCAGATACGATAATTACAGGTGCTTTTCAGATACTTTTTAGGATAATGGCAGGTGCTTTTCAGATAATTTTTAGGATAATTGTAGGCGCGTTTCAGATACTTTTTAGGATAATTACAGGCTCTTTTCATATACTTTGTAGGATAATTGCAGGCGCTTTTCATATACTTTGTAGGATAATTACAGGCGCGTTTCAGATACTTTGTAGGATAATTGCAGATGCTTGTCAGATACTTTTCAGGATAATTGCAGGCGCATTTCAGATACTTTGCAGGGTCATTGCAGCCGCGTTTCAGATACTTTGTAGGATAATTGCAGCCGCGTTTCAAATACTTTGCAGGATCATTGCAGCCGTGTTTCAGATAATTTTTAGGATAGTTGCAGGCGCATGTCAGATAATTTTTAGGATAGTTGCAGGCGCATGTCAGATACTTTGCAGGATAAATGCAGGCGCTTTTCATATACTTTGTAGGAAAATAGAAGGCGCGTTTCAGATACTTTTCAGGATCATTACTGGCGCGTTTCAGATACTTTTACGCACCATTACAGGCGCGTTTCAGATACTTTAATTTGTACGATAATTGCAGGTGCTTTTCAGATGCTTTTTAGGATAATTGCAGGCGCGTTTCAGATACTTTTTAGGATAATTGCAGGCTCTTTTCATATACTTTGTAGGATAATTGCAGTTGCTTTTCATATACTTTGTAGGATAATTACAGGCGCGTTTCAGATACTTTGTAGGATAATTGCAGGCGCATTTCAGACACTTTTCAGGATAATTTCAGGAGCGTTTCATATACTTTGTAGGAAAATTGCAGGCGCGTTTCAGATACTTTTTAAGGATAATGGCAGGTGCTTTTCAGATAATTTTTAGGTTCATTGCAGCCGCACTTCAGATACTTCGTAGGATAATTACAGGCGCGTTTCAGATACTTTGTAGGATAATTGCAGGTACTTTTCAGAAATTTTTAGGATAATTGCAGGAGCATTTCAGATACTTCGTAGGATAATTGCAGGCGCTTTTCATATACTTTGTAGGATAATTGCAGGCGCTTTTCATATATTTTGTAGGAATATTGCAGGCGCTTTTCATATACTTTTTTGGATCATTGCAGGCGCGTTTCAGATACTTTTTAGGATCATTGCAGGCGTATTTCGGATACTTTGTAGGATAATTGCAGGCGCGTTTCAGATACTTTTTAGATTAATTGAAGGCTCTTTTCATATACTTTGTAGGATAATTGCAGGTGCGTTTCAGATACTTTGTAGGATCATTGCAGCCGCGTTTCAGATACTTCGCAGGAGCATTTCAGATACTCTGTAGGATAATTGCAGGTGCGTTTCAGATACTTTGCAGGGTCATTGCAGCCGCGTTTCAGATTCTTTGTAGGATCATTGCAGGCGCGTTTCAGATACTTTGAAGGATAATTGCAGGCGCGATATAGATACTTTGTGGAATAATTGCAGACGCGTTTCAGATACTTCGCAGGATCATTGCAGGTGCATTTCAGATACATCGCAGGATCATTGCAGGTGGATTTCAGATTCTTTGTAGGGTCATTGCAGGTGCGTTTCAGATACTTTGTAGGATAATTGCAGGTGCATTTCAGATTCTTTGCAGGATCATTGCAGGCGCGTTTCATATGCTTTGCAGAGTCATTGCGGGTTTTCCTATCAATTATTGTGAATCAGTAGCCTTATATACCCTAAATTTCCAAAAAAAATTAAAGAGGCTTACGCTTGAGTTCAAACGTCAACAATAGCTATGTTTAAAATGATTTTAGGAATAAAGTTTCTTAAAACGATTTAACTAGAATTAAGGTAAATTAATGACGATTAAATTAATAAATATCATTTATATTTATTTAAATATTTAAAAATAGCCTCTAAATTGCGTCTCGACTTGGAGAGGTTTATTTTGGATTCCCAACTTGTACTCATCTCTTACAAAAATATTAAGCTGTAATTCATCTGAATACACGCTTTTCTGACTTGCTAAAGTAATATCTGAGATGGTCCAACTGTTTAGGTAAATGTACATTAAGTTCTCACCACATCTAGATAAGAAGGTCTTTTCGTCTATCTAACATCCAGAACATACACACTCACAGAACGTAATCGAAAAATTCTTTCAAACTTATAGCTAAAAACCGATTACAACTGAAGGGAAGGGTCCCGACAGGCTTGTTTTACGTCTATCCGCAACCAGGAAAACTGCTGTAAACTTATATGATAGCGCTAAAGTACTTTGGTTCGCAATTTCCTTCACATTTCGAGCGCCATGGTGATAGTAGATCTTGTCTTAATCGGTTTCTATCCACGCTTGTTTTTTGTGTACCCGGGGCCACAAACACACACATGCACACCCACACAGAAAGCTAGGTCTGGTCTCAAAAACTGGAATAAAATCACTAAAATAAACTGAAATTAATTTTATTTACTTTTTTTGGATGAAAAATTGTTTTTCTACGACTTTTTACCTCAAATAGAAGTAACTCTTATTTTATTAGGTTTTGAATCTATAGAACTTGACTGCCAACACCTTTGAAAGCTTGGAATCCTTATGTTGTTAGTATTGGATACACCTTAAACATAACTGTATAACTTCGTAAGATGTGTTCCATAAGTTTGTCACTGGTTACTTCATGAAGTGGTGTAGGTGAAACGTCATATTCTCGTAAAGCGACGCCTGTTGAGCCATTGTCAAAGGCTTAATAAGGCTAAATAGGAAGTTGGACTGCAAAACCGAGTGTATTCAATTCTCGCGTCATTCTCGAACTAGCTCTCAGTAAGTCTCTAGCATTACGAAGTATAGGCAGTGTCAAACTTATTGAACCATATCTGATAAACTTATGATAACTGTATATACAATACTGGCCCATTTATGACCAAAAAATGTTTCAATGGTGGTTTAAATATTTTTAGGATCGAGACGTGACAGTATTAGATCAAAAGATTTTATTAAGATGAATGAGTAAAGCTTTTTTAAGATGCCTTTTTAGGCCTAACCAATTCTTTATTCAAATTTTAGAAAAATAAAAGCAGTAGTATTAATGCCTAACAGAAGCAGATAAAAATTTAGGGTGCGCTCGAAGTTGACTTCCCGTACAAAAATTTTAAGCTGTAATTCATCTGCATACGCGCTTTTTTATCGCTACCACGCTGTAATAGGTATACATTAAGGCTACATTTCTGCAGCTCAAAAAACGGGAAAATTTCACAGCAATTCTAGAACTGCAAATTGACTGCCGTTTCTTCATTTTCTGTTTGTTAACTGTTAACTGTCTAGCCTGGCAGAAATATGCAGCGCAATTCTGCAAACGCTAAGCAAAAGTAGAAATACCAGCTGTTAGTTTAAAACTGTAATTTGACCGTTTTTATAGATATGATACAGGTCTGCAAAAGTGATGGAAAAGTAGAAATCCAGCTGCTAATTTAGAACTGTAATTTGACCGTTTTAATAGACATGTTACAGGTCTGCAAAAGTGATAGAAAAGTAGAAATCCAGCTGCTAATTTAAAACTGCAATTCTACCACATTTATAGACATGTTACAGATCTGCAAAAGTGATGGAAAAGCAGAAATGCAGCTGCCAATTTAGAACTGTAATTGGACCTTTTTTATAGACATGTTACAGGTCTGCAAAAGTGATAGAAAAGTAGAAATCCAGCTGCTAATTTAAAACTGCAATTTGGCCACATTTATAGGCATGTTGCAGGTCTGAAAGAGTGATTGAAAAGTAGAAATCTAGCTGCTAATTTAAAACTGCAATTTGACTACATTTAAAGACATGTTACAGGTCTGCAAAAGTGATGGAACAGTAGAAATACAGCTGCTAATTTAAAACTTTAATTTGACCTAAATTGACCATTTTTATAGACATGTTACAGGTCTGCAAAAGTGATGAAAAAGTAGAAATTCAGCTGCCAATTTAAAACTGTAATTTAACCACATTTAGAGAGATATTGCAGGTATTCAAAAGTAGGAAATTCTACTTTTGAATACCTGCAATATGTCTATAAATGTTGAATAGTTACAGTTTTAAATTGGAAGCTAGATTTCAACTTTCCCATAACTTTTGCAGACCTGTAACATGTGTATAAATGTGGTCAAATTGCAGTTTTAAATTGGCAGCTGGATATCTACTTTTCCATCACTTTTGCAGACCTGTAACATGTCTATATAAATGGTCAAATTACAGTTTTAAATAGGCAGCTGGATTTCTACTTTTCCATCGCTTTTTCAGACTTGTAACATGTCTATACATGTAGTCAAATTACAGTTTTAAACTAGCATCTGGTATTTCTACTTTTCTATCGCTTTTGCACACCTGTAACATGTCTATAAAAATGGTCAAATTACAGTTTTAAATTGGCAGCTGAATATCTACTTTTCCATAAGTTTTGCAGACCTGTAACATGTCTATAAATATGGTCATATTACAGTTTTAAAAGGGCATCTGGATTTCTACTTTTCCATCACATTTGCAGGCCTGTAACATGTCTATAAATGTGGTCAAGTTGCAGTTTTAAACTAGCAGCTGGTATTTCTACTTTTTCATCACTTTTGCAGACCTGTAACATGTCAATAAATATAGTCAAATTGCAGTTTTAAATTGGCAGCTGGATTTCTACTTTTCCATCACTTTTGCAGAACTGTAACATGTCTATAACTGTGGTCAAATTACGGTTTTAAACTAGCAGCTGTTATTTCTACTTTTGAAATCGCGTTTGCAGAATTGCGCTGCATATTTCTGCCAATACAGACAATTAACAGATAATAAACAGAAAATGTAGAAACGGCAGACAATTTGCAGTTCTGGAATTTCTGTGAAATTTTCGCGTTTTTCGAGCTGCAGAAAATGTAGCCTTAATTTATACCTATTACAGCGTGGTAGCGATAAAAAAGCGCGTATGCAGATGAATTACAGCTTAAAATTTTTGTACGGGCTTCCCTCATCCACTCTTCTTGTTGTATTTACTCCGTGAAGGGACATACAAGGAGTTGATCACTCTCAGGACCCAAAAAGCCTATAGGGCCCAGGCGTCAAAAAGCAAGGTGAAAGGCAAAGGTTTACCCCCTTGTTTTTCCTTCTTATTTACATGGAAGAGACTTATAACCTCAGTAGCTTAGATTAGTTGTCCACCCTTAAAGTAGAGAGGGACGGAGTGGTTATCACCAAACCTACAACGTAGAAGGTTGTATCATCATCTACGGCAACAAAATCCTCCCAGTATGCTCAGCGTTTCGGTAGGGTCGTATGGTATGGAAACGTTGAGAATGCTCCCTGTGTCTTTAAAAAAGAAGCTAGTTGCCATACAAATACAATGGTGCTTCACGCCAGCACTTGAAATCATTTACCGGAGGGTATAGGGGCGTGCGAAAAGTTTACAGTGGGAGACTTTGGTTTGCACTCCATCTGACCTATTTTCTCCATTAATCCACAAACGCTGAATCAAGTACATCAATAAACGGTGAAAATAGAATTAGGTAAAAAAAAAATTGGACCTGAAACAGAAGAGGCATAATTATGATTATGTTCGGACTCGGCTAATATGTTCTTAATTTTTCAGTTCAGAGATTTCTTCGGATATCTTGCTTTGTCGTATATTTTATCTTTCTTTCTGGCATTACTCGTCGAATTACCAATAGCGAGAATAATCAAGCTTTGCAGATCAATCAAAACACAACCGAAATATTAGGAATTGAATGAAAATGGGAAAGTTGTATAGACCTGAGCCAATTATTATTGTGTGTCCATAAAGCCAGGGGTGTTTTGTAATGTGTCACGACGTATTTATATACTGAATAAAAATCCCAATTGAATCTATCCGGGAAATATACATATTCCTTAGTTAAATAAAATATATGGCCAAAATCATATTCTCTTTGTGGGTATATCTGATTTAGAAACCTTAACTGTTGTTATAGTTATTGTTACGCGGGTTTTTAAAAATTAGAGAGAGATTGTAACTTTTGAGAACACGATTTATTTTATGACCATCTTTCTTAAAATCAAAAATACAAGTGAGGTTGTTTACCCGATTGCTGTACAGTTGGGTTATTTTGTTTAGCCTCCTGTGGGGTCCAGGTTATTTTCCATTCCAGAGGGAAAGAGTTTAAGTGTCAATAAAAAAAAGGGGGGAGGGGACACCGACCCCTGTTAAAAAAGGAACGCTTAGAAAGTGAGCGTGACAACTCTTCCCCACCAGAAAAGAAAACTGGCTGTCCTCAGACACGAAAAATTAAACAATGGATAAAATAAATTAAAAAGATAATCAAGAACAATGTGGCCATGGTGGCATTTTTCCAGTATCAATGGTACTTAAAATTCGCGACAGCAACATCAATTTATAGTTATTTAGTTATTATTCTTAGAATCCAAAGGAAATTACTGGATTAAATTACATTTGAAAAACCAATATATTGGGAGTTAATTTCTAGCGTAACCGTTCTAACTATGCTAGTTCTAAACAATTCACCCCTCAAAAAAAAAATAATAATAATAATAACAGGAACAAAAATAAAAGTGAGCAAAATTCAAAACGAAGGGATTAGAAAACTAATTAAAAATGTACATTGTACTAGTTAGGTTAAACTTGAATTCCATATCGTTCTGGTGCTTTTGTATTTCTTAAACTGCGTCTAAGACTCTGTTGTTGTTCTGACGTGGTAATTGCGAGTTCGTCTTCGGTTTTTTGAGCTGGAAAGTTCGTTTCATCCTCGCTGATCTGGGTATCTGAGTCAGAGTACCACTCTGTATCAGAATCGTTATCGGAACCGCTATCCAGGTTGGAGAAATTGTCATCGTATTCGTCTAGGTCATGAGTGTCTCGGAGGTGAAAAGGCTTCATGTGAGACACGTTCACTGTAAAAATTCGGTGGGTCTTTCTGGTTCGAGTGGAAGGAGGGTCCTGAACCTGGTACGTCAGGTTGTTTACGCGTTTAATGACTTGGTAAGGGCCTTTAAATTTTGCTAGTAACTTGGTTGATTTTCCTTTAATACGCCTAAAGTCCCGTACCATGATCAGATCTCCCTCTTGGTAAGAGGTAGCTTCCTCCCGTCTTTTGTTATATTGATTGGCTTGTTTGTCTTGGGCTAAACAGATGTTTTCTCTCGCGACTTTTCGCATTTCCTCTAAAGTGTGCTCGAATGTGTCGGACCGAAAGTCACTAATTTGATCGTCGCTAGGATACTGGATGGCGTTTTCTCCCGGTAGTACTGGTAAGCGTCCGTAGACCAGTTCGAACGGGCTTCTTCGAGTAGTGTCTTGCTTAGCGGTATTTAGCGCGAAACAAGCGTAGTTCATGTGTTTGTCCCAGTCTGATTGATCATTGCGAATGAAATGAGCCACGATATTTGTTAAGGACCCGTTTGTTTTTTCCGTTAAGCCGTTAGTTTGAGGGTGATAACTTGTCGTAGGTAGGTGTTTTATATGGTGGGTAGAGAGGGTATCCGCCGTTTTCTTTCCCAGGAAGGCAGAGCCACGATCGCTTATCACTGCTTCAGGGGTACCATGCTGAAGAATAATTTTGGTTTCAAGAAAATCGGCCACGTAAGCGGATTCCGTTGTGGGAACGGCTTCAACTATGATCCACTTAGTTAGATAATCGACGGCTACCAATAGATGCTTGTTCCCCGAAGATGTGGTAGGAAATGGTCCAAGGTGGTCGATTCCTATGACTTGAAAAGGTCTAGAAGGTGGGGGAATCGGTTGTAAAAACCCTTCTGGTTTTCTATTTGGAGCTCTTCGTAATTGACATTTAGGACAACTGGCCACATATTTCTGTATATATTTTCGGCATCGTGGCCACCAGTAACGATCGACAATTTTAGAAAAGGTTTTTTCAACGCCCAGGTGACCACCCGTTTCGCAGTCGTGGGCTAGATCCATGACTTCTCGCCGCATGCTTGGAGGGATTACCAAAAGGCTGGTTCGACCACCCCTATTTTTATAAGGGTTTTTACGGAATAGTATGCCCTGTCTCAGAGAAAACGGAGTATCTTCGTCACGAAGCTCGTAGGCCATGTCTGGCGGTGACTCCAATTGACTTTGTAGACGATCCATAATCCCCTTTAGCTTTGGTAAAGATTGTTGCGCTAGTGCAATTTCGGCGGGCGTATAACCCTTGACATGAGTGAATAAGAGAGGGATCTCTTCAGCAAGACATGTGTACGTCGGTGGGTCCACTGGAGCCCGTGATAATATGTCCGCATTTTGGTGTAATTTTCCTGGTCGATGAATAATACTGAAGGTATACTCTTGGAGTCGTAAAGCCCATCTAGCGTACTTTGAAGTTAATTCCTTCTTCTTATCAAGCCAGGTTAGTGCGCTATTATCGGTAATGGCTTTAAATTCTTTTCCGTAGAGGTATGGGCGGAAACGTTCCACAGCCCAAATAAGGGCCAAAGCTTCTAATTCAGAGGAGTGATACTTTTCTTCGGCAGTATTCAATCGTCGACTTGCATAACTAACTACGCGCTCTCTTCCGGTAGGGTCTTGTTGAACCAAGACGGCGCCAAGGCCTTGACCACTCGCGTCCGTGTAGATGGCCGTTTCATCGCTTTCAATATAGTGTCCGAGAATCGGTGCCTGAAGGAGGGTTAGCTTTAAATCGTCGAAGGCGTTCTGTTGTATCTGTCCCCATTCCCATGGCTGGTTTTTCCGAGGGGCTAGCCACTTATGAAATCAAGTGTACACTCGACAAGAAATCATTTTGAAATCAAAATAAAATCTTGAAATCATTTTGAAATCAAAGTAAATTCTTGAAATCATTTTGAAATCAAAGTGAATTCTTGAAATCATTTTGAAATCAAACTGAATTCTTGAAATCATTTTGAAATCAAAGTGAATTCTTGAATTCGTAGTGAAATCATATTGAAATCGTAGTGAAATCATAATGAAATCGTAGTGAAATCATATTGAATTCTAGAAATCGTCTTGAAATCATTTCGAAATCAAAACGCAGTCTTGAAATCATTTCGAAATCAAAACGCAATCTTGAAATCATTTCGAAATTAATATGAAGTCTGGAAATTATTTTGAATTCAAATTGAATACTTGAAATCATAGTGAATTCATAGTGAAATCATTGTGAATTCTTAGTGAAATCATTGTGAATTCTTGAAATCTTGGTCTATATTGGTTAAATCATTGTGAATTAGTATTAATCCTATAGGTAAATTCGAATACTACCCCAACGTCCATGTTTCTCTTTACACAATAATATTCAAATTGGTCTATTCCGAAGTATATTTAAGATGTTTGCATGACTCAGGCCGTGGGAAAATTCCGCGCTCGGTTCCGTGCCTAGTGCGGCCTAGTGGTGATTTTCCGAGGGGTCGGTCATTCATGAAATCCCGTACGCTACCCGTGAAATCCAATTTAAGAAATCCGAAATCAATGCTGATTTCGAAATCAAATAAAAAATCCGAAATCAGCAACGAAATCACAAAATCGGTAAAGAAATCATAAAATCAGTAAAAAAAATCACAAAATCAACAAAGAAATCACGAAATCAACATAAAAATCACAAAATCAGAAGCAAAATCAGTAAAGAAATCGTGAAATCCATTACAAAATTCACGAAATCCAAAATCAAAAGAAATCACAAAATCCGACGAAATTACGGGGAAAAATCTCAAAAACCGAGGAAATCACGCAAAAAAACTCAAAATCCCAGGAAATCACGCGAAAAACCTCAAAATCCCAGGAAATCACGCGAAAAACCTCAAAATCCAACGAAATCACGCGAAAAACCTCAAAATCCAACGAAATCACGCGAAAAACCTCAAAATCCAACGAAATCAAGGGGAATATCGCAAAATCAGTCGAAATCACGGTAAAAATAGCAAAATCCGACGGAATCACGGGGAAAATCTCAAAATTCGATGAAATCCATTGGATTTTATCAAATTCTGAAATCAAACAAAATCCGACGAAATCAAACGAAATCCGATGAAATCAAATGAAATCCGACGAAATCAAATGGGATTTCGAAATCCCGTACACTTTTTCCTAAACGTCCGACCCCTCGTGATTTTCCGTGATTTACCAGGCTAGCTAGATAGTGATTTCCTTGTAATTCTTGTGATTTCCTTGTAATTCTTGTGATTTCCTTGTAATTCTTGTGATTTCCTTGTAATTCTTGTGATTTCCTTGTAATTCTTGTGATTTCCTTGTAATTCTTGTGATTTCCTTGTAATTCTTGTGATTTCCTTGTAATTCTTGTGATTTCCTTGTAATTCTTGTGATTTCCTTGTAATTCTTGTGATTTCCTTGTAATTCTTGTGATTTCCTTGTAATTCTTGTGATTTCCTTGTAATTCTTGTGATTTCCTTGTAATTCTTGTGATTTCCTTGTAATTCTTGTGATTTCCTTGTAATTCTTGTGATTTCCTTGTAATTCTTGTGATTTCCTTGTAATTCTTGTGATTTCCTTGTAATTCTTGTGATTTCCTTGTAATTCTTGTGATTTCCTTGTAATTCTTGTGATTTCCTTGTAATTCTTGTGATTTCCTTGTAATTCTTGTGATTTCCTTGTAATTCTTGTGATTTCCTTGTAATTCTTGTGATTTCCTTGTAATTCTTGTGATTTCCTTGTAATTCTTGTGATTTCCTTGTAATTCTTGTGATTTCCTTGTAATTCTTGTGATTTCCTTGTAATTCTTGTGATTTCCTTGTAATTCTTGTGATTTCCTTGTAATTCTTGTGATTTCCTTGTAATTCTTGTGATTTCCTTGTAATTCTTGTGATTTCAGAAAAATTTAGATTGAATTCATATGAAATCCTTGGAAATCAGATTGAATTCATATTAACTCATATGAAATCAGTTTGAATTCATATTAACTCATATGAAATCAGTTTGAATTCATATGAAATTATGTGAATTCTTTGGAAATCACATGAATTCTTTGGAAATCACATGAATTCTTTGGAAATCAAATTGAATTAATTTGAAATCAAATTGAATTCAGTGGAAATCAAATTGAATTCATTGGAAATCAGATTAAAATCATTGGAAATCAGATTGAAATCATTGGAAATCAGATTGAAATCATTGGAAATCATTTTGAAATCATTGGAAATCAAATTGAAATCATTTGAAATCGCTTGAAATCTTTGAACTCGCTTGAAATCATTTGAAATCGCATGAAGTCAATTGAAATCGCTTGAAGTCATTTGAAATCGCTTGAAGTCATTTGAAATCACTTGAAATCTGAAATCACTTGTACACTTTTTCGCCCAGTGGCAAGCCCCTCGGGTTTTTCTTCAACAGCGAGGTTAAGGGGTGCGACCTTTCCGCGTTGTTTTTGATGTATCGTCTATAGTAACTCGTTAATCCTAAGAAGGAGCGGACTCCTTTAGGGTTTCTTGGAATAGGAAATTCGGATACGGCCCGCAGTTTGTTTGGGTCGGGTCGTATTCCTTTGGCGTTTACGATATGTCCGAGATACTTTACTTCGTCGGCACCAAAGACGCATTTGGACGGTTGAAGGGTTAGTCCAGCATTGCTAATGGCCTGTAGTACCAATTCAAGCCTCTTTTGATGTTCTCCGAACGTAGATGCGTAGATGACGATATCGTCCAGATAAACCAGGGCCATGGTCCATTTCAATGGGCCCAAAACACAGTCCATTAGCCTTTGAAAAGTGGCAGGAGAATTACATAAGCCGAAGGGCATTCGCTTGAACTGGTAAAGTCCGTCTGGGGTGACAAATGCGGTCTTTTCTCTGTCTTTAGGAGCCACTTCGACTTGCCAGTATCCGCTTGCTAAATCCAGGGTCGAGAAGTATTTGGAGCCCCCTAGATAGTCTAAAGCGTCATCAATTCGAGGTAATGGATAATTGTCCTTCTTCGTGACGGAATTTAGGGCCCTGTAATCGACACAGAAGCGCCAGTCGCCGTTTGGTTTCCGAACTAGTACTACGGGTGAGGACCAAGGAGAAGAGGAGTGTTCGATTACATCTTGCCTCAGCATTTCCTGAACTTGTTGCCCAATTATATCTCTTTCAGTCCGGGCTACCCTATACGGATTTTGATGTATGGGTACGGTCGATCCCGTCTCTATTACGTGATTTGTTAGGTTGGTTTTTCCAATTTCTTCTTTAGACAGAGCGAAGCAAGTTCGATAGGTTTCCAATAATTTTAATATGGCTGCCTTCTCGTGTGCTTCGAGACTTGATCCAATGGTTAGGTCATCTTCGGTTAGACGACGGGAATTCGGTTTCCGTGGCGGGCTGAACTGCTCTTTGTCAAAACCCACACCACACTGTGGGTTTGGCTCTGTGTACTCTGGTACGGTTTTTACCTCTTGTACGACGTCAACCGAAGTCAGTTCGCAACCTTGATGTATTCTGAGCTCTTCCTTTCCCAAATTTATGAGGAATATCGGGATGCATTCTTCGGTAGCTATGACCAAGCTGGCTGGGCAGGCATATTGACGGTTGGGGTCGCTGTGAACTTTCTTCGCAATATAAACTTGTTCATCCCCGTGGAACTTCTTCCCTGTGACCGTTCCAGGTACCCATTTGGCGCTATTTACGGGAATGGTTTCGTTACTGGAAGCGATAACCTTATAACTTGGTCTACTATTGCGGTCGGAATCCTCGCGGGAGTTGTTAGCTTCGCCTAGAGGTGCAGTGTCGTCTTCGTACAGGGATTCGGGTGGTATGTCTATGACGCAGGACTGAGGTAATTTCTTAGGGATTATCCGTAGCCCGTGTGGTTTGGTATACGAAATCGTCAGCTCGTTCTTCTTCACCCAGTCAAATCCTAGTACCATTGGATATAGTGAATTTGGTACCACTAAGAATTCAACTAGTTGTGGTTTTTGATTTTCTATTCTTAGGTCTATCTCTAGAGTCATAGTTCCCAATGGTAAGGTAGTTACACCATCGAAACCCACCAGCTTTGCTCCCGTCCATTCCTGAATGTACTGTGTTAAGTTGGCGTCGACGAGGATGGATTTTTTGATTATACATCGACCGGCGCCTGTATCTATGAGAGCTTCAACTTGACCGATATTAGTTACCCAGGTATACACGAGGGGTACAGGAGAGTCAGAGAGACGGGGTTGGGTCTTTTCTGCTAAACCTTGGAACTGATAATGGATTGTGGGTAATATCTTGGGGTCATGCGTGACGTCTATTGGGCTCGGCCTTGCCCCTGGGGGCCTGCCCTGTAGTTTCCCGAATGAGGAAGCGGGTTGGTTGGCATCGGTGGTCGAGGGTGACCAAAAGAGTTCCTCAGGGCACGTGGCGCCACCTGCGGTTGACCAGGGCCCATCATTAATCTGGGATTCGCTTGATAATTTTGGAGTGCCGCGTACGGTTGAGGGTTATAAGCCGTTTGATGAGCTTGATAATCTTGTTGAGCCGCGGGGTTATTATAGGTCGCTGGATTATTTTGATAATGAGGGTATCCCGCGTAGGGCGGAGGGTTATAAGCCGGTTGATAGTTTTGGTATTGCGGTAGAACTTGTGGGTAAGACGAAAAATTAGCGGAATAATGGGGAAAGTTTTGATATTGTGGGGGATTGTTTTGAGGTTGAGGACCGTACATGGCTGCCCTTGCGGCTTGGTTGTTACAGGCGTGCGTCGCGTGTCCATATTTTCCGCAACATCGGCATGTTACTGGTTGAAAATCAGTTCTTTGGGGTCGTGTGGTCCGCGGGCTGAGAGTATCTTCATGGTTTTGACGACCTTTTGATCCTTCTAGCTCCAATTTTGTGAGTTTATCCACAATTAAATCCATTTTAGAGGTTAAATATTGAATTATTTTTGCGTTAACGGGCGAAATATCGCTAGGTCCGGCTTTTGTTGAGGGAGGGGCGTAGTTGAACGCGGCCACGGGGGTTTGTGCCTCTACAGCGCTACGATCCCGGTCATTCTCTTCGAAAGCCCGAGCCATTTTCAGTAGCTCGTCCGCAGTTTTTACTCCCGCCGATTTAAGGGACGCAGCGTGCGATCTATTAGCTAGGCCTCGTAAGATATAATCAATTGTTTCTGGTTGATCCGGCATTAAATTACATTTTTGACACAAATCAAGCTTGCCGTAGAAGTAAGTTTCGATTCTTTCTCCTGGCTGTTGCAATCGCGCTTTCATTCGAAAAAGCCAAAAATCGCGGTCCTTATTATCGGGGAAAGCGGCTAAAAAATCATTGTTCCAAGTCAACCAATCTGTAGCCTTGTCTCCCTTAACTTTTTGCCAGTGGTATGCCGTGCTGTTTAGGGGAAAATAGCCCTGGGCTTGGGTCCGTTTCGCCTCATCCATCCAGCCTAATTGTTTCGCAAACCCAGTGGCGGGTTTAACGGTAAGCGGACTAAGCGGCCGCTCGGGGCCCCGGGATGCCGTGGGGCCCCGAATTGAGCAGAATTAATTTTCTTCCATTAAAGGGAGGGTGAAGTAGAAAATCAAGTGATTTTTTATCGATTCTTCTACTAATTACAAGACCAGTCTGCATAGTGAAACATTCAGGAAATACTTCCGAATGATTTTAAATATCAAATTAGGTTCCGATTTTAAGGATAATTTTAAAGAAGGTCGTCCGACCAATCGCGTAACGCCCTGCCTTTTTATTAACAAAAGTCTCGGGGCACGTTCCGTGTTGAATGAAATTTATCACGAGATTTCATAAAATTCGCGCGTGACGTGATAATCGTGGCGCGAGACACGGAACGTGCCACGAGAATTTTGTTAATAAAAAGGCAAGGCCTTACGCGATTGGTCGGAGGACCTTCTTTAAAATTATCCTTAAAATCGGAACCTAATTTGAATTTTAAAATCATTCAGAATTATTTCCTGAATGTTTGACTATGCAGACTGGTCTTATAATTAGTAGAAGAATCGATAAAAAATCACTTGATTTTCTACTTCACCCTCCCTTTAACATTTTTTTTATTTTCGAAGTAAAAAATGGAAGAGACTAATTAAGAAAATCCCGTCAGGGATTTTCTATTTATACTCAATCCGAAATCGTAATGTTAAACTCTATGGAGCTTAACATTATGAGGTGGAAACATTTTCGCGACCAAGGGGGTACACTTTTTCACAGCCTAACTTTACAGCACTAGCAAAGGCTGAAAAGGAATAGTATCTCATTTCTCGTAGTGTAAGGTTAACTTGGCCTTTTTGTATAGGTTTTAAAAAAAATATTTTAAACCACGCGCTAGCTCACGCGCCAGCACGCGCTGCATTTCAATAAAAGTTTCAATTCAAATCTCGCGCTTAATTTCACCATTTTGATTCTCTAATTAAGTTCACGTGATTTTTTTTAAAACTCTTTGGGCCTATTTTTTTGTCTTTCTAAGCCTAAGGTTAAATGATCACAAAGAAATCGTTGGAGAATTTTTATAATTTTCACATGGTTTCAACGATTATTTTGTATAGTGTGTTTTTATACAGTGCCTTGTATTATCCGACCATTCCAATTTCCAAATGTAAGTTACGATTTAGTGAAATACAATATAATTAGTCTTAAAAAATTGGGCGAATGAGTTTGACTATTCCAGAACTAATTTATTCCCAAATAACGTTTCTCCCCAAAAAGGGACAGATATTATACAAAAACGAGTTTTGCTTCGCAGTCCTTAAAAAACTGCATTTATACACAATCCGCGGCACTTTTTCAAACCCACAAAGGGCCAGAAATTAGAAATTATTTTATGTATTGCAATTTGAAATTAAGTTTAATCGATATGAGAAATTTGGTTTTAATTGCGTAGTTCAAACATTTGTTATGATCAGAAATTTTACAACAAAAACGGGTATAAATGCGGCGTTTCGGAAAAAAGAGCTAAATCAAGGACGAATTGAAGTTTAAAACTTATACAAGATGTAACAACACACATATGAACAACTTTTCTGAATGTATGATAAATGCCAGAAATACGACACTGCTTTTAAAGCCACAAATCAGAATGAGGGACCTCATTTTAGGAGTAGTAAAACGACATTTTACTCGAAATAAGTGTTCTTATCTCTTCCACCCTGAAAAATTAAAATGCTAAATGCTCATTTTCTATTTTTCGCGTTAATTATTTGACAGGGATAAGTTTTTAGGGGAACAGATTCTATATAATTTCATACGTGAAAATCTAAGCTCCCTTTATCTCGAAACGCCGCATTTATACCCGTTTTTGTTGTAAAATTTCTGATCATAACAAATGTTTGAACTCCGCAATTAAAACCAAATTTCTCATATCGATTAAACTTAATTTCAAATTGCAATACATAAAATAATTTCTAATTTCTGGCCCTTTGTGGGTTTGAAAAAGTGCCGCGGATTGTGTATAAATGCAGTTTTTTAAGGACTGCGAAGCAAAACTCGTTTTTGTATAATAGTTTTAATAGGAAATAAATGACGAATATTTTCCCTTTCAGTATTACCAAGAAGGGATTTATATAAGACTAGCTGTTACCCGCGGCGTCGCTTGCGTGTAATAAGAACTTCCATCAAAATGATATAAAGTATGGGTAGATTTTACTGATGACTAATACTTTTGTAGCACCCTAGGAGCGAAGGCACTCGGCGTTGCCCGTCACCCCGTCGGGACATTTTTTATTACTTTCCACGTGGGCACTATTCCATAAAAAAGGGTTATTAAGTTTTTGGCCGCCATTTAAAAAGATGGCAACAAATCGAACCAAAAAGACCTTTAGCCCGTCTATATTTTAAAGGAAACCTGTGTACTAAATATTTGCGAAATCGGTTGAAACGCGCGGACTTTGTTGCATATAGAAAAGATTTTTTACATTTCTGGTCGCCATTTTTTAAGATGGGGGCGGATTGGAAAAATCTTTCTTAGTACGCGCCTACTACTTATGAGTAACGTTCCGGCAAATTTTCAGCCTTCTAGGGCAAGTGGTTTGGGCTGGGCGTTGATTATCAGTCAGTCAGTCAGGACTTTGATTTATATAGATATAGAAGACCTAAGTTACGAGATTATACGCTTCTACTCTCATACGCCGGTGTCAGTAAACAAGTAAGCCCCACCCCTTTCATGGCCGTCATTGCTCTGCGCTTTCCCATTGGATCCCATGGGGATAGGGCATACGGACGCGAATGAACTATTCCACCTAGAGAAAAAGCAAACCTCGAGCAAAGGACACAGAAAATGCAGTGCTGAAACGGTACGATGGTTGCTTTTAATTGCCATGAACAAGTTGGTTAAAGTTTTTGAACATGCATAACTTGATGGATTTTGAATATGTGTATCTACGTGAAAATCGTTCGTTCTGTAATTGTTTCTAAATTGAATACCAATGATTTCATGAGTTCCAAAAACCAAACCAAGGCTTAATGAAAAGGTAAAAGAAATAGATGGTGGAAAACATATAGCGTTTTTCTTTGCGGTAAAAACGAGCTGCTCCGAGACGGCGGCGCGTCTTACAAGGACCCAGTCGCTCCCTCCCGGTTTCCTCCCGGATTGATCCCAACCGCTCCAACTCTAGAGACGGAGCGCCTGAAGACGTCACAAAACAGCTCTGAAAATACTTTTTTCTTTCATTAGGAGCAACTACATTCGGTCCTCCGAGCTAGAGCGATGACGTTACACGTAAATTTGGAGCGATCTCGGAGCGCTCTCAGACGACCCCAAAGAAAAACGGTATAAGATAAAATATTAAGTCCCGGCTCATTTTCAAGGGAGGATTGTCGACTATCACGCGCGCACCGGACGCTATTTTAGGCCTTCTTATATAAATTTCTTCTTACAACTACTATTTAATTTTAATATCTTGAGTTTGGGGGGCCCCAAAATGGTTTCCGCTTGGGCCTCCACTTGACTTGAGCCGCCACTGCGCAAACCGCTCAAAAATAATAACCCATTCCTTTGCGCTTTCCCCGTGCTCACCACTGAAGGTTGGGACATTCCAAACTTGGTTAGCCGGAATCGCGATTGAAGCTGCAGGAGTTGGCTTATTGTTGAGAATGTCTACTGCCTGCTTAACTTGCGTTAGTAAGCCTTAGAGGTCTTCGGCCGACATTTTAGTTTTGGCGGGAGCAGGCTTTGTCTTGTTTTGATTTGGGTTAATTGAAATTTTCTTACCGTTGCGTAGGCTTGTATTATCGAGGTTATCCGTTAAAGTGTCCTCCACCGATGGTAATTGCCGTAAAATGTTGTCACGTGAAGCTACCGCACTCTGAGAACTAGCGGGAGTCGCCAGGATGATTTGTTTGATTATGATATAGTTTAAGCACAATTAATTATAACTGCGTATCGGAGCACAGTCACAAAATCCCACTTCTGCCACCATTTGTTACGCGGGTTTTTAAAAATTAGAGAGAGATTGTAACTTTTGAGAACACGATTTATTTTCTGACCATCTTTCTTAAAATCAAAAATACAAGTGAGGTTGTTTACCCGATTGCTGTACAGTTGGGTTATTTTGTTTAGCCTCCTGTGGGGTCCAGGTTATTTTCCATTCCAGAGGGAAAGAGTTTAAGTGTCAATAAAAAAAGGGGGGAGGGGACACCGACCCCTGTTAAAAAAGGAACGCTTAGAAAGTGAGCGTGACATTATTTGTATTTAAGAATTAAGATATGGTTTTGAGATGCTGTGGTTTTCTCATTATTAAAATTAAATCAGGGTTTATCATGCTAAGGGACATTAGGATAAATTTGTGTTAACAGGTAACTGCAATACATTGCTGACCACTGTATAAAAGTACTAATGCACCTGCGGTCTCTAGGAAATTTAAAAATACATTAAAAAAATCTCAAAATGTGCTTATCGCGCCGAGCTACGTCGATTTTGAGTGGTTTTTAAAATCACACCAAAATCTTATTTATCGCTCGATTGAGATGAAATCACTTTTAATGAGCGTTTTATAGGCAATTTAGCCAAATTTAAACAGAAATTTGTTCAAAAAATAGTTTTCAAAATTCAATTTTGAAAAAGAA
This sequence comes from Phalangium opilio, assembly GCF_054372755.1. Taxonomy (NCBI): domain Eukaryota; kingdom Metazoa; phylum Arthropoda; class Arachnida; order Opiliones; family Phalangiidae; genus Phalangium; species Phalangium opilio. Next base: position 194,460 of record NW_028324230.1, read on the forward strand.
TTCGAATTTTTTTCCTTTAAAATATGAAATCCGACCATACGATTTTTTACTGAAAATGAATTTTCACAGTTTTTCCAAAGCGCCGAATAATGTACAGGTTTTTACACGAGTGGAATAACTAATTCGTAAAGGATAATTTGCTTACGTAAACTCGCGCTTAGATTTTGTGATTCATATACCACGTTGCTTTATTACTTGTAAAACATATCAGCATAGGTGAAAATTTATAAAAAATTCAAGCGTTTTCAAAAACTTCTCCCGGCACTTCTCTTACAAGTGAGTACCTTTTGAGTTTGATTTCTTACGTTTTAATCATTATAATAAGAGATCTATTTCGTAATGTTCAACATATTCATAATCTTAGCTTGAAAAATTTAGATTAGTATAAGTCTACCATAAAATAATAAGTGTATTCTTTGGATTAAACCGACTGGAAAGTGTCAACAAGGTTTTTTCTACAGAGATACGGACTCTCAAACAAGGCAATATCAAGAGGGTTAGTCACTTAAATAATCAAGTGTACAAAACCGTAGAAATCGATTACTTGATTTCTTGATTTCTTAGAAAAATCATAAGTAATCACAATCATTCTAGTGGGTAATCAGAAATCTCCGATAATCACTGTAAATCACATTAAATCTTGAGAAAATCAGAAATATTCACATGATTTACTTGTAGTCTTTTGTAATATCCTCGGTAATCACACATTTCGTAAAATAATCACACATAATCATTCGAGCAATTTGAAAATCCAAAATTAAAATCGTAATTAGTTGAAATAGAAATAATCACTGCATTCATCGTAATTCACGAAGAATACAGTGGTGATCACGGCATTCATTAAAAAATCACCGGAATTCATGGGACATCAAACAGGAATCACAAATAATCTGCGGAAATAACGGGAAATCATTGTAAGGATTATCGAAATCACATAAGAAAATCTTAATCACGGAAATCAAGGAATTCATTCAGTAATTAACGGAATGCCCACAAAAATTCAGAAATAGGAAATCAGGTGTGCAAAATTTTTGTGAATGACTAGCCCCTCGGGCAATATAAATGCCAGTATAGTAATAGTCTTCAATCTAACCTATATCTAGAAACAATGTACTAAGAAGTGGGTAGAATTGTGCGTACGCTGGAACGTAAAGCTATTTACTCCCCATATCTGACCATTTCCTTGTTTTAGGGACAAATGTTTGGGAGCCCATACCTCTATAACTAGAGTCAGCAGCCTTAACTTGGAGTAGTTTTATTCGGAACGCTTTCTTGAAATCGTCATAACTTAAGTTTGGGACCTTCAAAAGAATACTTAATGGCTCAATTTTGTAGATTAAAATTCCATCTATTGTTCACTCTGTTTCATTCGGTACTGAAAAATCTGACTTTCCAAACCGTTGAGAAATTGTTCAAAATAGGGCCATCACTACGCGCTATCAGCTGCTATGTACACCTTGACATTTATGGAGCTTTCTTAAGAATGTGTAATAGTATTTCTTCACTTATCCTTAGAGACTAATAATTATATCACACACAAATTAATAAAAACTGTCTTTGTAAACAAAGACAGGAAAAAGTACTCTTACTTTCGTAATCGTCTCGACCGTTTGGTGGCTGCACCGTGACAGGAATTTGAAAATTTCTGTCTTCGGATCTTGGCGCTATACGACTTCTGACGTCACAGTAGTCTGCGGAAGATGCCCAGTCGTAACCAATATTTTTTGTACTTAGAGGCATGATAAACTTATGACACAACAGAGTTTCGAATGTGACGCAAAAGCAAACGATAACTGTCCTCGATGTATTTCGTGTGTTCATAATACAAGGCTTTTTTTACACTTAGGTAAATATGGGCTTCTCCGTGCTGATTTGCCTAATTATTACAAGTACATCGATTCAATGGTCCGAGGGAATGGAAGATGGTATAAATAACGTCAACGACGTTTTGATCGAAATATTCGAAGATGTTAACCTAAGGAACAAGATCATTTCCTCATTGATGAGATCCGTACCGAAGATATCTCCAACAAAAGCTTTCGGAAGTAAAATAATAAATGCGGAAGAGATTGATACTGCGATACCCCTGAAAGTCTTGAACTGCATGAAATCTCTAGAATATATGTCAACGAATATACAGAGCATGTGGGTGCTACAAAGTAAGTTAAAACATAACCATCGTTAAAAAATCAAGAACATTGTGATTTAAGTATGGTTAGAATTTCGTTTACAGTAAAGAGAGTGGTTTGCCTGTTTATTCTTAATAACAGACACAATTTGTTGAAGAATTTGGTGAAATTTCATGATTAAAATCAGCAACACCATGGAAACGTTTTTAGAAATCTTTTAGTTGCAAGGTTGCAAACCCCTAGCCTTTGATCCCGTTAGGAACGCCTTATTTTAGCATTATCAGAAGTCCATTAAATTAGCCAAGGAAGTAAACAATTACAATAGCTGGTATAACGTGTACGTTTCTGCTGGGATAAGAACTCCTTTTAACTCCATGGTTCAATTTTCCCCCTTTCCCAAAACTGTTAGAAATCTCGAGCTCCTCTCTAGGAAGTCTTTCTTGACGTGAGCGGGGCGTGACTCCTTCAGCCCATGAACGCTGGATCTCTTTTACTTTCAATAGGTTTATGAAAAGTCATAAAAAACTGAATGACCTTGAGTGTTCCAAAATTCATACCCCCATCCCTTCTCCTGATTCTATGCTAAAGAGGACTCAATTTTATAGTGGAAGAGGGCGTTTGCGGTCCCTTTAGAGATACTTTGTTCATTTTCAGCCAATAGATTTTCTCAATAGGGCAAATTTTGGCGTACGAGTCGCACCGAAACTGGAGATCTGAGAAAAGTTATCGCTAGGTGGTGAATGTGTCGCCCTTCTTCAGTATTGTTACACAGGAGAGGGGAGTCCCAAACCCCGCTTTTGGATACTTCCTAGGCTAATTTAATGGACTTCTGGCTTTGTGAATAATCCCTCATTATGCATCGTTTAATTGAATTTGAAATTTGTGTATAAATACGCTAAATTAAAGCCGGGTAGCTTAGACAGTATGACATAGAAGTAGAATTGACAGCTAACAAGAATGTTTCTTTCTTCTTCAGTGTTGGATTCTATTGGTAAACCACCGAGTGGGATTTTATTAGGAAACATCTATTGGAGTGGAAGTTTTGATGAATGTGTACGAGTAAAGGCGCCAAAATCCACAGAATTTCCATCGGGATTAAAAGGGAGATACTGCAAGTTTGGAACGGAAGTAAACGGGGTACTACAAATTCAGATAATGTTTCATCAAAAGTACATGTTATAACAAAAGGTTTCGGTGTCACACCTTACGAACGTAACCCAATAGACCATTTCGATGTAACTAAAGCCTGGTCCACATTAGGCTCGCGCTGTAGTGTTCGCGCCTTCGTCTATTTGCATCTTTGCAACAGATCACGAAAAATATTTGAGCTACTGTTCAGATACACGCAAACATTTTGCTATTGCTATTGTGAGAGCCAATGAAATTTGAGCAATCATCTACAATGTCCATATTTATTAATAGTGACTAGACTGAGCTGCACGCTGCTTTCGCCACGAAAAAGTGACGTAAACGAAACTAATTGAAACCCTCCACAACCCACCTTTCCTCTTGTCTGTGATTGGTGCTTTTCTCGCGAAGGCACAAAATTCTTCGACTAGTGGCAAGAAATTTGTATCTTCGCGGGGTGAGGACGCAAAGTAGCGAAAACCCAATGTGGACAGTAACGCGATCTTGCAAACATGTAAAGCAAACTTTAGCAAAGTTGCGAGCGCGCAAAATGTATCAGTCTGCAGTTCTGCACAGAGGGAAAGACATGGAGGTAGGCCTAAAACTTTGCCTTCCATTTCGCTTTTTGGCGCCAGCCCTGTAGTCTTTGTATCAAGAGAGTGCACAGAGACGAAAATGTGTTAAGCTCCTTGTATGTCTAGATTTTGGGGGCGGTCTGCCCCTTTTTTACATCGAAAAGTGCTATCACATTCAGTTTTAGCTACGCCATTTAAAAAAAATTATTTTACGGCCTTTATTGACTTATTTTTAACAACTGGCCGTTTTGTTCTTGTCTTTAACCAAAGTTCGAATTAACATCCCTCTACTCGAAGTAGGACGGCTTAAAAAGGGGATAGGAAATTGGGGAAACGGTTATGACTTGGCACGATAACTCTTGCTAGATCGAGACTTTTTTTAATATATATATACTTGTGATTTCATCAATTATTAATTATATTAATACTAAGCTTTCTGAATAACTCATTTTGCACCAAAACTACGCGAGTCTTGATGTCATTTTGAAACACCGCTACGATTCTTAATCTCAACTATAGATCAGTAAAAATCTGTTATAGCACGAGTTACTATCTTAGAATATTTTAACACCGAGTACCGATCAGATGATAATTCTGTATCTAATTGACGAAAAATATTGATTCCTAGGCCTACTCCGAATAGTTCATTGGACAAAGTTTTGACGTTTTCAAATGTTAAAAAATTAAAAATAGGGAGTATATGTCTTTTCAGGAATCCAGTGGTTTCAGATTGGGTCTCTGCGTTCCGAACCCGTGTGGCGCTCAAGAACTACAGCATAGTTATATTCGAAAAATAATTGTAGAAACGTTTTTCGAAAACAGGATCCTTAATAGTAATGAAATATTTTGAACTCATTATGGTCGAACGAGTATGGAATTGGACATTATAGTACTATTTTCGGCAGTTACCTTGTCACAATTACATTTCGAACCCCAATTTATATCTAATATTAAACTACTCTGTCGACAGGATACCATGACCCTGTTTATGAAAAGTCGCTCATTATATATTTACGTTATTTATTGAATCTGAAAAAAAAATATGTTATATTTTAAAGAAAGAATGAAACTTACAGACTATCAATCGATTAGACTAATGAAACGACATAAAAATTCTTGAAAAATTGTAATTTGTTTGTAAAAGGAATCGCCATGGATGCCTTAAACCAATGAGCGATCGAGTTTCCACGTAATGTTTTTAGAGACCTCTCCTTTTGTTTCTCAAGAACCCTAGTGCCGTATTATTCTAAAGGTTACTAATATTTGAAGAGATTCGGTTATTTTACTAGTTTAATAATTTTTAAGTGGCCATTTCATACTCCTTTCACCAAAAACAAAATTACATCTATATCTCGCTTGCTCCATGGAACAACATCATGATGTTACGTACTATATTCAATGTTACTTTTTTAGGTAGTATGCCAGTTGAAGCACTAAAAAATATTCTCCCAGTTTCATTTCTGGGTAATATTTTATCTACGCATGATATTGTATGCACTCCAGTTGATGAATCTTTACCTTTCCGGACAATCATATGCGTGTAAGTAAACCGTAAATTAACGGAATAATCCAGGACTACGAAAAATTCGAATTTTTTGCCACATCGTATGATGGATATCTACGATGAGGCTCTTAGTTTGATCTGCCCTGTAGTAGTAGTATTAATAGTGAATGAATGAATGAATAGGATATTTATTGTGCATATAAAAACTATACATATAGTTCACGAGAATATACACATTAATTTTCAGGAATACAAGTACAAGGATAAACATATAACTTTAGTCCAATTGAAAAAAAATAACATTTGTAAGCTAACGAATTTGTTTTATAGAAATGGAAAAAATATCAAAAACTAATGAATACTTATTATACGTCCTTTGAAAGCGGTTAATTGGATTTAAAAATTTACATGGTACATAAAAGGTGACATTATTACGGAGAGTATGAGGAACTAGATAGTTTAAATTAGCCAATAGGTCGCTAAGCGTTATTTGATTATTTATTAATTTATGCAGAAATTTTATATCTAATAGATCTAATTGGTAATCAATGGACGGAAGGTCCAAGCGAGTTAGCAAAACTGCGTAATCGTAAATCTCATGACGTAAAAAGAAAGTGTGACTGTAAGACATGAATTTACGCTGAACGGCCTCAATACGCTGTCTTAAGTACGAGCTGCAGCCACTCCAAGCCACTGAACCATAGAGAAGTCTCGATCGCACGAGACTGAGATATAGCATTCGAAAGTGTTTTAATGATCTGAGCGAGCGACACAGCTTTAACGCTACTCCCAGTGTCCTACGACAGCGATTTACTGCTTGCGTTACGTGTGCTCGGAAGAGCAGAGCGCGATCGAAGGTAACACCGAGATCAGTAACTTCCAAACGTGTAGGAATAACTGAATTCCCTATGGTGTAAGAGACACAAATTTCTCGACTAATGCGCCTGGTGAAGGCAACTTGTAATAGTAATAGTAATAGTAGTAGTAATAGTAGTAGTAATAGTAGTAGTAATAGTAGTAGTAATAGTAGTAGTAATAGTAGTAGTAATAGTAGTAGTAATAGTGGTAGTAATAGTAGTAGTAATAGTGGTAGTAATAGTAGTAGTAATAGTGGTAGTAATAGTAGTAGTAATAGTAGTAGTAATAGTAGTAGTAATAGTAGTAGTAATAGTGGTAGTAATAGTGGTAGTAATAGTAGTAGTAATAGTGGTAGTAATAGTAGTAGTAATAGTGGTAGTAATAGTAGTAGTAATAGTGGTAGTAATAGTGGTAGTAATAGTGGTAGTAATAGTGGTAGTAATAGTGGTAGTAATAGTGGTAGTAATAGTGGTAGTAGTAGTAGTAGTAATAGTGGTAGTAATAGTGGTAGTAATAGTGGTAGTAGTAGTAGTATTAGTGAATGAATGAATAGGATGTTTATTGTGCATATAAAAAACTATACATATAGTTCACGAGAATATACACATTAATTTTCAGGAATACAAGTAAAGGATAAACATATAACTTTAGTCCAGTGGAATAAATAACATTTGTAAGCTAACGAATTTGTTTTATAGAAATGGAAAAAATATCAAAAACTAATGAGTACTTATTATACGTTCTTTGAATGCGGTAAATTGGATTTAAAAATTGACATGGCACATAAAAGGTGACATTATTTCGAAAAGTATGAGGAACTAGATAGTTTAAATTAGCCAATAGGTCGCTAAGCGTTATTTGATTATTTATTAATTTATGCAGAAATTTTATATCTAATAATTCTAATTGGTATTCAATGGACGGAAGGTCCAAGCGAGCTAACAAAAGTGTGTAATCGTAATTCTCATGACGTAAAAAGAAAGTGTGACTGTAAGATATGAATTTACGCTGTACGGCCTCTATACGGCCTCTATACGCTGTCTTAAGTACGAGCTGCAGCCACTCCAAGCCACTGAACCGTAGAGAAGTCTCGATCGCACAAGACTGAGATATAGCATTCGAAAGTGTTTGAAAGATCTGAGCGAGCGACATAGCTTTAACGCCACCCCCAGTGTCCTACGACAACGATTTACTGCTTGCGTTACGTGTGCTCGGAAGAGCAGAGCGCGATCGAAGGTAACACCGAGATCAGTTACGTCCAAACGTGTAGGAATAATTGAATTCCCTATGGTGTAAGAGACACAAATTTCTCTACTAATGCGCCTGGTGAAGGCCACTTGTAATGACTTGGTGGGATTAATCGGTAAATTGTTTTTGTCACACCACAAGGACAGTGCGGTTAAGTCAGCTTGGAGCTTGCGGCAGTCGTCACGTGAGTTGATAATTTTACAGATTTTATGATCATCAGCAAAAGCTATTAATTTCGAGTACTTAATTGAAAATTGCAAATCATATATATACAAATTGAATAATAAAGGGCCAAGAGATGAACCCTGGGGAACACCGCAGTTCACTTGGTAAATATTAGAGCTAAGTACGCCACTACATTTAATCCGGTTGGTTCTAATTTCCAAATAGGAGCGAAACCACCCTAACAGTTGGTCCCCCACACCCAAAATACGCATCTTATCTAGTAAATATGAATGGGAAACCCGATCAAAAGCCTTGGCCAAGTCGAGGTAAACAACATCGACCTGGCCACGACTTTCCACCTCCGGCGCTACGTAGTTCATGAATGTCGCGAGGTTAGTGTCAACACTCCTTCCCGGCACGAAGCCATGTTGACAATCGTATGGGAAGGTGGAAAACCAAGCCTGTAACCTACCATGCACCAACATGTCAAATAATTTGGCCAGGGTGCATAATAAGGAAATAGGCCGATAATTTTTCACATCACATGCTGCACCCGATTTATAAATGGGGGCTACCACAGCTTGTTTCCAAATGGTAGGGAATGTTTGGGTTTTTAAAGATAAGTTGTAAATATGGGCAATTGAGGACAGTAATAGGTCACCGCAACCCTTAATAATAAAGGCCGGAATCTTATCCGTACCAGTAGATTGCTTATTAGGTAGTTTTAAAATAGCACGGTAGATTTCTTGTTCTGTGAAAAACATGGAGGATAAAGGGCGGTGTTCCGTAGAAGACGAATCGTAATCATAACGGCCACAGGAAGGGCGCTTATCAACTGAAATACGGGAAAAATGGTCCCCGAAGTGAGCTGCGAGTTTCTGAGGATCCGTAACCATTTCTTGGCCAAATTTTAGAGAGATGCGAGGGGAAGCAGCTTTGATGTTCCCGTTCACAAAGCTCCAGAATTTCTTAGGACGTGTCAAGGCATAGTAGTAGTAGTAGTAATAGTAGTAGTAGTAATATTAGTAATAGTAGTAGTAGTAATATTAGTAATAGTAGTAGTAGTAGTAGTAATATTAGTAATAGTAGTAGTAGTAGCACTTATAGTAGTAGTAATATTAGTAATAGTAGTAGTAGTAGCACTTATAGTAGTAGTAATATTAGTAATAGTAGTAGTAGTAGCACTTATAGTAATAGTAATAGTAGTAGTAGTAGCACTTATAGTAGTAGTAGCACTTATAGTAGTAGTAATAGTAATCGTAGTAGTAGTAATAGTAATAGTAATAGTAATCGTAGTAGTAGTAATAGTAATAGTAATTGTAATTGAATTGAATTGAAAAGGTGTTTAATGTGCATAAAAAGAATCATACAAAGATTCACGAGAATATACACTGTGTGATAACATCATAGCAAAATAACAAAACTATTACATATATACAAGACGTTTAACTCGAAAATTAACAGTTGCATTTATAATTATGCATTTGTGCAAAATTGACAGAGAATATGCATCCTGTTAATAGGGATTAGGCTTGAGCCCTTAACATAGAATGTACCAGGGTTGATTCTTAAAAGTCGAGGAACATTAAAATTTAATTTTCCTAGCAGGGAGGGAATTGGCATAAAATTCTGTATTAGTTTGAAAATAAATTTGAAATCAGTGAGTGAACATAGACGTTTTATAGTAGGGAGTCCAAGGAGATTAAGGATATCTTCATAGTTATATTCTATATTTTTAAGATAGTTTCGAAAACAATACTCGACAAATTTTCTTTGAACACTCTCTATTTTAGCGACAAGGTAGGCGCTACAACCCCCCCCCCCCAAGCAATCCAGCCAAATGTAAGACTCGATCTGACCAGACTTAGAAATAGAAGCCGGAAGTGCGAAAGAGAATTCAATTTCTTAGTTAATTTATATGAAACCGCGAGTGTTCGCCGGCAACGCTTTACACAGTAGTGATTATGGTCATAAAAATAAAGTCTGTGGTCAAACTGTACGCCCAGATCTTTAATAAGATCTTTTCGAGGTATTTTGTTAGAATCGATGACGTAGTTCGTGATCACTTTTCGGAAAATGCGTCTCGTATAGGTCACATGGACTGATTTGACTGCATTTATAGGTTCGGGAACGAGTAGTTGTATTTTCAAAAGAGTATTCGAAAACAAAAAGGGTCAGGCGTAGTCCAAACTTTTGGCAGGGCCCATTAAATTAGCCTAAGAAGTATCCCAAAGCAGGGTTAGGGACTCCCTTACCTTGCGTAGCAATACTGAAAAAGGGCGACACATTCCCCACCATAAGACCAATCAAAAAATAACATCGAATGATTTTAAAATTACAATTAGTTTGAAATTTCACGGATAGTTTTAAATAAGTACCTCCGACCAATCGCGTAACTTCCTGCCTTTTATTACTGGACGACTTTATACTCAAGTTCGACTTTTTGAAACGCAGAAAGATGCCTGAAGTGGTTTTCTATGCGTGGATAGCTGTATTCGCTATCATAAATAATACCAGAAGTTTATAAGATATGATTGATTAGTTTGTCACTGGTTACTGAGAGCTTGTCATGAAGTGACGTAGGTGAAACGTCATAGATCCTGGTAAGACGCTGTCAGAGACTTAGTACAGACTTAATATCAAAATGGACTGCGATGTAATTCAAACTACCTCTCAGTTGCTCTCTAGCATAGGAGAGCCTAGTAGGCAGTATCATGCTTAAGGAACATATCTTGTAAACTTTTGATAATACTCTATGAAATATGTCTGTGGTTCCACCCCCGTGTCTTTCCCTCTTAGATACATCGAAATGGTCTATTCGCTGAATAATAACTAAATAAATTAATAACACTCTACAAAACATGTCTTTCAATAATTCGACGTGTCGTAACTAGCTCCCACTTTGCTGGTTATTTCTACTTCTATTGGTTGTTATACTGATCGTGGGTACATTTGTGGATTTCAAATTGAGCCAATCACGTAATATTGAGCTTAAGACGCTCCCGAACCTTTCGGTTCATTCAACTTCCGATGATGAAAAGTTTGGTTCTTCAAAACTTCAGGAACACGTGTCCAAACAACAAAGCGCAGTCAGAAAATATACTGGTAAAATGATCTTTACAGGTAAGCTGGTTTAATTTTGAAAAGAATCGCAATATTGTTCGAGGAAATTTCACAATTCCTCTCGTGAAAGATTTATGTTCCTCAACTTATTTATAACGTTTAAAATTGTATAAAGAAATCATACAATGCTTCTCCGTAATAAAGAATTCAAGTATCATCTTCGACACATCAAATAGGTCTAGCGATCTCAGTTGCTTACACGGAATTCGCACAATTACCATGGCCTGGGTTATAGCTTGTCATACGATCATGTTTGGTTTCACATCAATGGGTACGTTTAAACTGTTTAGTACATAACCAAGGATAAATTTAATTTTAGAAGTAGGAATGGAGAACGGTTAGTACTTACTTCATTCCGACTGGTAGTTCCCTCTAACACCTAACAAAAAGTTTAAATTATCTTATTGGCTCACTTAAACTACGTTTTGATGACGTTGCTGATGGGGACTGCGGAAAATACGAAATTCCTTTTTACCTCTATCGCTATGACCCGCCATTATTTTCATACCTCTCCGTCCCGCGGAAGGGGGTCCGGGACTTTGACGCGCGCCCAGATTACTCTGTTCTCCATTTCTGCTTCTAATATTTAATCTATCCTTGACATAACTGAAAATAATTTTCTATAATTTTCAGACAACTCACCCGATATGTATATTAAGTTATTTATGCCACATTTTAGTGTGCTTACGCACGGAAGCTTCTCTATTGATACTTTCTTCTTAATGAGGTAGAGTTAATATTAAATTCTAAGTAATTTAGCGTTCGATGTTCATTAATGGTTTTCACTTTACCAGTGGATTTCTTACTTCGTACCTTTTCTTAAAAGAACAAACCGTCAAAATTTCAAAATGGAATATTTGCAAACTGTACATTCTCAGATATATGAGGTAAAATTAAGAAATATTTCCAATTCAAAATCACGTAGCGGTTATCATAATCATTTTACCAGTAAAATACTTCCTAAAAGTGGTCTCTCCAACCTACCGTCTCTTGACATTACCGTCGTGGGCATACTTTTACACATTTTATACCTTTCTACTGAGCAAAGGTATACAAAACGTTTTTTGACTGAAGGCTATTGAAGTTGTCCAATAGTTATAAACAAGCTGTTTACTCGGTTTAAAGTCGTACTCTGAATTGTTGGATATTTCCATGTTTTAGCGGCCAATGTTTGGGCGGACGGATATCTCCACAACGAAATGTTGTACACCCCATGTTCTTAGATACTTTCCACTCAGTTGGACCCAATAAACACGCTCTTTAATTTGTGATGGACCTTTCAAAAACACCCTATATCATTATTCAGGGCTGTACTACCTAGGCACATTGGAAACCACAATTAAGGAGTATTTCCAAATGATTTTTTGACCTTGTCATTTACAGATTGACACCAGCATTCATGACGGTTCTATTTTGCTTCATCGCATTGCCACCACTTTTTGGAACTACAGCAAATTGGAATTATCTCGAGCATCAGAGGGAAGTATGCTATAAAAACTGGTGGCAGAGTTTGCTCTACATCTCCAATATTAATCCAATGGAACAGCAAGTAATTAATAACCAAATTATATATTTGAAAACCTGCCTTCGGGTCTGTCTATGAGTTTGGAAACGATAATAGGCATTGTAAAAGCACTCCACTGCAATATCGAAAAGGTTAAGACAGAATACTTGGTATAAATCGGTCAGGACTATATAGTTTTGTAGAGTTTATAATTCATGGAATAGCGACAGTGCATTTAACCGAATTCACACTGGTTTCATATATCCCGATGAATGATTTATATTTTTAGTGCATAACTTGGGGGTGGTACCTTTGCTGTGACGTCCAATTCTTTGTAATTGCTCCATTGTTTTTAATATACTTAAAAAGGTTTGTTCGCTTGTTTTTGAAGATGCTTCGAGTCTTAAGTGGTTTTAGTGGCGTGTATTTACTATAGCCCCAAGACGTTCGAAAGAAAAATTGGTTTTGTTATCCCTTTAACGATAATACTTGTTTCGTGGTTCACTACATTTTTTGTAACCTGGGAAAACGATTTCACAGCGGCAGGCTACATTTATAATAGACGAAATATTACCGGAGTGTTTATTGACATATCGTGAAACTTGCGCAAGTAGGTTCAACACATTTATAGTTAGACGACTATGGACCAAAAAAGGAGGGACACTTGATATTGGGGTTAAGACGGAACATCATTCATGCGGACCAAAAGACCACCATTTAAGTTTATTTTTTAAGAGGAAATGATCCTGACATCGGATGACGTCACAACACTAAATTATAGACTTCAACTACAGGGTCTTTAAGAAAAGTAATACGATTTGCCTTAGAACTTAGGCCTCAAAATTTCAACTTCTAATCTGGTTGTTAAGCACCTCAACGTAAATGTTCTCCTCAAGACGACTGTCCATGTCTTGCAATACAATTGCAAGCACAATTACCGGCCTTATTATATCCACCTCCATCAAGCTTTAACAGACGAGGATTACCTAAGACGGCAAGACCTTTGTCTTACACTCTTAAAACTCATGGGTTGAATGAGTTGGGCTATTTGAATTTTAACTACAATTTGGTTAAAAAATAACCCACTAGCAGTTGAATAAGTATTTCCTGGTAGTTTGGGATGGGGTTGTTTTAAACCTAAAAAATATGGTTATTGCAGTAACCCAAATTGGGTCATTTGCAATTTTAGGCAAACCAAGCATACAAGTACATGCTATTGTACACAAGATGGATGTTTAGAAAACTTGCAATAATAATATTTAAGTAATGTATAAAAAACCACTTCAAATAATAATATAAAAAAGATTCTTGGAATATCAAAATGAAACAGAGCTACAAAATTACTAAAGGAGTCGAAATTACAAAAATATTTCAATATATTCATTTTATATTATGAAGACAAGGCGAACTGCAAAAGCGGCGCACTAGTGTATCAACGCTCACACTACTAGACGACTTAGTTATTCTTTCTGCATTCATTTTGAGTTGGGAAACAAGATTATCATAAATAATAAAATAAATATAATTAATATGATATATTTTCTTCGATAGTTATTCACCTTATTGCGCGTTACATCGTTTTCAAAAATAACTATTGAACATTCTTGAGAGACTAGACTAATATTGACGTTTGAATTTAAGCATACGCCTGTTGTCTCGTCTTACTCAAATCGGTACATAACGTTTCGAATCTTGGTTATGGATAAGAACAGCGCAATTGCGTAAACCTGTGTTGGAAGCCCCACCATTGGGAGGCTAGACGTTTCTCGTAACCCTAGCCGATCGCCGCGCATGTCTAAGCCTTAACGATGATGGTGGTGTAGAAGCCAGTAACTACAGACTGGTGCCAGTGTCGGATGGACATATAAGTAGAGGATGGTGGTGTTAGACAGACAATAGAATAATAGCCAGTATAAGTGGAATACAAATTTCAGGGAACTGTAAATGCGGTCTAGAAATTGAGAACACATATGCTCCGACTTTCCAACTGCGAACGCGGTCCCCTGGGGTGTAGCAACAGACAAGCACGTAGAAATTAGAACGTCTCCGTGACATAAGTCAGGTAAAACTAAGCAGTGATCTTACAATATCGTGGAAGCTGAAATTAGGAACGTGAGGTGGGAAAAAAATGCTTAGCTATGTAATAAACAGCAATTTGGGTTCTATTTTGAGAGGTTTTAAACAACAAAAAATTTTGTTTGTTTCAACCCAAAATTATGTAAAAATTTAACCCAATTTGAGGCTACCTTTTATCCCAAAGTTGCGTCAAAATTACAATTAACCCTTACTAGGGTTGTTTTTTACAGAAATATGATGGTACAATTTAACTAGTAAAGGGGTTACTGTTTAGCCCAAATCTGAGTTATCGTTTACGATGACTCAACATTGGGTTAAATAAACAACCAATTCAAGGGTCAAGGAACAACAACCCAAAAAAATGGGTCGGTTAAATACTGACCCAGCAAAGAGTAAAAATAACCCTTTTTGGGTCAAAAACAACCCAACATTTTTAAGAGTGTACCATGCTTGAATTAAATGAAGACGAACCATTATTTTTCAGAAAAGTACTGTTTTCTGACGAGGCTACATTTCACAGGTATGACGTACATCACTGGATCCAAAGTAATCCTAATTGGTTTCGACACAATTACCATCAAATGCTATGGAAGGTAGATGTTTGGGTGGGCAAACTTGGAAACCAAATTAGCGTACCCCTATTCTTCGATGAAAACATCACTAGAGACATTTACTTGGACATCCCGCGTCATTACTAAGTTTAGTGCTTGCAAGACACGGACAGTCGCCTTCAACAACGCCTCCAGCACGATGGTAAATACATCGAGGTGTTTACCAAACAGATTAGAGTTTGCAATTTCAGGCCTTAATTTTAAGGCTAATCGTAGGACTGTGCTTTAAAATATTTTGTTGCATTAGGCATATTCCCCAATATTCCTTTTGTACCATTTCATTTGCATACAATAAAACCCTAAATCCAAAACGTATTTATTACACCCTGTACTAGAGGTCTATAATTTTGTATGGTGAAGTCACCCCTTGGCAGTATTGGGGTTGTCCACAATGGAAGGTGTTGGTCTGATCTTTCCGTCTCAAGAAAACAAGTTGTTCAAACCCCAGACACTAAACCCTTATATTTCTGCCTCAATACACGAATCCCCACAAGGCCTAAGAATTGTTATATGAAAAGCGATCTAACAATCCAAAGTCAAATAAAATTGTTGCATAAACGGTTTTTAGTATTTTGATCTACATTTTAATTTCCTTTTTAGAGCACATAATTACTTTGATACTGTTTACATTAAACCACAATATCGTATTCAACGTACATTATTGGATCTTTGTTAGGATATGTTTTGTTATTTGTTGAAAAATCAGGGACCACACTGAGCAGAGTAAGTTAACGCATTTACTATTATCCTGAAAGTAGAATCCCACCTGTTAACGCCTTTTTTAAATTAATAGAAGCAAATAATATCAGGATGGACACTCTCTTGCTTCGCTCTTCTTTTACCTGTCTATGGTCTTCATTTTGTTGACCATGGACCAATAATAAACACGCTGTTTAATACATTTTCGAGGAGTGTATGGGCCACTGGAGTCGCTTGGGTAATTTTTGCTTGTTCAACAAATCACGGATGTAAGTATTTTATGATTGACAATTTGGTTGGAGAAAAGTGCTCGTAAAAGTCTGAACCATGGTATAACACCATAGATTTCGCCAAAATTGTTCACGGTAAGTTTAATCAGAGATATAAAAGATTCGCGTGAATGAAAGATAAACTTTTATATTTATACCAGAAAGTTTTACGTCAACAATGAATTTCTAAAATTCACAAACGTCACCAATTCAGTGTAGTCAAACGAATTTTGCTTAAATCATAACAAATGACCTCCTTGATGGCCAGATGCAGGTTTAAACAATATTAGGCTAGTAAAGATAAATACGCGCGGCTAACCTAAACGAGAGTAGAATTCCGAGCATTATCATGCCCGGGAACGGTCAAGCTTAAAAATAAATTATTATTTTCTTTCCATGCAGGCTCAGTTAATGCCCTTCTTTCCTTGAAAATTTGGGTTCCTTTAAGCCGGCTGACATATTGTACCTACTTGATTCACCCAATTGTAATATTGATGTACAAGATTGAGACTGACGCGCCTAATCACTTTAGCTATGGCTTAACGGTAAGAACATTTGATCAAATTAATCCAAGATCTTTTAGATTTAGCTTTGAAACAATAGCCAAGCTCCAATAAGCGTCTTCAATGTTAAATAAAGGGTAAGTAACCCTCAGTATCGGTAGCAGTGAGCATATATGGAAGGGGTCTCAAAGAGACCAAATTCTCCGTCATCCCCACTTTCTAAACTGGTACAGAACACTGGCTCTGTCCTACAGTTCCGTACATGCGCAATCAGCACGAAAGATAGAAATTTGCTTACAATCCCGAGGAAGGACTCACTTCCGTAACGGTCTTTTCTCATTTGCCCTATTGAACTTTATTCTTAACGGATCACGTGAGGTCTGGTTCCGAGGCAGGTGCCCTTGAGATATAGAAACGGCTATGCCCTTCACTCTTTGACCCTCTTTGACTCCGTGTCTGGGCATACAAGGGGGTTGATCCATTGTCATCTTTGGGCAATCTCAGGCCCCAAAAAGCAAGATGGAAGGGACCTTCTTTGCCCACTTTCTTTCTATCTTGTTTACATGGAAGATGCTTATAATCTCAGTAGCTTTGTTTACTAGTCCACCCTTGAAGGAGAGAGGGACGGAGTAGTAATCACCATACGTACAACGTATAAGACTGTACCCCACCTATGGCAACGAAGTCCTCCCAGCATCCTCAGAGTTTCAGTAGGGTGTCCCTTGTGTCTTAAAGCAACAGGCATTATCACGCCTAGCATTCTGGCCAACATTCTGTGCACGAATTTTAGCTTGCCAAAGAAAGAAACTAATCAGATCCAGGGCATTAGGTCTGATTGGTTCCTAAATTTGGCTAAACTAACCTTTACCAAGCTTAGCCACTGTGTAGTTGAAAAATGATCTTTAAGGGGCACCCTTTGTTTTAAAACAAGAAGCTAGTTGTCATGCAATGGTGCTACACACCAGCACATAACAATCGCCTACCGAAGGCTCCATCTTACCTCTTTTCTCCCTGGTCCACCCACACTGAATCACGCACATCATCACGTCTAGTAGAATTTTTAGTCCTAGCAGAATTTTCTTAGAGGTGAAACAATAGGAATTTTTCAGTTCAGAGATTTCTTCGGATATTTTGCTTTGTCGTATATTTTATCTTTCTTTCTGATATTACTCGTGGAATTGCCAATGACGAGAATAATCAAGCTTTGCAGATCAATCAAAACACATCCGAAATATGAGGAATTGAACGAAAATGGGGAAGTTGTATAGACCTGAACCAATTATTATTGTGTACCCATAACGCCAGGGGTGTTTTATAATGGTTCCCAACGTATTTAATCAATAATA
The DNA here is from genome assembly GCF_054372755.1 of Phalangium opilio. Taxonomy (NCBI): domain Eukaryota; kingdom Metazoa; phylum Arthropoda; class Arachnida; order Opiliones; family Phalangiidae; genus Phalangium; species Phalangium opilio. Next base: position 212,198 of record NW_028324230.1, read on the forward strand.
TACTGAATAAAAATCAATTAAATCTAAAGGGGTATTATATTAGTAATATTAATTAGTATTATTAAAGTATAGCGATTCATTCTGTCTCACAGAATTAAGCTGCGAGAGATCAAGCAGTTCCATAGTTTATCTAAGTCGAAAATCGAGCTAAGCTCATTTTTTTGCATTACGTCAACAAATCTATACAGTTGTATTCAAAAATTAAGTTGAACAAGGCCATGACTGGTGTACAGGTTTTTACTAGAGTGTAATTACTAATATGTAAAGGATATTCTGCTCTACGTAAACTCGCGCTTAGATTGCGTTATTTATATACCAGGTTGCTTTATTACATGTAAAACGTATCTGCATTGGTGAAAATTTATAAAAAATTCTAGCTTGAAGAAAACGTTTTCAAAAACTTCTCTCGGTTCCTCTCTTACAAGTAAGTACCTTTTGAGCTTGCTGGCACATGTTTAACCATTATAATAGTAGATCTATTTCGTAATGTTCAACATCATCTTAATATTAGCTTGAAAAATTTAGATTAGTTAAAAGTCTGCCATGAAATTGAGGGTGTATTCTTTGGATTAAACTGATTGGAAAGTGACAACAACACTCATTTACGTAGATACGGACTCCCAAACATTGATTGGCCCCCAAAAAACAATGCAATATTGACCCATGTTCTATTTTATCTTGATAAAATAAGATTTTAATGCAAAAATCTTCGTATTTGTAAATCAAGTCTTTGGTCAACTCTTTCACACGAGGCATATTAGAGGACTTGTTAATATTCGGGTTCGTCACGAATAGGTTGATAGCTACCTCAGTGTTACTTCGCTCGTCCTAAGTTCAAATATAATAGGCGGTTTCTACACCTGCCCTTTAATTCAAGCAGAAAGGCACAGAAAATTGCAAGTTAAATAAAACTATGTATTGCTGATTATATATTTTAACTATAATGTCTATAATACATATATTAATATAACATATTTCGATTATACGCGCGCGAAGTCCCGGGTAACTACTCGTACTTAAATTTTACCTTTCCGAGTGATGACGACGCCACGGAGAGGGTATTACACTGAACGTGTTAGTGTGTGTCTCACCGCGTTCGCAGTTGGCAAATTGGAGCAAACGTGTTCGCAGATAGCAATTTTTGGCTCCTACTCCCATCGTTAGGATTATGATTATGAAGTACGCGGCGTTAGGCTAGGGTTACGAGAATCGTCTAGCCTCTCAGTGGCAAGGCTTCCACCAAAGGTTAACGCAATTGCGGGTTTTCATATCATTTATTGTGAACCAATCGCTTTATATACCCTAAATTTCCGAAAAATTGTTAAAGATGGAGGCATACGCTTGAATTCAAACGTAAACAATAGCTTTGTTTAAAACGATTTGAGGAATAAAGTTCGTTAAATCGATTTAACTAGAATTAAGGTAAATTAATGACTATTAAAATAATTATTATCTATTATATTTATTTAAGAATAACCTCTTAATTGCGTCTCGACTCGGAGAGGTTTATTTTGGTTTCCCAACTTGTTTAACTCTAATACTCGTTAAAGCCGATATTTTTAAAGAGAGGCTCCAGACGTGATTTCCCAGATCTCCTTTCGAGGCTTTGCAGCCACGCTATTGGTTGGAAAATAAAGCTCAAATTTCCTACGAGAGGTGGCACTGGCGTATAGATTTTTGTTAATAATCACGGATCCCATTGCCCTCTACATTGTGGAAGCTAGCGTCGGAGACTCCTTTGTCATCTGCTCCTGGCTATGAGAATATAGGGTTAACAGTTGACAATTGGGCCTTTTCAAAGGGAAATAATTCTACATCAAGGTTAATAAGTTTGTGGTAGTAGTCCTCCTCTTGACACGGAGAGGTAATATTTTGGTTTCAACAACTTGTTATTAGTTGTTAAAACGCATTGATAACACTCTGTGAGAGAAGTAGCGCGGTGATTAACACGCGTACCTTGATGAATTGTTGGCATTGTTATCCCATACTGTGTTTTAAAGCTAATTTATAAAGGGTACAAAAAGGGAGACGAGCTTTATAATATTCTATCGCACTTGACTGATATGAATCTTCCCAAACTTAGGAGGATTCACGATCCCGTCTCCAGTTTCCTGCTCAAGACAAGGTTTTGTAACTGATATGGTTGACTGTTTCCAAGAGTTTGATGTAGAAGTTATAACACATCTTTTGCCCGAGTATAACCTAAGACTAACTAATCCTCAACCCAACTTAATCTAACCGAACCTGAACCCAACCTAATTGTAGAAACATTTTATCTTTCGTTAGCCATACCCATGATTGTAAAAACAACTGGCGTAACAACACCCAGCCTATACAACATTTTTAACCAGCTGTTATAATATCTAATAACTGGTTTAATTTCTCTGGAAATCTCGTTGGCGTGGTCAGAGCAGCGCTTTGCCAACCCTAGTATCTGAAGCGAGTTAATGCGTCATCGATTTTTAAGCTAAGCTCCAGACGTGAAATATCATAATCTCCCTCGGCCTTAATCCGCCCGATTTAGACCATCATATTAATCTTAGCCTATCACCGGAAGCAACTCATTCACGAGCATCAAGACACCGTCATGGAAACGTACAGAAATATATGCATAAGGTCATCCTGCTCAGGGTTGCCTCAAAAAGAAACCAGCTGTTATAATATCTAATAACTGGTTTAATTTCTCTGGAAATCTCGTTGGCGTGGTCAGAGCAGCGCTTTGCCAACCCTAGTATCTGAAGCGAGTTAATGCGTCATCGATTTTTAAGCTAAGCTCCAGACGTGAAATATCATAATCTCCCTCGGCCTTAATCCGCCCGATTTAGACCATCATATTAATCTTAGCCTATCACCGGAAGCAACTCATTCACGAGCATCAAGACACCGTCATGGAAACGTACAGAAATATATGCATAAGGTCATCCTGCTCAGGGTTGCCTCAAAAAGAATATATATATATACATATATATATATCAGAAACAAATTACTCGCCGACTTTTCCGTGTATTTCCTGATTCTCTTGATATTTTTGTCAAAAGGCTAGTTGTCAATGTTAAGAGCGTATTTAAAGCAAAATACTTCTCCGACAAAAAGTTAGTTAAATACTTAAATTCCACTAGCAGCAAAGTAACCCTTTGTTTCCAATCAGTACATTTTGGAATACCATTGTAAATGATGACAGAGAGCATAATTAACCCTAAAGCAGATCCAGGGATAGATTTATTTTTAGAAGTAGGAATGGAAAATAGAGTATTCTGGGCGCGCGTCAAAGTCCCGGACCCCCTTCCACGGGACGGAGGGGTATGAAAGACAAAGAAGAGGCGGGTCATAGCAACAGAGGTAAAAAGGAGTTACGTATTTTTCGCCGTCCCCATCAGCAACTTCATCAAAACGTAGCTTAAGTGAGCCATTAAGATAATTTAAACTTTCCTTTGCGTGTTGAAGGGAGGGGCTCTATTCTGGGCTATGAGTCGGACTGAAGTAAACATAAACCGTTCTCCATTCCTACTTCTAAAATTAAATCTGTCCCTGGCCGGTCTATAGGATGTAAATATCATCCAGGATACTAAATATACAAGTTGAGAAATCAAAATAATACCTGTCCGAGTCGAGAGGAGGATTTTATAATTAGATGAGATCAGGATGAGTTAGACAGTTTATTATTGAAAAAATTCTTAAACTTCAAAAATTTATAAACTCTTTTTCTTATTATTTACTCTCTATGGAGAGCTTCGTGAGAACGTAAATTCGGTTACCAATATCAAAGAGGAGGGAAATTTTCCCTCCTCTTTGCCAATATTATAACGCTCTGGATTTTCCTATAATATTTAGGAGAATTTGCTCCTCTTCCTCTACAGTAGTTTTGGGTATTTTTGGTTAGTCAGAGGTTTTTACAGATTTTTCTTTTTATGTATATTTTTCTAGCTAAAATTTCAGTATATTATAACCCAAGATCGAATATTTCAGTGACAATTTTATTTCAAAGGTATATTTTTAAAGGGATGTTAAACTACTATTTTTAATGGTGTTAATAAAGTAAGCTTATAAAATTCATTACAAATTAAACATATAAAAAATTAATAAATTCCTTATTGGAACTTTAGGAGTGCCAACAGATGACTTTCTAAAAACATATTTACCTAATGATGAAATTATGTCTTATGATGTTATTAAGATTTAAATTTACAATTTGCAGTGGAGTTTGAACCTAATTATGGAACTTGTAGCACAGACTTAGTTGTCTTACCTGAATCAGAACTGGGTTTAGGCAAAAAGTACAGTTGTAGTTTACCGATTTAAACTTGAAAATTACTCTTTTAGAATTTGAAATTCGTGGAAACGATCGATTACCTATTCAAATACAAAATGATACTTGATTTAATTCCGAGATAATTCTCGAATTAATAATACACTTCATTTCACAATAGGAAACTAAGTTACGGATATTGAGTTTTCTTTAAAAGTTGAAAGGGTATACTGTAAATACAAAACAAATTTCGGCTACGTTAACATCCAATCTAAATTATCTTACTTTCGTTTCAAATATTTGTTGATGGATTAGTTTGACCGTCGTCTTCGTGAACGCTTTGACTTTCACTGCAAAATACAAATAACCGGCTGTAACATAAAACTACGCAGATAGAATCGAAATTTATTACAAATTGTCAATAAAAATAGTTTTTTTAATAAGTATTGGTAGTGTCATACTTATGGAACATATCTCATAAACTTATGCCGCTACTAAAAACAATCACTTTACAGGGTAGAAGTGAATTATAAGTCAAAACAAAAATAACATGTGTTACGTTTTTGTTTGAGTTTAGAGAGTCTAAGCTCCTCCAATGTATTTTACTACAATTAAACACTCATTTTCCCTCTGTATAACTACATAAACAATCGCTTATCAATCAGCTACACTTTGTAGCCTTCAGAGGTTTCGCATTGCACACATTTGGATTTAAGTGGGACCCAAAATGACAATAAATCCATTTAAATTTCTTGGAAATAACCGATATTTTAAATACAAGTAATTTTTTGTCTTTTAAAAATCGTAATGTGGTCGTTGATTGGAAAATAATTTTTATAGGTACGCCGAGGAAACTCCACTAAACGTGACGACAATTACGGTGAGTTTATGGACATCCGGTGTCGTGTCTTGGAGAATGATTTTTCAAGATGAAAATAAATGTTTAAATATTTCTTGTCAGGAATCGTGGGGAATGGAGCGTGCAAAGTCATCTTACATATTTATAGCTGAATATCTAAAACGATCCTTCAACATGCGGTAGTTTTCATATTACATTGAATTTCATTGAAATTTGAATTGTGTCCAGATTAGAGAGAGAAAGAATTGCGTTGCTAGCGTCAAAGTCCTCGCTAGCTAGTTCGGTCAAATTTGTCCACGAATAATCGACAAATTCTTTGTTTGTTCGACTAGATAAATTTTGAATTTTTAACCAATAATCGAGAAGCCTGTGTTTAAAGGTTAAAATCTAATCGGATTTCAACTCTTTTCGAATCGTAGTTAAAAAACCCTTAATCTCACAAGCAACCAAATGATCTCTTATATTCTTTGAAACGTTAACTATCTCTCTGAAAGGAATTTTAGCTAATTTATGGCCAATTTTAAACTTACCTTTATATCTCATAGTAACACAATTTTGTCGATGATTTAGACTATGTTACGAAGACCATAAAATTACCTTTCACGATGTTACCAACCTATACAATGAGCCTAATGCTTTCAACGTAAGTGAACTGAAAGATAAATCTGATCGAGTTTAACTTAACTATACGAGTTTGCGTGTTAATCTATGCTCTGGTTTTAGAAATCAAATTTTATAATGATTCCCGGGCCTCTCACGATTTTCGATGGCCGCCAGGAGTATTTCAGTCCCTCTCCGGTGTTCGAAACGGCTAGGATGATTATCGTGTCGGCCTCCCCCAAAAGAGTCGTGTCCACATCCTTGTCCTTCTTAAATATGGACACTCCAGTAAATTTTGCTATTGACTCGCTTCCCAATTCATTGAATTACATTCTTCGCTTCATTAGGTGGTGATTTTAATGGTGTTTACCTTGATGCTTCTGCCACTTTTGCTCGTCATTCACTCCGTCGTAACCAACAAATACCAATCGTTGCCCACTAAGAAAGTTGTCAAGAAGCTGGCCCAAGAATCCCTGGAAAATGTCTGGGAGAACGCCTCGCTCTTGTGCGCCGAACGTAAGCGATTCAACGCTCGTTTACATTTGATAAAGAAATTTCCCATTACTTCGGAAATCCACAATCCAATTAGCGAAGGATACCATCCCATTACGAAAGATGGCTAGCGCTTTAATCTGACATAATTACGTTCCCTACAGCTATTTCCTCCATTTTGCCCCACGTTACTCGTCGTCTGCTCGCGTCGTCGTGGCTGATCGGAGTGACTTTCATTCTGTTTTTCTTGGGTTGTTTCTTGCGCACGGAGTTCACGACGGAAAGCTACAATTGCATCGACACTCTCTCGGACTTGATCAAATCGGGAATTCCACCTGTCATGTTCGAGGAATCTGGAACCCTCGAGTATCTGAAAGTATTGGTAAATAGACGTTTCCGTGTAAAATTATTCTCCTCTTCGGAAGTCATTGTTGCGTATCTTTATAGGCAAAGCGGGATCCAATTGTTAAAGAATGGCTTGGCGCGCTGGATAAGGAGAATATTTACACCACGCCTGAGGAATATTTTGCGCTTGACGCGTACATTCCTCTTCTTTCTGGAGAAAAAGCTCTGATCACGAGAGACACTTTTCTGATTTGGTTCTTGGGACAATTCTTGACTTTCGATTACGAGAATAAAGAATTCTTCCTGAGCCACGGAGGACTTTACTTTTCGCGACAAGAACTGGCCTTCGAATACTTGCACCTCATGTTCAACGCCACTTGGATGAGAAACAACCCCATCATTCACGAGCTCGTCCAACTGATGTCCGTAAGAATTTTGTCGTAAAATGATTAAGGGGCTTGAGGAATGTTTTATTGCAGCGTGGAACCGTTATTCGAAACGCAAGCGTTGGACTATCTGGATCTTGAGATGCGTCATTTATATGGACATGTCACTTGGAAGAGACCAATGAAAAGCGCGGCTGATTTGGACCTGAGCAGTGTCAGCGCTCCTTTCTACGTACTTTTCACGCTGTTGTCAGGAACAGTAGCCGTGCTGATTACCGAAATTATCTTCAACCACTTTGTTTAGACGTTAAATATTTAATACGTCACGAGACGAATTTGAATTTGTTGAAACGCAAAAAAATATTTTCCACTTCAATATAGAACACCAGCAACGTAACAACTCCATTCTACGTCACTTTCAATTTTACCTTTAACTAGGTGGTAATTACGCACTAATAGATCATTAAGGTTTAAAAAAATAATTGCAATATATTCTAGAATTAACTAGACAGTCCAATACAGATTAAATGTCTTATATTAATGACACTGGAATATACAGTCCATCAATAGTGAAGGAGTGTGTTTATTGGGCCCAACTGACTGAAAAGTATCAAAGAACATGGGTTGTACAAGATTTGGTTATACCCTTCTGCTGAGTAAAGCTAGATTCCCACTCACGACGGAACCGTCCATCAACCTATAAAAAATATCACTTTAATCGAAGTTTTGACTAAGAAACGCCACTCTATCCTTTTAATACGGGATATTTTATAGTTGCTATAGCCGATCAGTAATATAACTTATCTGCAAGATGTGTTCCAACAAGATGTTTCGCCTCTTTGCTGCATTGCCATTCAGCCATTCTCGTGCTAGCGGAGTTGGCGAATTCACTTGCTGGTAAGAAAACTCTAAGAAAGGTACAAAACGGTTTTAGATAGTTCCAGAAGTTGGTGAGTTCTTATCCTGGGAAGTATTGGACTCTAACCATATCCGAAACCATCTCTGTTAGCCAACTTCTTATTAGGTCCGATCACCGCGCCAACTACGGCATTTCCCTCATTTTGAGTTGGCAGGCTGATTTGCGCGCCAGCAGCGGGAAAGAAATGAAACTTTAAGGTGTGTCCTGTGGTTTGAGGTAACGAATCAGAAACGGTGACAAGAACCGCTGTTTTATTAGAGTCTGCTAGAAATTCCGGTCAAACTAGTGTGGGGTCCTAGGCCCACGGATTGTAATGGATTTTCAGAGAGTTCTAGACAGACGGCGTTTCAACGATTGGCGCTGAAGAAGTTTTGAACACGCCCCACAGTTTGAGTGCCACAGCCTCTCGGCGTGGGATTTTTTTCAGGAGATTAGATAGTTTTACTAGTGGGGAGGAAACTTTCGAACCTCTTTTACGATTGCCATAGGCAATTTTGACTTGCAGGGATGGATACTATATAATGCCTTAGTGTCCAATACTTCCCAGGATAAGAAGTCATCAACTTCTGATAGTTCTAAAACAAGCTGGACATTCGGTTTTTAGTCGTACTCTACATTGTTGGATATTTTCTTGTTTTAGGGGCCAATGTTTGGGGGTTGTACACTCCATGTTATTTTATACTTTCCACTCAGTTGGGCCCAATAAACACGCTCATTAACCTAACACCCTGTATATATCGTTTTTGTCTTAAAGATAAAAAGTACACTGGAAATACCGGTTGAAAATTGAAAAAGGCACATGTTGAATTTGACTTCAAAAGGTAGATGCAAATAAAAATTGGTTTTTAAATGTAAAACTTCATCGTTCATTTAAAAACATCTTCTCGAATTCGAAAAATATTTCCAAGTGCACGCCTACTTCTTAAGAGTAACGTAACTACGAAGTTTCAGCACTGAGCGTTGATTATTATTAACAGAAGTGAGATGAGACAAGAAGTGAAGGGCTCAAGCATTGAAAGTAGATCCTGGCACTAGTGAACAAATTTGAGGATTTTATGCCGCTTCCATCGCGCCTACACTAGAGAGAAAGAATTGGTCGAGTTCCAAAAACATTTCCTACCCCCTTCCCCTCAACCTAAAGCCGCGGAACACGGACGCGGCTCCATGAATCTAGTTCGGCCGTCTACCACCGCGAGCGTCTCACGTTTTGGAGGGGAAATTCTGAAAACGCTACTAGAGGGCCAACCGTTCTTGTGTTATCAAGAATATTCACTTTCACCGAGTGAAGAATTTGGTTAGCTCAGTACTTCTGGTCTCATCTCACTTCTGTTATTAAGTTAGTCAGGGCATCTCTAGATTGAGCTGTACAAGTACGTCCATACAGCCATGCAAGAGTGTCCCTCATGGTGTTATTAGCGGGCGTTCAATCCTTTAGAATAGAGTGGCCCTTAATATGGTAGAGGCCAAGGGTTGAATGGGGGGGAGTTTGCCTTGGGGCTTATTAATTTTTCGAGGCCCATAATGAGGAAGCAACGCTTTAAAAAGTGATGACTTCAGCAGACTCTTCTTTAAAGATAAGCGACGATAAGCATCCCAATACACAAGACACTAACACCAAAACTCCCCCCAAGTCACACTTGACTATAAAATCAAACGCAGTCTCTAATAAAGAAAGGCAAATGGAAAGTGAGGAAGAAAAGAGAGCCTAATTGACAACGTAAAACTGTTTACTGATCTCTTCCCCTTGCGGAATGCAAGGGGAAATCTCGCGTATGGTTATAAAGGGGAGTACTTGTGCAAACCGAATTACAATTACCAACTAGGTTTCATTACGAAACCTATGACTATCTCCATGAAGCTAAAATATCGAAAGTAGTATCAATTGTTTTGGGGGGGGCGGAGATAGAGATTAAAAAGTAATATTAATTGGTTGATTTTAAGAAGGCTAAAAATAAATAGATCAAGATTTGTTTGGTGTGTGTTATAAACATGATTTTACTGATAACACACAAGCCAATGCCTTCATTAACCAACCCAGTGCCTAATTACTTTCTTTTAATTCTATTTGCTTTGGATTGATGGAACTTCCGAAAATAGACTTATGAAACGCAAGAAAAAGAAAAAGTAGTCAAAATTTTTGGTTGAAATATTACGAAGGGATATTGATTTTCGTTTGAGATTGGCGGTCGCTCAGTCCTTGAGGAAACGGGTCGAGAGTAGTCAAGCGTTACTTTATAGAGGGCGCCGCTATTCATTAACGCTGCAGAACAATTTAATCTTTCGAGCCATCGGCTTCGCGATTATGATTAAAAAAATTAACCGGCGATTTTGGTTTATCGTCTGCCCTCTAATGATGCACCCTCAGACCACCTACCCATGGACAGGCATCACCGTGTTAAACCGCAGTTTTCAAATTGAAGCGTGTAGCACGCGCCCTCATGTGTCGGCGGACCGCAATATATCTCCACAAGTGACACGTGATCATTTAAAGAGACAAAATTCGTTTTTGGGCCAAGGCTTAATATTATATTCGTCTTATAAAGTAACCCAGAGTTATATTTACTCAACTATTATGAATATAACGTTTATAAATCTTTAATGAGATGAACTAAAAATAAACGAATGGTGAGGTTTTCTCACTTTGTCACATTTATAAGATTTTTGGCATCTATTGACGCCAATTAGGCCACTGTTCTCGAGGGAGCAAGGATTAAAACTATTAATATTTTTCAAGTGAGTGTGTTTGTGGAGATAAATTTCCATTAGCCGCCACCGCGGCGCTTTCGTCAGGCGTTACCCTTTGCTAATCCAGCTCCCTATCCTCATGCCTGTCCAAGGGTAGGTGGTCTGAGATGTACCGTACCTTTGTACCTACATTCCGGCAAGTCTAAATAGTGGTTTCCCTTCCTTTAAAGACCATCTTGCGTTTAAAATAAATTTAATGTTTTCACGCAGCGATCTTCTTTTAGTAAGTTCTTCTTTTTTGTTATTGACATCCACTTTCAAAGCTAAGACCATTAAACACAGATGGACTGGAATGCAGACGCGGCGCTTTGTTCTTTTGGAGCAGCGTCTCTATAGTGCCACGCCGCGACCAATATTGGAAGTTTTTCGACTAAAACCATATAGCAGCCAAAACATGATGAGTCGAAAAGTTTCGGGACTCTCCCGCTAGGGGCCACGACAGGCGATGCCATTAGAACGCTAAATGGGGTTTAAAGGAGAATGCTATGGATTGATATTGAGAGTTTTCTTATAATAGAATCTGCCCAAATGTGAGCTCGGCATTTTCGATCAATTATCCACTTTATTTTATCTTTATCCATACCCGAAAACTATCCACAGAAGTTACATGTTAAATCGTATTATAATCCACAAATTTGTTTATAAATAATCGGTTATCCACCATTTTGTGGATAATTGATCGAAAATGCCGAGCTATAAATGTGACTTACTACACTTATGTAATCTCTTTTTTCTTAAGCGAGCAATCACTAATCATTTATGTTATTAACCATATAAAGAATATGATAACTCTTTGTCGATACAAAATTCATGATGTATACTGATTGAAGTAGACAGTCTCTTATTCTAGAATAGTAAATATTAATTATATTTCGGTTAACAACATTCCAATTGCCGAACTTTTAAGTAGTGACGTATTTTCTACCAGCCCCTGTAAAACATTCACCCGCATTACACCAATGTACGATATATTGTAAAGTATAAACCGACGATAAATGGAATTGAAGACAAAATGGATCTTATAAGTAGACATCGCCTCCTTGCCATTACGTAGCGAATATGTGAACTGCAAGTCTATAAATTTGTAAAGAAAAATGTCTCGAGTTAAAGATATCAATTTGGTCCGCAGATTATAACGTAGGTACTCCCACTCATTGTTTTGAGGGGAATTCTATTGGGAGTTGAGGAATTTTTTGGTCTGAATCAAATGAGCCGCAAACATTTCGTAACAACTTTCTTAAATTCCATAACTTTCTCGCAAACTGAGGAGGATCCGAAACCCTATATAAAAATCAAGTCTTCAACTGGGATAGTCTGATCATTTTCAAACTGAAACTATCTAGGGACTCTTGTTCAAAAATAAAAAAAAACTTTTTTTCGTGCGTGGTCTAGCTCCGGAAAAAGACATTTACCAAAAATAAAAGGATCGTTTTGAGGCTGACAAAAAGGGGGAGAGGGAGGGGGAGTTGGGGTCCGCGGTCTTGCTGCGTTATTCTCGCGACCAGACCAAAAAAAGAAACTTGATTAATGCACGCTCTCTCATACCGGTCACATGGTTCACAAGTATCTGGTTCGGTTTCCTAAAATGTGTAAACACACAAGGCTATTGTTTTAATACATCATTACACTAGTAAAATAGTTTTTTAAACGTAATTAACGGGAACGGTTTCCAGCAAGTAACCCATAGCATATTTTAGTAGGAAAACTCATATATTATAGTATCTTAATACTACTACCTCGTGGAAAGGTTAGGAACTTTCGCTGCATGTCACTAGGCCTAATTACATAGAGAACCAGCAAAGTAGTGTTTCTTGCCCTAGGAGTTCAGAGTTCAGTGAGATTAGATAACCTCTCGCCGTGCGTCTACCTTTAAACAATTTTTTTTCCAATTTTACCTGAAAAACTTCAGATGCTAATGTTTTTCGTCACCCAACGGTATCCTAGATTTAAACAGAGCTTGAATTCAATTTACAACGACTTTGATATCCTAGAGTTCCAATGATACCCTTGCATACGGTGCATTTTCAAATTGCTAACCCATATAAGGTTTGTAACTTCCATAATAAAACGATTGCTTTACCCTCTGCTTATTCTTCGCGGTATATCGTACACCGATGTACTGCGGGTTGGAGTTTTACAGGGGCAGGTAGGAATTACATTATTACTTTTACCCCTGGAGATTCGGCACTTGGAAGTTTATCAATTCTATAATCAAAGACTGTAAACTTAATTCAGTAAAAAATTTAAACGGGAAAAAGCGGTTTTTTTCTCCTATGAGTTTATTTTGGCAACGCTACGTCATATATTTTTGAACGCAATTTTGGTGCGTTGTTCTGTTTTGATTAAAATGACGTCTGTTGCAGCATATTAAAACAGCTCACCAAAGTTTTACTAACTTTATCGAGATTTAATTAATTTGTGCTAAAACTCTTTTTAAAACCAATTAGGTGTTAGCCATAATTATTTTCTCATAATTGTGGGCAATTTTGAAAATTATCTGAATTATCCGCAAAAACACTTATAGCTCTCGTACAAATTAATACAATTGCCATGACATCTGATGCAACGAAAGAAACTGCTCCTCTTGCCGATTTCCTAGTTGACCGTCCGAGTAGCAACGTGACGTCAAAACCGGAATTGAGAAAATCGTTCAACAAGAGATCTGACTCAGTTGGGCCTAGCGCTGAGTACGTTGCAAGTTGCTGAACGCAGCCTAAAATAAAGAAAATTGGAATAATGCAAGCTTTAACGATTGTACTGTTAGTTGGTCGTGAGGAAGTGATACACAAAGGATTACCAGGGTTTGAAGTAACCATGATCAGGTCCTAGTGGAAGCTTTGTAATAAAAAAAGGAAACAGGCTAGAGAAATAGTGCGAGGTAATGAGAGTAGTTGACAAACGCGAAAGTACGGACTGAAGATAAATCTCCGCCCCTAAAAAAAATTCATTTTTTATCGTGAAGCATTTTTTTTCCTTAAAAAAACAAAAACAAAATTGGAATAACAGTAAATTCTAGGTAGTTTGACCATGGACAAAGCAATACTGGCAAGTATTGGTTCGTCCATGGTTTGATCCCTCGTGTGTTTTTTATTATTTTTTTTATAATTTTATTTTGAATTAGGTTTAAAAACAAAATATAAAATTTGAAAAGTTTTTAGTTTGCAATGCAGAAAAGGTTGCTGTCCTTCTCATCAATGTTAAAGCCAATTAAATGAATAATAATCGTAATTAGGGAAAGATTATTTTTAATTTCAAATTTCGATATCTTCTAAACCAGGACTTTCGCTTAAGGTCTTGTATTAGGTAACCTCGACCTTTCCTAAATACTTATTGTACGCTTGTATATTCGCACTCATCTTCAAAGCTCCCCGCATTCATATCTTTTAAAAAATCGCCCGTAGAGACTTTTAAAGCTACAGATAGCCCTAACTAAAATGAGTAGGTTTGGACGTGAGGCACAGTGAATATGACCGTGTATTTATAATAAAATTCAATATTCCCCCTTAATTTTCAAACCTTTTAATATAATAGTTGTTGTTTATTTGAAGATTCCTCATTGTACCCTTCCGCATTTGGTACGACTTGTTATAATTTAAAAAGGGGGAAACTTGTCAAGTGGGCGTATTAGCTCTCTGCTGACCATCCATCCCCATGCCCTCTTACAAAGAATATACGTTCCAGAGATCATTAGTTTTCTTTCTAATAGTTCATAATATGTTTTTACATATCCTATAGTTCAGGGATGTCCAACTTTAATTCACGGTGGGCCAAATTGAAAATTAAAACCATCAAGCGGGCCACACAAATTTTACAATTATTTTTTACCAGTTTTAGTGAGAAACGTGACATTTCTTATGTTTAATTATCTCATAAATATTGAAGTTTCAATGCATTCCTTCACTCTTTCACCATCAGAAAATGGCTTCGACTTTTTTATTAATATTTTTGGTATTTTGAAGCTAGCTGTCACATCAGATTCAGCCTCATTGTTTGACTTCCCAAAAAAGCTTCGTTCACTTATTAAGTTAGCTTTCCACTCTTTAAAGGGACTGTAAAGTAAGCATCGGCGGGTGGGAAACATTATTTGAAATACGTCAGAGGCACGTGACCGAGGAGAGGCGTGGTTCAAAGAAGCTTAGTTCGTTTTATTTCGAAAACTACCACTTCATGGAATTGGCGCTGCAATCTCGCGAATAACAAGGACAAGATGTCTAGTTCCACTCCATGAGGAGTCTTTTATCTTGGCATCACGTGATGTCTGTGACGTATTTCGAATAGTTTTTACCCACCCGCCGATGCCTTCTTTGCAGTCCCTTTAATAGCATCATTCCGAATTTGTCCCGTTATATTTCCATATTTTTCAGAATGCTTCGAATTAGTGTCTATTAATATTGTATTCTTTCACTACAGCAACTGAATCCTTGCATATTAAGCAAACTGGCCTACCTTGAACAGAAACAAATAAGTAGTTGAAAAGTGTGAAATTGGTAGCATACCACCATCTGGTGACAGTAATTAAACTTCGAATTTCTAAATATAGCTTTTATATAAAAACTTCTTTGTTAAAAATTATTTATTGTCCTAATACAAATTGTCATTTATCCTATGGTGGGCCATCAGAACTTATATTTGGGCCCGTAGAATTACTGTGACGGGCAATTAATACCATTAAATTGTTTACTCAACTGGGGCCAAATTAAAGAACTCGGCGGGCAAAAAGTGGCCCGCGGGCCCGTAGTTGGACATCACTTGTATAGTTTAACTCAAAAATACGGAATAGTTCCACAGTATAGCCTATCAATAAATGAGTAATAAAGTTTGCTCTTCTAGTACGCTGTACAACCAAGTTTGGCGTCAAGAAGCTGTTTTATAATAGTCTTAAATCCGTGTTCTCTGGAAGACAGGAATTAGAGTGACCTTTCCATTGTGCGGGGAATTGTTTTCATTCGAAATCCCATTGCGTCTTGAGGATATTCACATCTCCATATGCATATGAAATCTCTTATACGCGAGATGTTCATTCCTCATTAAATATGTTTTAATTAATTAAGTAGAGCATGATTTAGCTACTATTATGGCCCAGCCAATGGGTCATATTGTATTATAATCCTTGAATTGAGTCGTTAAAACTTACGCTTCTAAAACATTGTTGAAAGTTAGATGGGGGATTGGGGTTAAAAATTGTGAATATCTTTTAATATGTATGGTTGTGTGTCGTGGGAGAATTGTTGGCTTTATAAAGGAACTTTCCCTGTTCTTTAGGCCCCTTTTTAATTTTTCATAATTTTTTCTCTTTTTTTTCTATTTGGGCTCACTTTAATAATAATTTTGAAAAGTTTTTGGTTCAAGATTAAGGAATAAAAGATCGATATTTTCTTTTGTTCCGCTACAAAAGCCGCCCGTCCTTTGCCACCATGTCTTTCTATCCCCATTCACCCCACCTTGAAACTATCCGGGAATTTAATCGAGTTTTCACCAAAAATAATTTAAAACTATAAAAAGGGTCAATGAAATGCTATTCCACAAATCGGCGACGACACCAAAATCTATTTTTTTTTCCGAATCCCATACAGAGAGCATGAATTTTTGTTGATTTCGTGTTTAAAAATTCTACCAGTGTGTAGAGAGTTTAAGATCACTTTCACTCTTGGAGACCCGTTCAAATTTAGGCCTTTGGACTTGCGAAATAGTGCGTTCTAAAGCTTTATCCACATTGAACTCGCGTTCGCGTGTTTGCGCCTTTGTCTATTCGCATCTTCGCAACAGATCACGAAAAACATTTGCACTTCTGTTCTGATACACGCAAAACATTTGCTTTTCCCATTCTGAGAGCCAATAAAGTTTGAGCAATCATTGCGTCATCTGCACTTCTCCATCGACGTTGTCCAAAGAGAAAAACTAAACTAATCGCCCCTGCCTTCCTCTCGTCTGTGATTGGTGCTTTTCTCGCGAAGGCGCGAAATTCTTGGCCTTGTCGTGAGAAATTTGTATCTTCGCGAGGTGAGGACGCAAAGTAGCGTGGACAGTAGCGCGATCTTGCAAACAAGCAAAGCGAAGATGCGAACTCGCAAAATGTGTCAGTCTGGACAGGCCTTTACATTGCGTTTTCTTCAAATGTGTGAAATAACATTTAAATTCAGGAAGAGACTTAGAAATAGCCTTCTTCAAGAAATGGCAAATGAGTTTTATTTAGACTTAAGAAATAGCTAGATTTTGAAAATATAAGACAGCTATCTTCGATGGTGCAAAATAACTTTCTTTAAATAGAGCTTTGAAAATTACAAAATAGGTTTCAAGAAGGTGAAAAATAAATTTAACAAATTTTTGAGTGGTTAATAGTTACCGACGTTAGGAAAAAAAATTTTAAGAACGAAAATACTTAAAGGGAGGATGAAGTTAAAAAAATCAAGTGATTTTATTTATCGATTCTGCTTCGAATTATTATGCCAAGTGAAACGTTCAGGAAATACCTCCGAATGATTTTAAAATTCAAATTAGGTTCAGATTTTAAGGATAATTTGAAATAAGCCCCTCCGACCAATCGCGTAACGCCCTGCCTTTTTGTTAACAAAATTTGAGTGGCACGCTACTAACTCCTCATTTTAATCAAAACTACATACTTCTTATATGATATTTCTAGCAATATGTACTAGAATTCGATATTTCTTTCTGAAAAGAGGCCTCTATAGAAAGTGGTATTAGACGAACGGGTGATTGACAGCTTGTTTTGGACGTGCAGTTTAATGGCATTCCTGCTTGCATTAAACGGCAGGGAACCGTCGTCCAACGAGATAACATATTCCTTCTCGCTAGCTTTTACAATGAAAATTCTAATACGTTGACTTCCCTTCCATTAAAGACGCCAAGGAAAAAGTTCGCAAAAATTATGATGATTTTTCGATCAACTATTTTAAAAGTGGAAAAGCATTTCTTGAAAATAAGAGTAATAATGGATGCACCAACTACAAAGGTGTACTTAATTTAGGTGGAAGGTACCGAGTCCGTTTCCCAATCGCATTTTATCAAAAGTCTCTTATATCAAAAGCTTCCAATACTATTAGAATCCCTTGAGCATTTTTGTTGTTTATTGTTGAAGGGGGTGACGCGTCGCCGCGTCGAGCACCGATACCAAGGGTATATTGTGCGCCCCGAACTGGTTAGACTGCGAAGAGTCCTGTCGCCTCGATGAATCGGAGAATCCGATTGACCGAGACAGTAGAGAACTGGTGAGGTTCCATAGTATGCATATCGAAATGCTCAAACCTCATGGCCGCGAGATAGTCGCAGCAACACAGGATATGGGAGGAGGTTTCCTCTTCCTCCCGGCAGAACCTACAGAGTGGGTCATCAACGATGCCCAGTAGGTGCAGGTGTCTATTCAGCCGGCAGTGTCCAGTGAGGAGACTGGTGACCAGCCTAATTTTGCTTTTGGTAAGGGCAAGCAGTTCCTTTGCCCTAGTAATAGAAGGACCCGGGACAAACTCCTTGGCTTGTCTCTGCCCATCCATGTCAAGCCAGAGTTGCAGTTGAAGTGCAGACATCCGGCAGTGAATCCTATGGCGAATGATGCCATGGGGGATGGGAACCGCAGGCTCAGGTCCGAAGAACTTCGCCTCAGCCCCCCTTTTGGCATACATATCAGCCCTCTCATTGCCCAGGTATCCGCAGTGCCCTGGCACCCACAGCAATTGAACCTTGTTGCGGGCAGCCAAAGAACTCAGCAGATCCAGGCAGCTGAGCACCAGTCTAGAATCGACAAGGCACTGATTTAGCGCCTTGAGGGCGGCCTGACTATCCGAATAAATCTGAATCGTCCGTCCGCGGTAGTTTTTCTTGTTGCAGAAATCCGCACATAAACAAATGGCCATGATTTCCGCCTTAAAAACGCTGGCAAAGTTGCCAAGGCTCTCGTAAAAACCAAACTTCTTGGTCAAGCAGTAGACCCCGGCACCAACTCCAGAGTCCGTTTTAGAGCCGTCCGTGAACCAGACGGACTTCCCCCAGTTCCAAGGACTGGGGTGGTCTCCCAAACAGCGCGACTGGGAAAGTGCACGCTGAAGGGCTTGTCGAAGTGGTGTGATATAACAGACTTATCTGAGACCATCACAAGTGATGGCTCAGTACTGCTGTACTCACTGAAAAGCTTGGTATGACTGAAGTCCCAGTGCTTGGGCTTCCACCAGCCGAGGTTGTTGAGCCTACAGGCTCCCATAATAGCTTCTTCCTCAATAAAGAGGTGAAGGGGAAGCATATTGAGAAGGATTTCCAGAGAGGCTGTGGGGGCTGTCCTCATGGACCCCGTGATACCGATGCACGCCAGCCTTTGAAGCTTGCGTAGTTCATCTTGGGCTGTCTTAAGGCGAACCCTGGGCCACCAGACAAGGGCTCCATAGGAGACCACTGGCCTGATGATCCTAGTATAAATCCAGTTTACAGCGCCAGGGCTTAAACCCCAGGACTTGCTGACTGAACTCCTTAAACGCCAAAATAGAATTTTGGCTTTCTTGATGCTCAGATCAAGATGGGATTTCCAAGTAAGCTTGGCATCAAGAGTCACGCCAAGGTACTTGACCTCGGAGGACTTCTTTAAAACCTGTCCAAAGAAGGAAATATCATTGAAGAGGTCATTAGTCCTTTTCCGGGTAAACGGTATAAGGACAGTCTTATTGGGATTGACGGTGAGGTTAACTTCCCTACACCATTCCTCAACATCATGTAAGACAGATTTCATCAGTGCAGCGATAGTTGCAGGGAACCTCCCTGTAACAATCACTGCGATGTCATCCGCATAGCCAAAGCAGTGACACCCCCCCTCCCCGAGTCGGCCCAGCAGCTCATCCACCACCAGGCACCAAAGAAGAGGGGAAAGAACCCCTCCCTGAGGACAGCCACGGTCGGTGGAGATCTCCAAGGATTCCCCGAGAAGAGACGCCGTCACCCTACGGTACGTGAGCATGGATTTTATCCAACGACACAAAGTGTCGTCAATACCAAACCGCTCCGCAGCGCGAAGGATAACTTCACTAGAGACCCTATCAAAGGCCCCCTCAATATCAAGGAAGATGGCCAAAGACATCTCCTTGAACTCGATGGCCCTGTCAAGGCAGTTCAAGATGCCATGGAGCGCCGTCTCTGTAGATTTGCCTTTCTGATAGGCAAACTGAAAAGTGGACAGGCGTGTGTGGGAAAGAACACCATCCCGCAAATACCTGTCCACCAATTTCTCTAAAGTCTTTAGGAAGAAAGAGGTAAGACAGATAGGTCTAAATGCCTTAGCCTCAAGATAGCTCGTCTTCCCAGGTTTGGGAATAAAGATAACCTTCGAGCGCTTCCAGATATCTGGAATATGCGCCAGAGCAATGCAGGCTCTAAATATCCTGCACAGATAGGGGCCAATGGCGTCTATGCCTTCCTGAAGGAGGGCGGGAAAGACGCCATCTGGGCCAGGGGACTTATAGGGCTGAAACGAATTTACAGCCCACTTAAGTCTAGAGTATGTAACTATCTTATTGGCGATGCCCCAGTCCGCCCTGTGTGCTCTTCGAAAGTGCACGGGGGGAGTGTCGGTGCTTGTGTGGTCAAAAGCCTCGGAGCCCGGAAAGTGTACCTTAAGCATATGCTTAAGGGTGTCAGTCCCTGACTTGGTAAACTCACCTTCTGCCACCTTGATGGTGCTGAGCTGGTGAGTGTTATCGTGAGCCAGGATCCTCATGATCTTGGCAGTAGCGGGGGCATCAGAGATGCTACCGCAGAAGTCCCTCCAGGAGTTCCTTTTGGCCTTCCGGATGGCTTTATTATACTTGTTAAGGGTCTGTCTATAAATAGTCCAGTCCCCAGTCCTCTTAGCCCTATTAAAGAGTTTACGAGTGAGCTTGCGAAGCTTGCCAAGTTCCGTATTCCACCAAGGAACGAGCCTCGGCCGGCTGGCAGGCTTCGCCGGACAGTTGTGGTGGTAGGAATTGATAATGGCTTGTTGCATGAGATCAACTGCCAAATCAAATTCCAGCACCGAGGAAAGCTTTGGAGCATTACCTCTGAGTAGGATGCAAAGTTCCTCCCTGTAGCCGGACCAGTCGGTCCGACGGGGATTACGCAGTTCCGTCTTAACCGAAGTTGACTTGACCGCGACCGAGAAGCAGATGTGCCTATGATCCGAAAGAGACGGTTCATTAGACACATGCCAGTTAGAAACCGACAGACTGATATTGCCTGTGGCCAGGGTGACATCAATGACCTCCTTTCTGTTAGAAGTAACGAAGGTAGGCTCATTGTGCCTGTTGAGAATATGCAGGTTCGTACCGACCAGATATTCTAGCAGTTCATCACCACGTCTGTTGCAGTCACTACTGCCCCACGTGACATGGTGGGCATTGGCATCGCAACCCAGAATGAGCCTGTCCCCCTGCCTCCCACAGCGGTCGACAAGAGTGACAACCTCCTGTGGTGGAGGGGAGCCAGTGGCATCATGGGGAAAGTAAGCAGACGCCATGATAAGGCCAGTTGCCTCTCCAGAAGAGGAGGGCATTACCTTAATCACAGCAGTATCCCTAGTGAGGTAGTTCGGAAGCGGAAGGATGTCAAGACCCTTCCTGGTCAGAACACACGCCCTGGGGTTGGGTGAGGGAAAGTCATAAGAGATATTACCTGCATTCTTTAAACCAAGGATTTTGCCATTATGAATCCAAGGTTCCTGAATGAGGGCCACATCCAGGCCCTCTAAGGCAAACCTCCGGCAGAGAACTGCCGAGGCTGCTTTGCAGTGATGCAGGTTGATCTGGATCACCTTGATGCTCATGACTTAGGGAGAGAGGCGGCCCCGGCTACCGCTTGGCGGTAGCGTGGAGTCCCGATCCAGGACCGGTATCTCCTTCGCCACCACCAGCAGCACCCTCGGCCCCCAGCTCCATCCCAGTAACAGGAGCGCAGGTCCTCTCGGTATCAGAGTCCTTCAAGAAGTCGGACTCTGTCCCGAGGTCAATGATTTTGAAAATATAAGACAGCTATCTTCGATGGTGCAAAATAACTTTCTTTAAATAGAGCTTTGAAAATTACAAAATAGGTTTCAAGAAGGTGAAAAATAAATTTAACAAATTTTTGAGTGGTTAATAGTTACCGACGTTAGGAAAAAAAATTTTAAGAACGAAAATACTTAAAGGGAGGATGAAGTTAAAAAAATCAAGTGATTTTATTTATCGATTCTGCTTCGAATTATTATGCCAAGTGAAACGTTCAGGAAATACCTCCGAATGATTTTAAAATTCAAATTAGGTTCAGATTTTAAGGCTAATTTGAAATAAGCCCCTCCGACCAATCGCGTAACGCCCTGCCTTTTTGTTAACAAAATTTGAGTGGCACGCTACTAACTCCTCATTTTAATCAAAACTACATACTTCTTATATGATATTTCTAGCAATATGTACTAGAATTCGATATTTCTTTCTGAAAAGAGCCCTCTATAGAAAGTGGTATTAGACGAACGGGTGATTGACAGCTTGTTTTGGACGTGCAGTTTAATGGCATTCCTGCTTGCATTAAACGGCAGGGAACCGCCGTCCAACGAGATAACATATTCCTTCTCGCTCGCTTTTACAATGAAAATTCTAATACGTTGACTTCCCTTCCATTAAAGACGCCAAGGAAAAATGTTCGCAAAAATTATGATGATTTTTCGATCAACTATTTTAAAAGTGGAAAAGCATTTCTTGAAAATAAGAGTAATAATGGATGCACCAACTACAAAGGTGTACTTAATTTAGGTGGAAGGTACCGAGTCCGTTTCCCAATCGCATTTTATCAAAAGTCTCTTATATCAAAAGCTTCCAATACTATTAGAATCCCTTGAGCATTAATATTTCTTGTTCATTTTAAAATTGTATAGAAACACGTCGGAATCGCTCGCGTCTCTTTTTGAGCTTAAATCAATAGAAGATTAGAAACTCCAATCGAATACTAATCGTTTTAGTGTGGAATATTTTAATGTTACGTCAAATGTAATGGAAAATAAATGAAGCCATCACTTCGCTTCAGGCCTTACTCGAATTGCCCGCAACCCAATCAATTACGCATAGACACGAGTAACTCAACAACAATAAGTATGAAATGCACTCAACGATAAAAATGGAAGCACTTGTGTTAATTTCCGAGTAACAACAATTCCACCTACCCATAACTTGATTTATTGTTTATTTCTCCATAAACACTAGCTTGTGTTAGAAGCAATCAATCCCAGTTTGGGTCAGGGGTGAGAGCCAATAGCTATAAATACCCTCCAAGCAGTGACGGATGTAAAGAAGAAGCCCCTTCTACAACATGATGAGGAACTTCAATTGTTTAAGAGAAATAGCGTTAGTTCAATGGGAAATGCATATGATACTTATTTTTACTATGATACTTATGTTAAGAGGAGTAAGTGGGTGGGAATGTGTGGGCGTCCTGGATGATTTTGGAGCAAAATGTTTATATGATGTTCATTTAATTGAATATTAATAATTCTTTTCCAGGCCAATCTGCCCGGTGAATTATAATGGAACCTTTTCCGTCTCGTATCAATCCGCGCCATAAACCGCGTCAACTTTCGCCCTTAGTTATCTTTTGCATTTCATTTAACTCGTTTAGATATGGATGCTAAAAATAACGTGGTCACCGCTATTAGATCGCTTTTACACTAGACACTTTTAAACCGTTGAAAATTCTAAATAACATATTTGTTTTATTTATTATTATTGTTACAAAAGGGTTAGGCCTTTCCAAAGTAAACTCTGCTTTAGCGTTTTCTGAATTGTTCCTTTCTGCTAGCTAATATATATCCTAAAATTGTTCAGGCACCAACCAACCTCTGGTTAAAAAAGAGCTTATTGGTTTTATGACTGTTGACGTCGAAAAATGTGGGTTGAGCCATGAGCACAGAAAGAGAAGTAAATATAAGTGAATACATTCAAATATGTAAATTCCTTATTTTACTGTTCATAATAATAATTACGATTTTTAATACAAACAAATTTTTTTGGTTCGAGACATATCACGTGTCAAATTAGAAACGAAACATAAAACTAACTCAACTTCAGCGTGATTCTTAGTTTAATTTACATATTAAAGTAGCTTCGTTTTAATTAGAAAAGTGATTAAAAGCGGTACGGTATTGGCCCTTGGGACGTGCTTGAACCGCGAAAAATCCGATTAAACCCAGGAACGAAATACCCGAAGCGACAAGTAGTTCTTCTTCTCAGGAACCAACTTTGAACTGGAGAAAAAGATACGACTACGCTAGGGTTAGCTCTGGAAAGCCAGCAAGCCATAAGGGTTTAACGTTTTTAGCAGCTGATACCTTTTTTTAAGGATGACTGCCGGCATTGAACCGTGAAAAACGTTGGCAGCCACTAAAAGGAAACGTATAAATCAAATTTCTATACTTTTCCACGCCAGAAGTCGCCACCCGCCGAAACCAAGCCAACCCCTTGATACCACTTCCATGGCCTCTCAAGTTGCAACGACTTACCAAAGAGCAAGTGTCATGTGTGCGCCTTATTTTAGAAAACAAAGTTGAGTAAAGTAGTTGGGTCGTGTGAAAAAGTTGGCGTATCAGGAAGTGGCCTAACCCTTTGGTTATATTTTTCCGCAGTCGTACGGAGGAAAGCGGTTATGGTTTCAACCGTTTTTGGAAAGATTGCCACAGATCAGGAAAACTTTCGAAAGTTATAGCGAACTTAAGGTTTTTCTGAATTGGCCCTCAAATGTAAGATTTGGCACAAAGATCTGTTTATTTGAAATCTTTCAATAAATTCAATGAAAGTCGGGGAATTTTAAGAATTTTAATAAAATCCTTGAAAGGTAAAGTAAATAGAAGAAAACTTTTCAAGGCAAGAAAATTAAATCTGAAAATAGAACCTGTGGCACCAATGTTTAGGAACAGCGGATTTCGCATAAGATATTTTTAGGCGCCATGGAGAACATAAGCGGCAATATAGGCCAAAATGGGATGAGCAAAAAAAGCACTGAAAATGTCTAGCCCCGTTATGTCGGGATCAGGCAAATATATTACTCCTAGATTACTTGGTTTATATCCGTTTGCTCCATAATCTCTTATCCATATTTCTTTTGAAATTACGATAAATCTTTTAGTTTTTCACTTTAAGTTCAAGTGCAGTTGAGATAATGTAGAAAACCGGGGCGTATTGGTACACAAGGTTAATTCTGAAGTACGTCGATGAAATTGTGAAAATATCTGTGTTGAACGTGACGTCGTATTTTGATCGTGGGATGATCTAGACGGGACTGTAAGCGTTAACTTTAGTAAATGATCCTGTTTTGGAACGGCAGCTTAAGTTTATATGAGCGCAATAAATTCTCACTCGTTTTTACTCTCGGGGAATTTCCAGTTTAAAAATTTCTAGCCCGCTCTGGAGTTCCAGTAATTTCGAGATATATGAATTTGGTTGCATACAGCCTACAGGTAAACCATAAACTCGATTGACAAACATAGCTAAAATATTTAAAATCAATAATTTTGGCCTAGGCCTAGTGCTAAATAAATAATTTAGACTTAAAGTAAATATTATTCGCTAAGATGAAGAAGGGGTGGGGGTTCTGTTAAAGAGAAAATGAAATGCCCATATAATAATTTTTAATTGATCCCGTATTGTTAAAACAATATCAAACTCATCAACAAATTGTTTTGGTAATTTTATATCAAATATATCAAAAATTTCAAACTTAGAGGCATGCTTAGCCTAACGTTAATAAAGAAACTCTAACCATATATCAGACAGAATAAGTTTAGTTCAGAATTTTCCATTTGTCAACTTCCATATAAAGTTTTTAACACTTTTTCTTTCATGATTGCGTAGCGCCGTTTCCATTTGATATTATAGGTAGTTCCAGACATACATACAGCCATAAATATATTCCATGAGTATGACACTACCTATACTACGTAATGATAAAGACTTACAGCTCGAGCCTTAGTTAGAGAACGACAAGCGATAATTGACTATACTGTTAATTTTGCAGTCCATCTTCCTATTTAGTCTGTACTAAGCCTTTGACAACGTCTCACCAGGCGTCGCTTTACGAGAATCTATGACGTTTCACCTATATCACTTCATGACAAGCTCACAATAAAAAGTGACAAACCTATGGTACATATCTTACGAGCGTACAGGTCGTAAAAACAGAAAATTAAATGCTTCGACTGAAGCTTTGGAATTCTCGTAGTTTATTAATTTTTATGAAAATTGAAGGTGGCCCAGTATAAAAAAATCTTGGAAACTTCAGTTGTAATTTTTATTTTCAGATATATTGGTTTTTGATGAATTTAACGTATTAAAATAGATATCTAAGCACGTTCATGTGAGAAATGAAAACTATTCGCCCAAGCTTCACGAATATAAACCGTACGATGCACGATCTAGTATATCAAAATTACTTGAAATATCGCAGAACTTGGTTATTTAGAAAAAAAAACCCAATTTCCTTTAAGAATTTATTTATTCTTCTACGTATTTCAGAAAGTTGTTTCTTTGTTTTTACCTCTCCGAGTGACGTATGTCACGGAGAGGTTCTGTAACGATCGTGTGTGTCTGTGTGTCTGTCTGTGTGTGTGTGTGTCTGTCTGTGTGTGTGTCTGTTGTTACACCCACGTGACCGCGTTCGCAGTTTCCAAATCGGAGCAAACGTGTTCGCCATTTCCGAACTGCTTTCACAGTCACGGAAATGGCTACTCTATTTGAGTTCTCACACCACCATATTCTGGTCTTGGTCCATCCCACACGGACACCAGTCTGTACTTACTGGCTTCTAATCACCACCATCTTATGGCCTTCGTCCATCCCACATGGACACCAGTCTGTACTTACTGGCTTCTAATACCACCATCTTCTGGTCATTGTCCATCCCACATGGACACCAGTCTGTACACACTGGCTTCTAACACCACCATCTTCTGGTCTTTGTTTTTGTCCAAACCACATGGACACCAGTCTGTACACCTGGCTTCTACACCACCATCTTCTGGTCTTTGTTTTTGTCCATCCCACATGGACACCAGTCTGCACACCTGGCTTCTACTCCATCGTCATCGTTTGGTTTAAGACATTCGCGGCGATCAGCTAGGGTTACGAGAAACGTCTAGCCTCCCTAGGGTGGGTTGTCCACCAAAGGTTTTCGCAATTGCGGTTGTTCTTGCTTTTAACTGTAGTTCGACACCCTTATATACTACCTATTTGAATAAGGCGAAGCAACCGGCGTATGCTTCATTTCAAACGCCAATATTAGTCAAGTCTCTCAAGAATGTATAATTGTTCTTTTTTAAAACGATGTAACGTTCAATAAGGCGAATAACTAACGAAGAAAATATTAAATATTAATTATATTCATTTTAATATTTAAGATAATCTTGTTTCTCAATTCAAAATTAATACGGAAAGAGTTAAAAAGCAGTCTATGTTTTTACCTCTCCGAGTGACGATGACGTCACGGAGAGGTAATGCACTGACCGTGTCTGTGTGTGTGTGTGTCTGTCTGTCTGTCTGTCTGTCTGTCAGACCCCACGTGACCGCGTTCGCAGTTTACAAATCGGAGCAAACGTGTTCGCCATTTCCGAACTGCTTTCACAGTCACGGAAATGGCTCCTCTACTTGAGTTCTCACACCACCATCTTCTGGTCTTTGTCCATCCCACACGGACACCAGTCTGTACTTACCGGCTTCTAATCACCATCATCTTTTGATCTTCGTCCATCCCACATGGACACCAGTCTGTACATACTGGCTTCTAATCACCACCATCTTCTGGTCTTTGTCCATCCCACACGGACACCAGTCTGTACTTACCGGCTTCTAATCACCATCATCTTTTGATCTTCGTCCATCCCACATGGACATCAGTCTGTACATGCTGGCTTCTAATCACCACCATCTTCTGGTCTTCGTCCATTCCACATGGACACCAGTCTGTACATACTGGCTTCTAATCACCACCATCTTCTGGTCTTCGTCCATTCCACTTGGACACCAGTCTGTACATACTGGCTTCTAATCACCACCATCTTCTGGTCTTTGTCCATCTCACTTGGACACCAATCTGTACATTCTGGCTTCTAAACACCACCATCTACTGGTCTTCCGTCTATTCCACATAGACACCAATCTGTCTCATTGGCTTCTACTCCATTATCATCGTTTGGTTTTAGGATATACGCGGCGATCAGCTAGGGTTACGAGAAACGTCTAGCCTCCCTAAGGTGGGATCGCCACCGAAGGTTTTCGCAATTGCGCTTTTTCCTTACTATTATAATGGAAACGAATCGTATATATACCCCAAAATGTGAAGAAAGCGGGCAAGAGGGGTACCCTTCACTTTAAACGTCAATATTAGCAAAGTTTGAGATGATAATAGGTATAACTTTATTTTAAACGATTTAACTATTATTAATGTTAATTATTGAAGATTAAAATAATTAAAAATAATTATTTTTATTTAAATATTAAAGATAATCTTGTTTCTCAACTCAAAATTAATACGGAAAGAGTTAAAAAGCAGTCTATGTTTTTGTCTGTGTGTGTCCGTCCATTGTTACACTAGTGCGTCGCGTTAGCAGTTAGCCTTGTGTTGATGTGTTAAGAAATCATACAGAACCTTAATATTCCCTTTTTCCATAATATCAAGTGAATATGTGGAAGTATTTTTCGTAATTATGATGCATTTAGTACTTTTGTAGCTTTAAAGCTCTGTTTCATTTTGATATTCCAAAGATTTTTTTTAATATTGTTATTTGAAATGGCTGTTTATATATTACTTAAGCTATACTACATCTGTATATACAATAATCCTTGGTTGAGTGATTTCATGAACAAAACTAAGACCTAGACTCCGGCGGGTATATTAAGTATCATCCGCAATAGGCTTAGTGAAACAAAGAGTAAATAATTGAGGCCTGAGGTGAAGTAAACTTTAGGCTTTGATTTTCGTGTCTGAAATGAAGAGACATCAACGGTTCAGAGTGAGCCGAAAGTTAAATACACTATTAAATAATCAGGTTAAGATTTTATAATAGAAGAAAAGATCATGGTGGCAATTAGAATAGTAAAAGGGCTAATGGTAAACGGGTAGTAGCTACAGACCTTTTATTCTCTTTATGGTGCGCATTAACTATCAGTGCGTCTAGCTACAATTTAGCTTTGGTGTTATTTAACGTTAACATTCATGTTGGCAAACTAAGAATATTGTTGAGGTGAGACAAAGAAGATACACGCCCCAGGAATGGAAAGTGTAGCTTCCTCTAGTGTAAATTTTTGTCTCTCCCCTCCTAGTACGCTCCAAAGGCAGGCTCGGTTGACCGAGGTATTTCCGGCTACATTGAAATTGCATAGACCGGAAGTTCCTTGGTCAACCCAACCCCGAGACATAGCTTCCATTCCCGGAGCGTATATTTTCTTTGGGTGAGACGAGACGATAGTGTTTACACTGCAAACCAGTTGTGAATGTAGCTATCAGAATATACGGTAAACAGCTGAAGCGTAGACTTCATTTCCTGAGCTTTTCCCCATTGACTGATTTCCATGTGTCCAAGATTTATCCTTATTGGATGTAAAATGTCGTCTGCTATACTGTATTATTCGCTATGCTTGGAATACTGCTTCAATATTTCGTAAATTTTTACTTCAAAAAAGAGAAATAATTCCATATCTAGGTAAATAAGTTTGTAGTAGTAGACCTCTTGACTCGGAGAGGTAATATTTTGGTTTTCCCAACTTGTTGTCTGTGTGTGTCCGTCCGTTGTTACAGTAGTGTGCTGCGTTAGAAGTTCGTTTTGTTTTGATGTGTACAGGAATCCTACAGAACCATAATATTCCCTTTATCCTTAATATAAAGTG
Source organism: Phalangium opilio (assembly GCF_054372755.1). Taxonomy (NCBI): domain Eukaryota; kingdom Metazoa; phylum Arthropoda; class Arachnida; order Opiliones; family Phalangiidae; genus Phalangium; species Phalangium opilio. Next base: position 241,659 of record NW_028324230.1, read on the forward strand.
AATATGTGGAAATATTTTTCGTAATTATGATGCATTTAGTACTTTTGTAGCTTTAAAGCTCTATTTCATTTTGATATTCCAAAACGTTTTTTTAATATTATTATTTAAAATAGATGTTTATATATTACCTAAGCTATACTACATCTGTTTATAGCATAATCCTTTCTAAAGTGAATACAAGCACAACGCTACTATGTTGGTCAAATGAACTTTTATTCGTCAATAGGCCTAGTGAAACAAAAAGTAAACGCTTGGGTTTGGATATCGTTTCTGTAATGCAGAGACATTAACGGTTCAGAGTGAGCCGAAAGTTAAGTACACTTTAGGCTTAGATATTATAATCATGTTGGAAATCTGGGCCGCGTTCAGCAGAGCCCAGCGCTGTTAGCAGTGTCCTACATAACGGGATTTTGTTTTTGAATTTTGACGTCACGGTGCTTAGCGCTGAGCTAGAGCGGTGTTCAAAGAAAATAGTCGGCTTTTTGGATAACGTGACGTAAAACGTGTAGTTCTCAGCTTGGCGAAAAAACCATGGATGAATTAATACAAATAGCTCTATGGGACTATAGCTATTTAATTGGCGTGAAACCAGTTGATCACGCAAGAATTTTGAGAGATATGCTAGTTTCTAATTTTAATTATAAAAGTTGTTATCTATCTCTATAAATATGTTATCATACAATTTTTGTTAAGCCTTGGTACCTTGCACGCTTTATTGCGCTAGCGTCATTTATAAAACGCCGATGACCGGAGAAAAGCTATGACGACAGAGCTCACCGGTAAACATTTCCAAAATCCGCTGTCTTTTTTGGTGAGCTATGACGACAGAGCTCACCGGTAAACATTTCCAAAATCAGCTGTCTTTTTTGGTGAGCTCTGCTGAACGCAGCCCAGACCAGTGAAAAGTCTGATCGTAATCGGATAATAGCTTCGTGTTTTCATGCTTTTTATGGTACGCATTTACTTTCAGTGTGTGTAGCCACAAATAAGCTTTGGTGTTATGTAACGTTAACAGTCATGTTGACAAACTAAGAAAATCGTTGAGGTGAAACGAGAGGATAGTGTTTATATGGCAACCCTGTTGTGAATATGGCTTTGAACATAGAGGGCATACAGTTGAGGAGTAGAAAATTGGGCCTTTACAAACACGTAAAGGTAGTATCCCTCTCTTCATTTCCCGTTTCTCCCCCATCGGATGATTTTAATGTGTACAAGTATATCATTATTGGATGTAAAATGTCGTCTGATTTACAGTATATTTGCTATGCTTTGTATACTGCTTTAATATTTCATAAAGTTTAACTTAAGAAACATTTGCATATCTGGGTAAATAAGTTTGTAAGTAGTCGTCTTGACTCGGAGAGGTAATATTTTGGTTTTCCCAACTTGTTTATTCATACAAACTAATTACTTAAATTGATCAATCTTCATATTTGATATGAGTACACTGTAAAAAATAAGCGTACTTTTGGCATTCAAAAATGATAGTGTCCGTTTAATTTTGAACAAGCCTCTATTGACGCGTTCACATTTAACCAGAGACATTCAATTTTGAACAAGGAGTGTTTTAGGCATTCAAAACCTACCATGAGCATTCATTTTTGAACAAACTACCGTCATATCGATCAAAACTTAACTCTAGCATTCATTTTTGGACAGCTTATATATTACCATTCAAAAATGAATCCTTATCCCATTCAATTTTGAATAACCGCCTTGCGCTAATGAAGTGTTCATATTTAGTCGTTTTGGCGTTCTAATAGGATTGAAATAGTATTAGTGTTAGTATTAGTATTAGTATTAAAACAAGAGCGTTTTAAACGTTCAAATAAGGACTTTTTGGCTTTCAAACGAGTGCATTGTGGTTGTTCAAACGAATGCGATATGGGCATTCAAACGAGTGCGATATGGGCATTCAAACGAGTGCATTATGGGCGTTCAAACAAATGCGATATGTGCGTTCAAACGAGTGTGATATGGGCGTTCAAACGAGAGCGATATGGGCGTTCAAACGAGAGCGATATGGGCGTTCACACGAGAGCGATATGGGCGTTCAAACGAGAGCGATATGGACGTTCACACGAGAGCGATATGGGTGTTCAAACGAGAGCGATATGGACGTTCACACGAGAGCGATATGGGCGTTCACACGAGAGCGTTATGGGCGTCCAAATGGAATTGTTTTTGGCTTTAAAACAACACTCTAAGAAAAAAGCGTTTAATGGGTATTCAAATGTGAACGAAATTGTTCAATCGCAAAAGGTGTGCAAAACAAAATTAATTCTGCCCTAAAATTACTTCATTCCACTGCTCTTAATTTGTACTACAAATAAAGCTTTCATTAAAAATACAATAACTTCTCTACAATTTACTATAACTTGTTTATTTACTGTGAAATAAATATGTATTTGTCTGTATAAACATAATTATACAATAATATCAAAGGAAATGTTACGGATTATTGCGTATTTCACCTTTCCCTTATGTTTACATAGGCCTTCAAATAGTGTGATAATGTAATTTATTGCAACAACGTTTTAATCGGAAAGAACTTGATAATGAACACTTTCCTTAAGTGCAGACTTTCTTCATATAACTGAATTATTATTTAACACAACGATTGATGTGTTTCAAATTTACCAGCCCTCAGAAGATGTACAGACTGTTAAAGAAGTCTTTGCGCGTTGCGTTTTTCGCACATATTTTAGTATAATTCAAAAACTATTCAAGCTAGCGCTCTGGAATACAGTGCGTTATAAAAGTTTTGCATTTCTCTTTCATATTTTACCCGTTCCAAAGTTGTCCTTTGCATACTTATACCGGAAACCGGAAATGTCAAAATTATCAACTTTGAAAATATTGATTTCTCGAGGATATAAATGTGATTTTCGGATTCCTTTGGGGTCGATTCATATTTGAAAAGTGTTCACCAAATTCAATTCGGATGAATAGGTCACGAGTAATCAGCCTTTATTCAAAATCTGGCAAACTTGGTTAGAGTGGCGATAATTCATCATCGAGTATCGAATCTTTGTCGTAATAATGCTTGTTAGATGTTATGGCACCTTATGCGTATATATATGATTGGTCTTGTGGCGCAATACTTTGAAACAAATCAGACGTTCATTAAAGGGATGGTGAAGTGGAAAATGAAGTAATTTTTTTATTGATTCTTCTATAAGACCGATCTTCATAGTGAAACCTCCAGGAAATAACACCGAACGATTTTTAAACTACGATTAGTTTGAAATTTCATGAATAATTTTAAATAAGGACCTCCGACCAATCGGGTAGCGCCCTGCGTTTTTATCAAAAATTTTCTCTTAGCACGCTCCGTGTTGAATAAATTTATCGCGAGACTTGAAAAAATTTGCACGATGTGACAATTGTGGCGCGAGACATGGTATTTCCTGAATTTTTCATTATGCATACTGGTCTCATGATTAGTAGAAGAATCAATAAAAAAATCACTATATTTTCCACTTCCCACTCCCTTTAAGAGAAAACTCGCGTCTTTTGAAGAGGAGAAGCGGTTTGAAAATATTGTTATTTGGGCCATGATATCATAATATTTAGAACTCACATTAATTACGATTGTCTCTTCAGCCCAGTCAAAATCTCATTCATAATGGCATATGCGCTGCACGAGATTCCTTCAAATAGACAAATTCGACTATTCCATACATGAAACAACTTCAGAGAAGAGGGCTTCTATGCTAGGAAATTAGGAATGTTCGCTACGCGATTGAGCTTCTTTAAACGGAGCCTGAGGCTGGCTATAGCCTCCCGCGTTTATCGCAAATGTGAGGCCAGGGATAGATTTAATTTTAGAAGTGGGAATAGAGAATAGAGTAATCTAAGAGCGCGTCAAATTACCGGACCTCCTTCCACGGAAAGGAGGGGTATGAAAGAAGAGGCGTGTCAAAGCGACAAAGGTAAAAAGGAATAACGTAATTTTTGCCGATCCCGTCAGCAACGTCATAAAAACCTAGTTTAAGTGAGCCAATCTGAAATTTTAAACTTTTTATTACCTGTTGGAGGGAGGGGCTCTATACAGGGCTCTGAGTCGGACTGAATTAAACGCTAACCGTTCTCTATTCCTACCTCTAAAATTAAATCTATCTCTGTTGAGGCTTAATAATAAAGCCGACCGCAACCAAAAATGGGCAAAGGCGTGTTTCACAACTGACGTTCAAAGCTACCGATGGAAAAGCCTAAAAATTAAATGAAAAAAATGAATGCCGGTAACAATGATCACAACTGAAAATAACAGCTAACAGCTAAAACGAACGGTAAACACTTGAAGTTGGTCTCTCTGCGCTGCTGGTCTGCTACTCCATTCGTTTATTTTCTATGGCAAAAATGATAACTTTGGGAGGTATTGGGATATTAGGCCATTTTGTGTTATAAGACTTTTATTGTGTAGGAAAGAAAACTAGCCTTTTTAAAGAAGTTTTGGATAACTATTAATATCATTATTGATAACTAGTTAAAAGTTGAAAAATATAAAATTTGGACGAAAATTTTCAAATAACAAGACTTCCTTCGAGTTTCAAATTAAAGAATGCTCGTGTGCTTTATTGAACTATTTTATACAAACAAGACAGTCACTTTCAGCTTGAATTATGCCAGAAGTGGATCATATTACAGCTCCCTAGAAGTACTGGACGATATAACATCGCCGTGCATCAGCATTGTCTCCTAGCACTGAAGAGAAAAGGGTATATGCGAAACGCAGCGACGAATTTGTGAACTAAACCAGAGGAATGATTTTGGCGCGAAAGTAATTTTTAATAAGCGGGCGATGCAAACGGAAGTAAGTGGTAGGCTGGTAGCCAATGAGGAAAGGTTTGAGAGAGAAGAGCGGGGAAGGAAACAAGTTGTTCCATTCAAAGTGTTGGGCTGTGAATATAACAGTAGAAGTCCACTTCATTTTTCCGATTTTATAAAATAATTGGTGGTCTATAGGTATTTTTAAACGCTTGTATTGAAAAGGAAATTAATATGAATTCAAATGATCAAAATAGCCTTCATCATTCTAGAATATTTCTAATGTATCCCTAGTATACAGTACAGCACTGAGCTAAGCTTCCACCGATCGATTTAAAGGTTTTTAGCGGGGATAGTTGGACCGATTTATTACTAAATAAAGGTTATGTACGTCGACATAGAAATTTGTTTTGCTTTTTTAAGTGTGACAAATTTTTTCAATGCTTTAACGTTTTCCGTTTACGAAAGATGCTGGTCAATATTTTTCAGTTTTACAAAACGTTTTTTTGGTTGCTTACGGTTAAGTGCTTTTAATATCACATAGATCGTGTTCAGATGTCTCTTTAATGTGGGCATGCAACCATTGCAAATAGTTACATTGATCCTAACATAAGGCATTCTAAATCAAAATTATAACGCGATAATAAGCTTCACACTAATCACGACACTGACAGCCATTATTATCAACCGGAACTCCCGTAGGTTAACCTAACTCAAGATCCGGGTTAATGGGAAAACTATACTTGTAAAACTGAGCTATAGATGGCGGGCTTAGATGTCTTGGAAGAAAACGCTGTTAACAAAAGCATAACCTACGTCCAGTACTTATAGGGAGCTGTAATATGATTCACTTATGATTATGCTTGATATTTTATTGGACATCCCCTAGCCCTTAAAGGGAGGATGAAGAGGACAATAAAGTGATTTTTTTATCGATTCTTCTTCTAATTATAAGTTATTTTGCATAGTGAAACATCCAGGAAATACCGTCTGCTGTTATATTTGCAGAGTAAGGACTGAACGTCGGGGAAATAATCACACTTGGTTAATAATAACAAAAGAGCATTTAATAGTACGTGTGAACACCTCTAACTTCTTAGGCGAACCAACGAGGGCCACACGGAGTGGATTATACAAAAAATAAAGATACACAAAATATACCACTAGATGGCGCTAGTGTCTCTGATTTTATTCAGTCCCCGCCAAATTCGAATCTTGCACTGACACCCCTCCTGGATCAGCGATCCCCATCATCTTCAGGTGTTGATGCAATTTTGGGCCTGGTATTATCTTTGTGAATTGATCTGCAACATTTAAGTCGGTTTTCAAGTAAAATAGCTTCATCTTCTTATCTTCAATGAGGTCTCGAACGTGGAAAAGTTTCAAGTGTATGTGCTTGGAACGATCGGAAGTGGTTGGGTTTTCAGCTAATTTCATAGCCCCCTGATTATCTATATTCACCCTCATTGGTGAACTAAGCAAGTGGTCTTGACCTATTTCTCCGAGTAGGTTTTGCAACCAACAGCTCTCTTTGGCAGCTTCACTTAATGCCACAAATTCCGATTCCACTGTGCTAAGCGAAACACATCTTTGTTTCCGGCTCGTCCAGCTGACTATAGTTCCTCCTAGCTTAACTGCGAGTCCGCTGAATGATTTTCTGTCGGTTACGTCAGCCCCCCCAGTCTGCTTCTGTAAAAATCTCAGCCTTTTGGTCTGTTTTCTTGAATAGTAAAGCTAGGTTTCGGGTTCCATTTAAATATCTGAGAATGTGTTTCACTCCTGTCCAATGTTCCTGAGACGGTCTCTGATTGAACTGGCTCATGAACGTGGATGCAAACGCTAAGTCTGGTCCATTGAGTTGAGAAAATTACCACTAGAGTGGCCTTTCATCCGCAAGGATGTAGACCAAAATGAACTCTATCACGCGCTTGTGGCGCTATCCCGGTGCAAAAAAGGGAACTAACAGAAAAGGCGGGAAATTTGACTAATTTCAAGTATACATGTAAAAGGCGGAAATTTAAAGTTCGTTTTCGAGATGGCGACACTATCGTTTGATAAACTTTGTGCCTGTCCATCCGTCCCATTGCTTTAAAAGTTGTCCCCCGTTCCCCCAATAGGCAGCTTGAGGCAAAGGCCACTCTAGTGGTAATTTTCTCAACTCAATGGTCTGCTCTGGTGTGAGTTGCCAGGTATAGAAGACTTTCTATTATATGTCGATACACTGATGCCTTTTCCTCATCTAATTCGTTCCCGTCTTCACAATGCGTATATTTTACTCCTAGGGCAAGTGGAGTCGCTGCATTCTTTGAATCTAACATTCCCATTTTATTTAAGATTTCTTTCGCGTATTGTGATTGGTCCAAAGCGTAGGCACCTTCTTCGGTTCGGGTTACTCTCATAGATAGTATATGGCTCACTTCTCCCAGATCTTTTACCTCCAAGTGTTTGGATAACTCTGCTTTTATTCTTTCGATTTCTTCATTAGTTCCATAAAGTACTTCATCGTCAACGTATGTTGTAATTATTATTTCTCGTCCAGGTAAATAATATACACAAGGGTCTGCTCTGCAACGTTTGAATCCTTGTCCTTGAAGTACTCCATCTAGGTGTCTGTTCCATTGCCTGCCGGATTGATGAAGACCGTATATACTTTTTTCTTAGCTTTAAAACTTGATCTTTGTTTTGAGGATCATCAGACGAGGGTTTTAACGTATTGCATATTTCTTCGAGGTTTTCTGGAATCTCCATATAAACATCCTCGTCTAGCTCAGCATTCAAATATGCAGCTCTAATGTCTAGGTGGTGTATTTTCCAACTTCTTTCGGCCGCGATTCCAAACAAAGCTCTCATACTTTTCATCATGACTACAGGAGCATATGTTTGGTCATAGTCCTGTCCGTGTCTTTGAGTGTTACCAAGCGCGACAAGCCTTGCTCGATACTTTGCTAATTTAGATTTTATGTTTGACATTGTTAAAACGTCATTGTCGATCCGTAGACTACGTGCTACAAATTCGTATTCTTTGGGAAAGCCTAGAATAGCAAACCCTGCCAAAACAGTCTCTTCAAAGATAAATCCTGCGCTCCTCACTTTGTGATAAAGACCAACACGTCTAGTTAAATATTCTCCGATGGTTTCAGAATCTTTCTTCGTGCATGACACGAATTCCTTCACTAAGAGTAAACCATGCCAAGTATCAAATTTCGTATGTATTTCTTCTAGTGCTGTCCATATGTCTTTGGCACGAACGCAATCGGCGATATCATCGAGTCCTTCATCGTTCAGAATCATATAGAATATAGATTTAGCCTTATGATCTAACGCTGTCTGAGCGGCCGTTAAATCCTCTCCAAAACCAGGGGATACAGCATTCCAACATCCTTTTGCTTCTAATCGACTTGTGCCCTCATCGACCAGTGTCGGTAATTATTAGAATTTAACTTCTCTACCTTGTAATCGTCTCCCATTGCTCTGGTGTATCTTCAGTTTCCTTTATTCTCTTTGTTGATTCTGCTTCTCCAACAAAAGGAAACGTCCTTCAGTTGAGCCTTTGTCTCTTCTAGTAACTTTTCTTCTTTGAGTTACATTAATATTTGCGCTATTTCTTCACTTAAAGCGCAGTGAGGTCAGTGCTGGCGCCCATAACCTGTTATATTTGCAGAGTAAGGACTTAACGTCGGGGAAATAATCACACTTGGTTAATAATAACAAAAGAGCATTTAATAGTACGTGTGAACACCTCTAACTTCTTAGGCGAACCAACGAGGGCCACACGGAGTGGCTTATACAAAAAATAAAGATACACAAAATATACCACTAGATGGCGCTATTGCCTCTGATTTTATTCAGTCCCCGCCAAATTCGAATCTTGCACTGACATCTGCGTTCTTGAACTATTTATTAACAACAAGACTGTCACTTTCAATTTCAATTGTAGCTTAATATTTTACTTAACCTCCCTTAGCCCTTAAACACATTTTTAATCTTTTATTAAATGACAGACATAAACGCTAAATCGGGTTCAAGTCGGGCGAGAGAGCGGGTTAATCCAAAGCGTCAATTCCTTCGTTCTCCAGAAATCTTGCAACGAGTCCGGACGTATGGGCTGGGCAATTGTCCTGCTGAGCCTGAAACCATACACTAAAACAATGTTTTAAGTTAGTTATTAATATTAATACCGGTCACGACGTGGGCTGGTTACTCATACGGAGAAAAAAATACCAGCGAACAGGGCGGATCTCTATTTTTAATATTACAATGCTTTACCTTCTAATTTCATTAGAGTTTATGTCTGTCTTTTAGAATACGATTAAGAATGTGTTTAATGGGAGGGTGAAATGAGAAATCAAATAATTTTTATCGATTCTTCTACTAATTATAAGAGCATTCTGCATAGTGAAACATCCAGGAAATATATCCGAATGATTCAAATTAGGTTCAGATTTTACGGAAAATTTGAAATAATGACCTCCGACCCATCGCGTAACGCCCTACCTTCCAATTGACAAAATTCTCGTGGCACGCTCCACGCCGAATGAAATTTATCGCGAGATTTAATAAAAGTTGCTTGCGATGTGAGAGAATATGCAGCCATTATACCGTACAAGATGGCGGCCACTCAAGGGGGAGGAGTCGGGTTTTTTCGATCTCCTCTCTTTACCTGTCAACATTTGATTGATTGTATAGGCTTATAACAAAGGATGGCTTTGTAGGAATAAATTTATAAAGACCGTAACATAAAATAAGTTATCTGTATGAGTAAGCTTATAACAAAAGATGGTTTTGTAGGAATAAAGACCATAATATAAAGTAAAAAAGTTATTTTATTTTCTTTAAAAGTATAGGTTCTAATATTAAAGATATTTTTTCAATTTTCATTTTAAAATGCATTTGATTTATTCTAAAATAATTCCTTCTATCTTCGTAAGGAAGAAGATAAATTTTAATATTATTTTTAAATCTTACGTAAGTCATTAAGCCTATCTTTAATATACAACGCGTTAAGTTGTTTTCTAACGTAGAGTTCCAAAACTAATCTTTCGAGATCTTTAGTTTTGACTTTAAAGGTATGATAAGTTTCTTCCGTGTTTTGTTGAGGTTTTTCCGGTGGATTTTCCTCAGTCTTGACTTTTATATTTTTGGTGAACGTTTCTGTTTCATCAATGGTAAAGGGTATGTTTTTAGTAGGCCCACCTCTGATAAAATTACATTTAGGGAAATGTTTTAAATGTTCTTCGTAAGGATTATCGGTCGGTTTCCATGCTAGCAAAATCCCGTTGCATTCGAAACATTGTACTAGATCATCAGTATGTAACGAATAAAACCCCGCTCTGCTTAAAGCTTTTTTATAGTTTTCATCTTGTGGCCAGGAGTAAAAAGAGTGATATCTTTGCAGCTCGGAGTTCATGATGCTGAATGAAAATTCTTATAGGAATATCTGAGTTATATCCCCTTAAATTTACTACCCCCTTTTTTACTTTCCCCCTTCCTTAATATATGAAATAAAAGAAAACAGTATTAAAAAAAGGGTGACACATTTATTTTTTAAAAATACAAAAGAGATTACAAAGAGTATTTGTTAACAAAAGGATTAAGTTAATCTTTACGGGCGCGCTTCCACATGTTTGTAACAATGACGTCATTTTTCAACCGATCTCGTCCAAACTGTCTCATGAATGATTTGTGGCTCTTTCTTTTTGTTCTTTGTATTATATACATAATACAATATAGTCCGTATGTCGAACTTGACAAGTTTTGAAGTCTTCTTTTGTTAGAGGACCATTTTCTTGAATTTCTTTTAACAAATTCTTTAATCGAGGGGAGAAAGTTCCCTAAAGCCAGTGAGTCAAAATAATAACCCCTTCTGTTTCCATCAAAGTAACAGCATACCCAGTGGGATCCGTCTTTATAGTGATTGTCTAAATTTATTATAATAGATGAAGGAAACTTGTCAATTTTTTCGGGTAATAAATCACTTGGGTAAACACCTAGGAAATGTGGTGTGAATCGTAGAAAGCGTGTTATCTGATCGGCGTTCATTATTTGTTTAACAAACGATTGACACGTTTCTATTTTTATCTATTTGTAACAAAGCCTGGAATTCGGCTAATACGATACAACTAAGAGTAGTGGGTGTGGGTTTTTCAAATCCCAATTCCAATCTTAATTGTCCTTGTTTCCTGGGACTCCAATGATCTGAATGACTCGCGTAACCGTCAGGTGTTAAGTCTAAACAGTAAATGGCGTAACCCGAGGCAAAGTCGTCCATAGAGATATTGTTCCTCTTGTCATTGTAGTGGGAGTTTGACCCCGAAAATAAAGTGTAATAGCTTCGGACAAATTGCTTTTTACTGTAGTTGGGTCTTAAGGCTCTAGATGGGTATTGTTCGGAATTGATGAATGCTGCTAGATGATTGACATTCCAATGTCCAAAGTCGAAAGGGTTACTATCCAATGTTCCATTGTAAGCAGTATGCTTTACAATAGCTACTGTAATTCTTGAGGGCTGGGTACCCAGGTAGATGTTTCCGATTGATGTGTTTAAGATATTAGGCGAGATTGTAAATATTTTAGTTTCCGTTCTAGTGTAACTATATTGGGCTGGTTTAATACTTAAGGCTTGTTCATGAGCAATTAGAATTTTAGGGGCTAATTGCAACTTTAAGACGTATAATATGGCTTCCACGATGACCGGTTTATAACCAATTTTCCCATAAGACAAAAATTAGGTTTGCTTCTGTGTAATTTTAATTTCATAGAAACGCCGTTTATCAGATATCGAGGGATATTAAACATGTCTACGTAAAGGCTGGAATACATCTCAACTTCCTCGGATAATGCTGTAAGTTTCTGTCGTTTAACAAAACCCATATTTTCTGTAAGCGAATCCATGCTTCCACTTGTATCTTTGTAAAACAAAGAAGCCCCCAAATGAGATTCTTTAGCCGCCGGACCATAGACATTAGAATACTATTAATAACCTAGACACACTTATCGGAAGAGAAACACGCGCTTTTTGGATGCCGATTTTACGCTATTTTACCTAGCGGCGGACGGAGAAACTAAAAATCAAAATAATTCCAAAAAGGCGGTAAATTTATGTTGCATTTTCTGTATTTTTAAAAGAGATGGCATAAAAATAGACAAATTATGTTAAGAAAGTTAGGTTTTATTAAGATATAAATGCATTTGCTATTTATTTATGTAAATTTCAATTAAATAAAAGCCGGAATTTGGCATATACCAGACAGGTGAAGTAGACCCCGCGAACTTTAGACCCATTAGTCTGACCTGCTCAATTTGTAAGGTCCTTGAGAAATGTATTCGTGCAGCCATTATCCAACAGGTCAACCCTTACCTTAGTGACTATCAACATGGTTTTCTCCATAACCGCTCAGTTGAAACCAACCTGCTATCTGCCTTTCATTCTTGGACCGCAGCCCTTGACAATAGTAAGCGCGTAGACGTCATTTATTTAGATTTAGCAAAGGCTTTTGACTCTGTCCCCCATACTGCCCTCCTAGCCAAACTCACTACTTATGGTCTTCCGAAAAATATTCTTGGTTGGGTGTCCAGTTACTTACTCCATCGTACCCAGGCAGTTAGGGTGGCGTCCTCCCTTAGTGACTTTCTTCCGGTGTTGAGTGGAGTCCCGCAGGGAAGCGTTCTTGGCCCTCTACTATTTGTCCTATATGTTAACGATCTTCCGCAAGTTCTTACCTCGCATCCCCGCTTATACGCTGACGACCTCAAGATCTTTCGCGTTATTAATAACTATGACGATGTTGCATGCCTACAGCGGGATCTTAACTCTCTCGAAACCTGGACAGTCCAAAACGGCCTTGCATTCAATACCGATAAATCCTTAGTCTGACGCTACAACGTCGCCCCACAGACTTATCTACTCCCTCACCATATTACCTCCACGGTCATAACATAAAGAGGGTCAATGATTGCCGCGATCTAGGTTTAATTGTCACCCATAATTTATCTTCGCGATCTCACGTTATGCGCAAGTGTAAGCGTGCTAACAGTCTCATATCTGTGATTAAGGCCAATTTCCCCGGTATTTCCCTCCCTCTCTTAACGCGCTTATTCCAGTGTTACGTGCGTCCAATCCTAGAATTCGGAAGTCAAATATGGAACCCCAGTACCAACAGGGATACTGATATGCTCGAAAATGTTCTTGCGCGTGCTTCCCGCATTCCTTCTGCCCTGCGCTCTAAACCTCGGGAACTCCGTTTGTCCGCTCTTGGCTGGACTCCACTCTCTCTCCGTCGTACCTACCTCGACCTAGTGAGCCTTTTTAAAATCCTATCTCACTCCTCCCAGAAATATTTTTTATTTGCTACTCATAGTAAGGGTACTAGAGGCCACAGCCGTAAACTTTTTCTTCCTCCTTCCCGTACCAATATCTTACGTAACTCCTTTTTCCGCAGGACCATTCCCTTATGGAATGCTCTCCCTGATTACCTAGTTTCCATTACTTCAGTGAACCAATTTAAGAGTCATTTAAAATTATTCCTAAATATATAAATTTAAATTTCGCCCCAATTTAAGAGTCATTTAAAATTATTCCTAAATATATAAATTTAAATTTCGCCCCAATTTAAGAGTCATTTAAAATTATTTCTAAATATATAAATTTAAACTTCGCCCCAATTTCCTGTTATTATATTTCATATTGTTTAATTTGTTTAATTTAATTATAATTAATGTAACTTTTGTATGATATTCCCTATGGCTTGTATTGTATGTATTGTATTTTCAAAACGTTTCGGAGCTGTAAGACCTTTTCTTTGGTCCTAGCTCGACAATAAAAACGGAACAAAAAAAATTCATAAATAATTAAACTTTCCGAGCATGAGGTTTCTTAATGTATGGTGATATACATAAAATAATTATATAATTTATTTATTTCGACTCGTACTTAGAAGCCTGAGGGCTAATTTCATATCCCAGGTATCGATATTTTACTCTTATTACTACTTTTAAAGAAAAGACTATACTGTAAATGACTCGCTACCATGAAGCTGTTGAACTTAGTACCTGGTAAGTGGTATTCATATTGGATTTGTGTAATTTTTACTTGGAACAATAACTATGTGAGGCCTACCATAAACCAGAGAGGCAAGCCTCTTTGTGGTAATTTACTTGTTTTGCATTGGCACAGAAAGGCTACTTGAGACTTGAGTAGACCGAATAGGAAAAGTGAATAATACGAGAGTTAAGTTAACGGCTTACAATAAAACAGACACGCACAAAAGCTGATATACGTATGTAAAATTAGTATGATAAAATAAATTAAATGATGAATTTTCATTGGCCTAATGTTAAAGAAACAATATAAAACTTGACACAAATGTTTAGATAGAAACTAATATTGAGTACCTTTATCATCTCTACTAGTATATTCTGACAATTTTTACCAATCCAGACAATTACCAAGTAGTTGTATAAACACTAGATAAAACACTTATTTTGATAAATACTCGGATAATATATGTTAAATGACTAGCTGTCATGCTGCTTCGGACAAGAACCTTTGGACTCAGTCATTTAATCACAAAGAATATTCTGATAGAGTAGTGCTCATCGAGAATAATCAACTAATACTCTTAAAACAACTTTGATAGGCCTAAATACTCTTAACTCATTCCTATAATAGGTTTATTAAAATGTAGAATTTCGGTAAATAAATCAATAAGAAAACACAACACTACTGGTAAAAAGAACAAACTCTGAAGAATGTCACAATCTGGAAAATTAAGACCAGTTTATCAAGGCTAGCGATAGTGAGATTCACGCTACAGAGGACAATTAGTTAATGATGACACAATACCTTTGTTTTTTTAATTAAAAGATTTAATGAATCCAGTTGAAAAGTGTACATAACGATTGAATAAAGAGTTTAAAAATTTAACACAAAGACACATTACATCGCAATAACGACCCAATATCTCCCAATAACGTCTTATAAATCCCAGATTATTATCTTTCTTTAACCACGAAATTGTTGTTGCCAAGAAGTAAATACCTTTAAGAATATTTAAAAAGACCAGCTTTGTTAATACTATTTGAAATGGGAATTCTGAGGGTATCGGTGTATTGGAGTAGCTCATTGATACTGATTTTTCGATGTTGTCATCGGTTGATGATGTAACTAGGCTCCCAGCATGATGGTATCATCTCAACGCTTTGATAAAACGAATTGATACGATTTATTTTACTTTTCGTCAACACAAAAACCACTAAAAACATTTACAACGAAATTAATAGAGAAACTCTAAGGAAAAACCTACCTTACCAATTTACCAAGTAGTTAAGCCTTTGACAAGGGCAGTAGCCCTAACTTGAAAAGAGTTGATTTTGCTTTATAATAAATTATATATTTCTCTCTCTCTCTTTAAGGAGAAAATCTATTAAAGTTGCTTACCATTTATTTTCTTTTATCTTGAACATAAATAATTTAATTTACTTGAAAAAGTAAATAATAATGCCCTAGGCCCCCTACCGTATAATTAAACTGTATTTTTTTACACTCTTGGCATTTTTCGTTCGTGACGCTGGTGCGCATGACTTAAATAAGTTAACCAATCATATTCCAGCATTAAATTAAAAAAATATATTTTAGTTACCGCCGCCGCCGCAGAGTGTCGCATGGCCTTTTTTTCCCCATATGACGTAAAATACATAAATGCTCTGACGTCAGCAACAATCGGCCTCAATTGCGGAAATTCAACAGTGACTCTATGTATCTCTATGCGCCGGACCGTATGACGTCAGAGCCGAAAGCAAAGCCGTGTACGCGTAGTTACTAGCAGCGGGTGTTTTGCGCAATCGCCCAGCTCCAAATCGACACGCTCAAATTGACTGTGTTGGAAATTATTTACGGGTCCAACCTCGTCAGTGGCTGTTAAAGCGGTTCCATCCTCATTTACAATTTTAGTTCTGGTGTACAGCATTGTTAAAGCTGTATCCACGTATTCGCTACCGCTAGACGTTACTTCAAATTCAATAGGTTGGTCACCTTTCAAGGAAGTCAAAGGTTGATACGGAGCCCATTTGGAATTTTCGATGGCCGTTTGAAGGGGAGGGGTGGCGAAAATATCGAAACCAGTACTGCAAGCTTCGGTCATTTTTTAGGGAGAGAAAATATCGCGAACCGTTTTGAATGAAAGTTTACGTTTATCTGATTTAAATTTGTTTGTGTTGCTTTGTTTTATAGATTTCTTTCTCTTTGGTATTTTTTTCTTTTTAGCTAGTCTTTTCTTTTGTTTGCCACCCCCTCCTCTACCGTATTGTTGTTGTACATCATCCAGCGTTTCGGTGAACCTTCTTTTAGCGGAAGTTTTCAGATCCTTTCCAGCGGCGACATCGTTTATAATCTCTGAAGATGTGCCCAGAAGCTGTTTACCAAAGAAGAAAGATTTCAAGAAGGACCCTATCCCGTGTCCATTTTGGCCGTGGCCGTGTTGTCCTTGTTTGCCGACGTAAAAAGTCAGACCACCACCTGACATCGCTTGTTGGGTATAATAATCCGTGTAGACACATCTTTTGTTATCTAACGCGTTTGACTTGCGCATCTTAAATGAACTTTACAGTGCAACAGTCCAAACTGAAATAAAGCCGGTTCACCCATGTGATCCTTTATATAAATGCCAACCTCGCTAATATAATGTTTTGACAAAGGGACGTAATGGGGTGAGAGAAAAGTAAGGCACACGGTATCCCCGTGTTTCTTGTCTTCGATGGGTATAATACGTAAGAGGGGGGCGTGGATGTTACCGACAATTTCTCCCTCTACCAGGTCGCAATAAATATATAATTGAGATGGTACGTGGTAGTTTAGCCTGGCAGGTCTATCGCTCAAACCTTGTATATTGAGATGGTCTTTGTACCCCAAGATGTCGGCTAATGATTTGTGGGTCTTGAAGATAATTTTTGTATCACCAGAGGCATCGGTTTTTAGTTTTACATGTCCCGTCGTTTCATTAATATGAAATAAAGAAGCTGTTTTTTCGCATACTTTGGAAGTATTGATAGTTTCCACAACGTGGTTTAGTGATTTTTAATGACCAGCCGGTATATTATGCAGCTGATAGATTTCGTATCTGGTCAGTTTTGCATCTTTTCGTTCAACCTGGTATGTTAAGTAGCATGACTTGGTGTTTTTAGGTTTTTTAAAGTTACCTTCATCCAATGAATCTTCAGGTGTTTTTCTCTTATCGGTTTTGTATATTACATTGTACCCAGGTAGCAAATTCACGTTGACACAACGTTTAAACGTAGCATTGAATAAACGTGTGTATTAACGTTTTTAAAACGGTGATCATGTCACCTTGAAACACGGTGTTTACACACGTGTTTATTTTGTCGCAAATACATGAGAAATCTTGTTTATTTCTCGTTTTAAAAACGTGTATTATAAAGTAGGTTAACGTGGATAAATCGTGCGTTAAACGGTTCCAATTAGGTTTATTTTTCGGGTTATTTGAACGTGTGTAATAAGTTAATCTAACGTGTTTCAAAAGTTTATTCAACGAGTGTAACAACTTAATCGAACGTGCACAAAAATTTGTTTAATGTGTTTTATAAGTTAGTTGAACGTGTGTAATAAGTTAGTTGAACGTGGGTAATTAGTTAATAGCACGTGTGTAATTATTTAACTCGTGTTCTCAAAGTGGAACCGAAACATTGCCAGTACTAGCTTCGGCAGTTTCATTTGTAGATGCAATCCGAACCAATATCACAGCAATGACAGGACTAATACAAAGCCTAGTTTTCAGTTGTTATGTATAAATGTAGTATAGCTAAATCAAAAGATAACAAGGCTTTTGAAATGTTAAAATTAAACGATTTTCTTGGAGTTTTGAAACGAAACATAGCTTTATAGCTATACAACTACTAAAAGAATCGTAATGCCGAAACATATTTACCATATTTTCATTTTATATTTAGCAAAATCGAAAAAATTACAGTTTTGTAAGAGTCCTATTCACGCTAATACAAGGGAAAAAAGCAATAAGGGAGTATTAACCGAGGAGTAGAAACTGAAAACTTCTTATAATTATAAAAATTTATAGCTCAGTTTTTTTAATAAGCTCTAATTCCTACTAGGGCTTTCGTTGTTGATTATAAAAAACCAACCGTCTCTATCCTAAATCGACTTCTCAACAACGTCTTAATTACTCGCTTCATATTAACTATGAAATACGTAGAGTTTCAACTTCATTACTCGTTCAATATATATTTGACGGATGTCTTTCCGATGAAGGAGGCTTTTCTTAAATAATTAGGGTTATATGAATGATATAAATTATTTTAATCGTCACTATTTTACCTTAATTATAGTTAAGTCGATTTAAGAAACTTTATTCCTAAAATCATTTTAAACATAGCTATTTTTAATGTTTGACTTCTAGTGAACACCCTTTTAAGAATTTTTGTAAAAGGGTATATAAGGAGATTGATTCCTAGATAGGCGAATAAGAAAAAATGCAATTGCGTGAACCTTTGGCGAAAGCCCTGCCATCGGGGGCTAGACGTTTCTCGTAACCATAGACGCTCGCCTCGTACATTTTAACCCTAACGACAAGCTAATGTTGCAGATTGGTGTCTATGCGGTATAGACGAAAGACCAGCTCAAGACATGTACGAAATATCAACGTTTCCGAAACGTACAGTAATAAGGCAAAATTAAGGGTCATTTAAAACCATTTTCACGCGTGTTGTGAACGAACTTCTTATAAAGACTTGAAAATAAAGCTTTTGTATAAATGTATTTACAACTTTCTCGAAACTTAAATCAAAAACGCAAAACTAACATTCCACTTAACACCATTTCGAAACGTGAATTTAACCTAAAATAAACGTATTAGTTATCACTTTGTATAATCGTTTTAACAACGTTGCCCAAATATACAGTAATAACGCTAAACTAACGGTCAATTGAACACTATTCTCAAACGTGTTACGAACGTAACATATATTTCTGAAATAAACGCTCTTGTATAAACGTTTTAACAACGTTGCCAAAACATACAGTAACAACGCTAAACCAACGGCCAATTGAACACCATTCCAAAACGTGTTGCAAACATAACATGTAGACCTGAAATAAACGCTTTATTTTACAATTTCTATAAACGTGATAACAACGTTGCCGAAACATACAGTAATAACGCTAAACTAACGGCCAATTGAAAACCATTCCCAAACGTGTTGCAAACGTAACATGTAGACCTGAAATAAACGCTTTAATTATCACCTTGTAAATACGTGTTATTGACGTTCAGAAAATCCTAAACATCTTGAGGTAACTTATGTACCAAAAATAAACGTTATTCTTACGTGTGAAGTACACGTGAAACGTTTTCAAAACATTGGCACCAAAAATCTACTTTAAATCAACGTTAATTTGCTATCTGGGTAGTTGCCGCTCAGATAAAAATTGCTCAAAAAAACGGATGTACCGTGGTTAAAGAAGTTGTTGAAAGTGTAGAAGAAACACCAGATGATAGATCCGAGTTTCTTGTTTTAGAAGTAAGGAACGCCTTATATCCGCGAAAATACATTGTAACATAAGATAATAAGACTTCGAGAGACCAGCTCGTATTTTTTGGCAGAGACCCTAGTTCTGAAAATTGAAATACATTTGGCCTCGCTTCGGGCTGTACAAATTTTTTAAACACTTGAGATATGGCGTTCCACTGTTAGAATCTGACACACAATTCCCTCAGCCATACGTAGTTGGTCCCTAGGAGTTGTTATTACCTTGTGGTCATAAAGGGACTCGAAAGAAGGCAGCGGCGATTGGGTAAAGATTATTAGAAATACGTCACAGGCACCAAGATCCAAAGACTCCGTATGGAGTGAGACTGGACACCTATGTTTTTGCGAGATTTCAGCCCAATTCCCTGAAGTGTTAGTTTTTGAAATAAAACATAGTTTTCGTGAACCACGCCTTTCCTTGGTGTAAAAACCCTAACGCTTTAGCCTATAATAAAAAATTAATAGACCTATTATGGAGTAAAAGAAAATCTAAAAAGTGTAATAATAAAAATTGAAATAACTGTCATTCGCGATTAAAAACGAAACTGTAAAAAATGAACATTGTATACTGATAAGATTTGAAATTGTCAACAAAAAACAAACATAATGCCTACAGAGAAGGGGGCGTCTCTTGCTCACGAAGAAAAAATTATTGTAATATCAGTCAACTTTTAGAAGCCGCGCGGTCAACAACTACTAGTTTAGAATTTTAGAATAAATAAAGACAATTTTTAGTAAAACGACTCGTAATTTTTAGTTCGTGAAATACAACGACGATAGTTAGCCGAAACCACTCGAATCCGCGGTGTTTCAGTCCGCCGAATTAGCTCTCCCAATAGAAAAAAATCGAAATAACAACACCACTCCAATTAACACCGGGACAAAAACAATTTAGAGTGGCCAAAATCAAAAAGACGGCCACACTTGGTCACGTGCCTCTAACGTATTTCAAGTAATTTTTACCCACCCGAATCGACCTTCCTTGGAATATACTTTCTCTTTTCTAGTTGACAACGTCGACCGGAAAAACATTTAGGAGCAAGAAAGTTTTATTGTGCACTAACGCCTTTACCAATTTTAAAAGTTTGCTACCCGAAGGAAAGACGGCTAAAATGGGATTTAATATGTCGGAAGTCGCGCTTTTACTGTTATCACCCGAAGAAGCAAACCGGTTAAAGTATTACATACAAACATTTTGGCTACGAACCGTTCATTAACTACGTCACGACAATTTTTTATTTTGAGACCCTTATTCATTGTCATCAAAAGCTGATATTCCCTTTACGTGTGGCCTATATATACGTTGAAACCAAGTGGGGGTTAGGATTGTGGGACGCTCTGAGCAGGCAAAGATTAGGATTCTAGAATGTCAAGGACATTAATTGTCTGAAGCTAGGCACGTGGGGAACTTAGATCTTTATTTTTCAAGTATGTAAAGGCCACTCAAAATTTTAAAGGACTGTTTTAAGGTTGGAGCATCAATCAGTGAGAACTTACAGCAGGAGGCACTGGCTATCGGTCGTACAGTTCAGCACTTGTGCACTTAGCCCAACAGAGAAGAAAAAACTCAAACTTTGTTGCCCGAAAGCTTGGCCTACAGAAGTGCGCCACACTCCCTACTCCTTTCCCTACTTCGGTCATGCAGGATGTATTCCCTAAACCTCTATGCGCCAGGATCGAAAAATAACTTCATTCGTGGTCCTATTTAGAATTACGAAGTACTTAGTACTTTCCATGTACGCTGCAAAATTGTGTGACGTAGTTT
Organism: Phalangium opilio; assembly: GCF_054372755.1. NCBI lineage: Eukaryota > Metazoa > Arthropoda > Arachnida > Opiliones > Phalangiidae > Phalangium > Phalangium opilio. Next base: position 262,747 of record NW_028324230.1, read on the forward strand.
ATAAAAGTTCGTAAAAATACGCGTCGATGAAATTATTTAAATCTAAAGGCATACTTCAGAACTATTCCAGCGATCATATACGGACGTGTTACAAAAAATGGGAAACCAGAAAAGTACAGCGTTTACCGAACACCACCCTTGGTCTATCCTGATGGTTAGTAAGATACTTTGGAAATAAACGGTACTTTTTCATTAGATCTTTGAGAGGGAACTACGTGAAATAAGAAATTGTTGAGAAGCCATGGAGAAGTATAGTTAGGTTAGAGGGGTTCCCTAGATTTAACGGATGTTATTGTTAAACCTCGAGGGAAGGAAAAAACCTGGCAAATAGCAAAATTATTACTGTAATAATATTGTTTTATCGAAGATATTCAACGATATTAATATTTACCTTTAGTGCATTTATTATCCTAGGTTAATGACTTCAATCCTGGAAAATAGTGGTCTTGGTTAATGAAGATAAATCCAAGTTCCTTATTTTTATGGTACTTTTTACAATTTAATATAGGAAAACATTACTTGAAGATTGGATGGGACGATCCTAGCAGCGGGTATATTTATACTCTCGAAGAGATGATAGAATGGTATAACGCTAAAGACCCACTGCCTAGACAGGATCAAATAATTGATATTGCCAAAGAATTGTTTCCAGGTAGGCAAGGAGCATAATAATAAATATATTTACTTTGGTCATACCACCCTTCTTCGAACACAGTGTATAATCACGAAGATAATTGGTGGAATTCATAAACGTCGGGCGCAACGCAATTTAGTACAGACAACGGGATTGCGCAAAAAGCCGCCTTTGCACACTACATTGCGATGCGTTCGACGTTTATGAATTCCACCAGGGATAGATTTAATTTTAGAAGTAGGAATGGAGACCGGTTAGCATTTACTTCAGTCCGACTCATAGCCCAGTATAGAGCCCCTCCCTCCAACACGTAACGAAAAGTTCAAATTATCTTATAGCCTCACTTAAACTACGTTTTGATGACGTTGCTGACAGGAACGGCGAAAAATAGGCAATTCCGTTTTACGTCTGTCGCTATGACCCGCCTCTTATTTCATACCCCTCCGTCCCGTGGAAGGGAGTCCGGGACTTTGACGCGCGCCCAGTTTACTCTGTTCTCCATTCCTACTTCAAAAATTAAATCTATCCCTGATATCACCAATAGAAACGGAGTGGTTTTTGGCCTCGGAAATGAGTACTTCGAACACCTATTGGGAATGAACTTGGAACAACAAGGCCTACAGCGTTCGCGTATGATTTGTGACGTCGCCCATATTTTCTCTATTCATGTACCTCCACTTTCAGCTCGAATATTTATTTTGTTCAACCCGTAAATCGCAACGACTTTTCGAAACATTAAGGTTTTTATATTAATCTTATGATTGAATTTAATAATAATAATCTGAGCTTTGAGATGAATTCAATTGGTTGGGACGCACACGTCTATAGTTGACTACTACTAACTACATTTTAGACCTATTCCAATCGCCTGTTCTTTGTAGTAGCAATTTTTCCAATCAATCCGAAACTTCATCAAAATCTGTGAAATTCAACATTATTAGGTGGTGTTTTTTACCACTTTCATATACGTTCACACCACCGCGCACAGAAATTTAGAATGGCCTTAATAAACTAAAATCGTAATTTTCAATACAATGCCTTCATGGTTTAAGATCCATGCTTGAACTATTTTCTCCCAATGTAAACTCGTCAATAGTCAATTATGGAAAATTTTTTTCTTTACAATTTTAGGATTGAAAATTGAAAGTGTGAAAGGTATGACGTGCAGTACTACGGCCTCGCCCACCCGTCTGCCCTACATTGATATGGTGACACCTAACATGGGAGTAGCAATTTGTGGAAATGGCAATTCGGCAAAGAGCTCTGATGAACTAGGAAGAATAGCAGCCAACTTAATCGCCAAGGGTGAATGGATCAGTGAAATACCACGAGATAAATTTCAAATTATATTTAACGAAATATAAATATTACTGCACATCGATTTTACATTATTAACTAAAATTTAAATTTAAAATTATATTCAACGCAATATAAATATTATTACACATAAATTTTACGTAATTAACTTAAATGTCTTACTGTGATGAAGGATTTAAAGAAAATATTTTTAAATGAAAATAAAATTAAGCCTACAAAATGGCCGATAGACTCTAATGAGCTTCGACATTAATATAATTTATTGGGTTTCAAATTTTGGACAAAAGAAAAATCCGCTTTCCCAACCGAAGGAACTGAATGCATTTTCCAGGAAAACCAAATTGCAAGGGCCGTTAGTCTATTTTACCACATTCTAATGGAAAATACAGTTTTTTTCGTTAAGAAGCAGCGCTTTTAATCACACTATATTTGAGGGGGGGGGTCTTCCAGATTTGCTGAAATCCGAGCTAAATAATGGGGATGGATTCAGTGCTTCTTGAGATCTTTTCTAAATGTCCGGAAATTTTCTACAGATGTGTGTTTCAATCTCTCCTACAGTGAATAATTATTTTAAATTACAATTAATTTCCAAATTCAAAGTTTTATTTAATACATTCTCTTATCCGAATTTAAAATTAATAGTTTTAGAATTTATAATAATAAAATAAACCCAAAATAAGGTTGGCCGTCTAATTTAGGCCTAAAACTAAAAATTCACGAATATAACTTGTTTATATCACGAAGTAATTAGTATTCCTGATGAATATAACAATGAAAAATGAGATAATCATCATTAGTCTTACATATTCAGAGACTTTATGAAATGATTATGAAGGATATGTTATTAAAAACAAATTAGAATTAAAATGTCAACTGTCACGATTGTTGTTTCGTTAAATATTTCATTTCGCTTTTTAATATAAATGTCAACTGTCGTGCTTACCTGGTGATTTATATTCTTGTTGTTTTGTCAAATATTTCATAATACACTCACATTAAACTATATCACCAAGTGATTAACGAGAGCATTTAAACCGTTTCAGGCGCAGTTTGCTTTAAGACTCATAACGCCCCTATATCAGTGATAAGCTTTCAATTCAAGCAAACTCGGCGTTTTGCTTAAAATTTAAAGTACGTGACATCACTTTTACATTAAAAACAACACGAACTGGAAAAATTTAAAACGCACTCACTCGAAGTTTTATATCCATAGTCAGAAGAACAGTTTACTGAATATCATCATGAAATTAAGCATCTTCGGTCTAATTTTTTTCGCAGCCATTATGTTAACTTTGGAAAATTCCGTGTACATGCTAACCTATGCGTGTAACACAAAAGTCGATTGGTATCAATTTACCGAATTGGTGGACTTTGCTAATGCGATTTGCTACGATAAGGGTAAGTTTTAAACGCAAAACATTAACTCGCCTCGTTACTAGTAGGAAAACCCGATTTTTACGGATAACCCTTAATAAAATTAGCATTAGCTTTCAATTTCTTCTTTAAATTTAAGCAATCATCCGTAAAACCAAAAGCAGATTATGCTTCACACATAAAGTACGTAAGTCCCACTTTTCCATAGCTTTGGCCATGGATTTCATTCCCCGAAGTAAAAACTAAGCAGACGAAAAAAAAAGCTTTTAACAAATCATAAGCCCCTAACCGCAGATAACCTCTTTAATGCCAGACCAATCGGCGACGGCTATTACCTCGTAAAAAACAGATACACGGCGTCTTAAATAGTCCAAGCAAAAGCTACCCAGATTGATAAGATCTGCGTTCTTTACTCCCAAATAATCTTTTGTATTGTGAATAGTTATATCTAAAGAATATTTTAGACACCCTACTCAGTCTTTATAGTAGTTCCCTAACTTATGAACCTGGTAAATTGGTTCTTAAGGCGGAAGGTTCGCAAGGATCCGAAAGAGCCGCATTACCGATTTTTTCTCCGCGTAAGGGGAGGTTCTTTCCTAGGAGCTTAGAGAATATCGTGTAGCTCCCGCAGGCACATGTTACGTACTTCATGTGTAAAGCCTAATCGGCTTCTGGTAAAACCCTCCAATCATAACTAGTGAACGGAGAACCTAAGGTCAAAACGTCACTTAAAATTTCGATTAAAAATCGCCCAGTTTTTCGGTCCCTCCGCCTCTTTTTGAACAACCTGTAAATAGTAATACAGTACAGGTTTAGCAATAATACTTTTCTATTGCTTTAGACATTGATAAATGCTTGACTGAAATAAAAAAACTAGTCACGGTAAACAAACTAAAAATTGTCGAATTTCTACGGAACTTCATAATAAATCAGTATAACTATGCACACTTCTTTTCAGAAATATAATTCCACAGTTGACACCAGTTGCTTTGACAATTTTATTGGCAAAGGTTTCTTAGGAAAAGAAAAGTGCCCTCCAATGACAAATCGTCAAGTCACGAAGGCAAGTTGAAAATATAACAGCCTAATACAATCTCGTTGTATTATTGCCCTGTGCTATGATAAATAATAATACTAATATCTTAAGGAAAATGGAGAATTTCCACTATATTGCTGCGCTTATGAAGTACTACCAAAAAAAGGGCAGATCTTCTACAATTTGTGAGGGATATTAGAAAATACCGGGTATGTAAATAGTTCCGAATGTTATGGACAGAATTTAAAACTAGTAACCGGTATTATTCTAGGAGAGCGATAGCTCTCTTAGATAAGACTTCATACTGACTTTAATGTATAAGGATGGTTTTTTGATTGGTTATAACTTTTTTTGTATCGTATTAACTGTTTTGAAAAAATTACACAGAACTACAATTCGGACCCTGAATATGTGGGTGAAATTTCAAAGAGATACATTTAATAGTTTATTTCATAAAAAATAAAGTTGCTAAGGGTGGTTTTCATTTCCATAAAAATAATCAGACATTTTGACGAAAACCTCGAAATTTTCCCTTAGAAATAACATGGGAAAATATTTTACAGATGACCATTTTGTGGTAGCCGTAATGCAATAACTATTCGTTTGATTGACTTGAAAACGGTTTTAAACGAAAGCCTGGTATTTAGATTTTCCGCTTTCCAATTTTCATTAATTAGATTTAAGTTGAAGTATGTTTAATTTCATATTTTCAAAACCATTCCAATCTGCGATATTGTAGCATGAATAATAATCAGTTTATGATGTTAGCACGGTTAAGGCTATTTGGTCCAATTTTCGTAGTGGTAAAAAAACAAGAGAACCTAAGCTTGTGTTAGCTAACAAGTTAAGTTGGAAAAGTACCCCACACATATATATTAAGTTAACAAGATTACCTACGACTGGTAGTTAAGCAAGAAAAACATGGCGTTTGAGCTCTTGTAGGTGCTTTGTCCGGGTGCTGTTAGGTGCTTGTGGGTGCTTGTGGATACTTGTAGGTGCTTGTGGATACTTGTAGGTGCTTGTGGGTACTTGTGGGTTCTTGTAGGTGCTTGTAGGTGCTTGTGGATACTTTTGGGTACTTGTAGGTACTTGTGGGTACTAGTGGGTGCTTGTAGGTACTTGTGGGTGCTTGTAGGTACTTGAGGGTGCTTGTAGGTACTTGTGGGTGCTTGTAGGTACTTGAGGGTGCTTGTAGGTACTTGTGGGTGCTTGTAGGTACTTGTGGGTGCTTGTAGGTACTTGTGGGTACTTGTAGGTACTTGTGGGTACTTGTTGGTACTTGTGGGTACTTGTTGGTACTTGTGGGTGTTTGTGGGTGTTTGTAGGTACTTGTGGGTGTTTGTAGGTACTTGTGGGTGTTTGTAGGTACTTGTGGGTGTTTGTAGGTACTTGTGGGTGTTTGTAGGTACTTGTGGGTGCTTGTAGGTACTTGTGGGTACTTGTATGTACTTGTGGGTACTTGTAGGTACTTGTGGGTACTTGTAGGTACTTGTGGGTACTTGTAGGTACTTGTGGGTGCTTGTGGGTACTTTAAGGTACTTGCGGTTACTTGTAGGTACTTTTGGGTACTTGTGGGTACTTGTAGGTACTTGTGGGTGCTTGTGGGTACTTTAAGGTACTTGCGGTTACTTGTAGGTACTTGTGGGTACTTGTGGGTGCTTGTAGGTACTTGTGTTTTCTTGTGGGTGCTTGTAGGTACTTGTGGTTACTTGTAGGTACTTGTGGGTGCTAGTAGGTACTTGTGGGTGCTAGTAGGTACTTGTGGGTGCTTGTAGGTACTTGTGGGTGCTTGTAGGTACTTGTGGGTGCTTGTAGGTACTTGTGGGTGCTTGTAGGTACTTGTGGGTGCTTGTAGGTACTTGTAGGCACTTGTGGGTACTTGTAGGTGCTTGTGGGTACTTGTGGTTACTTGTGGGTACTTGTAGGTACTTGTGGGTACTTGTAGGTACTTGTGGGTGCTTGTGGGTACTTTAAGGTACTTGCGGTTACTTGTAGGTACTTGTGGGTACTTGTAGGTACTTGTGGGTGCTTGTGGGTACTTTAAGGTACTTGCGGTTACTTGTAGGTACTTGTGGGTACTTGTGGGTGCTTGTAGGTACTTGTGTTTTCTTGTGGGTGCTTGTAGGTACTTGTGGTTACTTGTAGGTACTTGTGGGTGCTAGTAGGTACTTGTGGGTGCTAGTAGGTACTTGTGGGTGCTAGTAGGTACTTGTGGGTGCTAGTAGGTACTTGTGGGTGCTTGTAGGTACTTGTGGGTGCTTGTAGGTACTTGTGGGTGCTTGTAGGTACTTGTGGGTGCTTGTAGGTACTTGTGGGTGCTTGTAGGTACTTGTGGGTGCTTGTAGGTACTTGTAGGCACTTGTGGGTACTTGTAGGTGCTTGTGGTTACTTGTGGGTACTTGTAGGTACTTGTGGGTACTTGTAGGTACTTGTAGGTACTTGTGGGTACTTGTAGGTACTTGTGGGTACTTGTGGGTACTTGTAGGTACTTGTGGGTACTTGTAGGTACTTGTGGGTGCTAGTAGGTACTTGTGGGTGCTTGTGGGTGCTTGTAGGTACTTGTGGGTGCTTGTAGGTGCTAGTAGGTACTTGTGGGTGCTAGTAGGTACTTGTGAGTGCTTGTAGGTACTTGTGAGTGCTTGTAGGTACTTGTGGGTGCTTGTGGTTACTTGTGGGTGCTTGTAGGTACTTGTAGGTACTCGTGGGTACTTGTGGGTGCTTGCGGGTACTTTAAGGTACTTGCGGTTACTTGTAGGTACTTGTGGGTACTTGTGGGTGCTTGTAGGTACTTGTGTTTTCTTGTGGGTGCTTGTAGGTACTTGTGGTTACTTGTAGGTACTTGTGGGTGCTAGTAGGTACTTGTGGGTGCTAGTAGGTACTTGTGGGTGCTTGTAGGTACTTGTGGGTGCTTGTAGGTACTTGTGGGTGCTTGTAGGTACTTGTAGGCACTTGTGGGTACTTGTAGGTGCTTGTGGTTACTTGTGGGTACTTGTAGGTACTTGTGGGTACTTGTAGGTACTTGTAGGTACTTGTGGGTACTTGTAGGTACTTGTGGGTACTTGTGGGTACTTGTAGGTACTTGTGGGTGCTAGTAGGTACTTGTGGGTACTTGTAGGTGCTAGTAGGTACTTGTGGGTGCTAGTAGGTACTTGTGAGTGCTTGTAGGTACTTGTGAGTGCTTGTAGGTACTTGTGGGTGCTTGTGGTTACTTGTGGGTGCTTGTAGGTACTTGTAGGTACTTGTGGGTACTTGTGGGTGCTTGTAGGTACTTAAGGGTACTTCTGGGTGCTTGTAGGTACTTGTAGGTACTTGTGGTTACTTGTAGGTACTTGTAGGTACTTGTGGGTGCTTGTAGGTACTTGTGGGTACTTGTAGGTACTTGTGGGTGCTTGTAGGTACTTTTAGGTGCTTGTAGGTACTTTGCCTCCTCCATAGGATTAACATTACACTAAGTTTTGGAAGCTCGTAACTCTGGTTATATTCTAGGAGAGCGGTACTTCTCTTAGATAAGACTTCATACTGCTCTTAATGTATAAGGAGGGTTTTTGTTTGGATGTAGTCTTTTTGTATTGTATTAATTGATTCGAAAAACTTCCACAGAACTATAAATCGGGCCCTCAAAATGTGGTTAAAATTTCAAAAAGATCCACCCATTAGTTTATTTTATAAAAAATAAAGTTGCTAAGGGTGGTTTTCATTTGCATAAAATTAGTCAGTGTTTTTGGTGAAAAAGTTAAATTTTCTCATAGAAATAACATGGAGTTTTTCTCAAATTTTGAAATGAAATATTCGTTTTTTACATTTGGGAACGGTTTTATATCAAAATATAAACCTTTTTCTAGGACCATTTTTAAGCTTTTTGAGAAAAATTAAGTTTAAGTGCTAAATTTCATGTTTTTTAGTCTGGCTTTGACTTAAGTTGTTGCAGCCTATATGTACTGTTGGACTTACGTCGTTTTACCGGGGATAAAGCCGAGAAGAAAGCCACTCTTGCACTTACGCTGTTTTACCAAGGACTTTTATCTGATTTTATTCTCTTTCGTTGCAAAAACTGAATGATTTTTTCGTAACTAAACTAGATTAACGATTACAGGTAATTAAGCTAGATTAATGATTACAGATAATTAAGCTAGATTAACGATTACAGGTAATTAAGCTAGATTAACGAATACAGGTAATTAAGCTAGATTGACGATTACAGGTAATTAAGCTAGATTGACGATTACAGGTAATTAAGCTAGATTGACGATTACAGCTAATTAAGCTAGATTGACGATTACAGCTAATTAAGCTAGATTAGCGATTACAGCTCAAGCAGTGAGGATTGAAGTTATGTAATAGATGCTTGGTCAGTTCAAAAGCTTTAACTAATGAAAGTACAACGCGCTAAAACGTTTTCTCTCCTAAGGTTTTTAAACAATTTTAATTAATATTAAGACTGAAGTAACAGATATTAATCAAAACGCGTCTTGGATTTAATCAAGACCTAAAAAGTATCGATAAGAACAAGGTTAATCACTTGACTGAATGCGCAGATATTGAAACTTTTTTAATAAAACTTACATGTTTAAGAAAGTAATGTTCCATCACCCTATTCCATTGAATAAACTTACTTTACTGGTAGTAAATTTTTTCCCTCTCAATAATTTGAAAAATTTACTTATCTCGGGTTTTCGAGCACAATTCCATTCCCCGAAAACATTTTATAACTACATTTATTATCACTTTTAAGAGTTTTCGTGTGGAAAATACATACACGAGTACACGTAACAATGACAAAACCATTTAGGGTAGTCTGCTTTAGCCTCTGCTGCGCCAAATACGAAGAAGGAGGATGTATAGTTGAATACCCCCTTGATAGAAGTACGCCTTGTCGCCTTGTGCTATTCTCATGCCTTGTCTCTCGCTGGCCTCGTCACCAAGGCAAGAGCCCACTCAATTACGCGTTAAGCTGCTCGAGAATTCTGTGTGAATTACTTTTTAAGGTATTCGTCAGCAAATAGTAATTGTTTTTGTGAGCATTCCTCGCCTTGAAAACTTTTCTACCAAATGCTACCAGAAGTCTCTGGGGATACTAAAAATACTACATTTACTATAGGAAGATTCGCAGCGACAAGTTTAAAATCCCATATTCCTTTAAAAACCGTTACAGATATAGATACAGATATACAGACTAAGTAGCAGAGTCGAGCCACAGCGTCGTAGATCACGCGACTCGGTGAACGTAGGCTATTTTGCAAAATAACCAAGTCAGAATTTTCAGGCTACGACCGCGCTTAAGTTAATAATTACAACAAAGAAAATCAAAAAATTACGAATATCATGCACGCCCCTACTGCTTGCGCACCATAGAAACTTCATGGCATAGAACCGTGTAAATGGAATGTTTCTTAGTGATTGTTCCAGTAAATAAAGCCTTAATTATTATTATTATTACCATTGTCCGTCGTACAACTGCTATAGACCCTTTCTACGTAAAAAAAAAGAGATGTCAATCCTCAGTATCGGGACATACAGGGGTTGACCCCTCGCCGTCTCTGCTCCATTTATGATCTTTCCATCGAGCGAGATGGAAGGCAAAGTTTTACCCCCGTGTCTTTCCCTCTAAGATATGTCGAAGTGATCTATTACACAATTCAGTTTAACCAAGTGTAAAAATCATAACGTCCCTATTGAATGTGCTGCCATTGTTGAAATTTGCACTAAAATTAACAAAAGGTTTCACTATGGAGCGTACAGGGACCCTATTCTCTAACTACATTTGGATCGTTCCTAATCCAAATGATTTGGATTTGGGGTCGGCTCATCCCCAAATGACACTAATCCGTATTCTGTAACTCCAAATCCCTTTTCATTTGGTTCAAACCCTATCCAAACATTTGGCAAGCCAAATGGCCGGCCAAATCGTCATTTGGATAGCTCTTTTCCCCATTTTCACCCCGTTTGTGGCCGCCATTTTTTTAAGGGGAAAAAATTTGAGAGTGGGTTCTTTTTCGTGGTCATTTTCATATTTTTTGAGGATTTGATTATGGATGGATTTTAAATATAATATAAAGTAGGTTTCAAGCTTTAATATAAGCCTAATATCATAATTTTCCACCTTTTTATTGTCCCACAATCTATTTCTAAACTTGGCCCTTTTTTTAAGGCGGTGAAATTGCGCTAAGCCTTGGCTTAACGTTAATTTTTGCCATTTAAATGTTTGCCTCTCGAGTCTCGTTGCCCGTTACTTCGCCTTCTCTTATCGTCGTATTTTTAAAGTTTAGACTTTGAAAGTAGTGCTTTGTTTTCTTAAATTTAACTTAATTGTATAAGATTTCAATATTATAATTGCGTTAAACGTCGGTATTTACGAATTCAAGGGACGCGCCTTGCATTTGAATTTCGTTCCCTCGAAACCACCCCCTTTAAGGGGCCGGACTCCGAAGGCTTTTTCTTTATCGTCTGTCAGCAGCGTTGTTCTAAGTGGCACAATTGTGCCTTTTCGGCACATTTTAAGATCTTCAGCACCGAAAGTACATTTGGCCTGTTTAAAGCACATTTTCAAATTCCATTTTTAACATTAGCGTCTATGGGACGAAAATTCCGCCACTAGGTGGCGCCAAAAGCCTTTCGTTGGGGGGGGACGGAAATTTTCCTACCCCCAGGGGGGGAAAGGCACATTTTGAAAAAAGCTTCCATTGGATCAGCACATTTTACTATTGGGGAAAGCACCTTTCCAAAAGTCGAAGGAACAACCCTGTCTGTCAGCCCCCAAAACAGCTGTAGTGAATGTTATTTACTAAAAAAATGTATGCGGTCAGTGTGTGGTTTTTGCATTTTAATGCTTCTAATCGTGGTACGCGTCGAGGTTTACAAATCCAACGTGTGTTGCTAAATGAAAATCAAGGGTGGATACTATATGATCTATGCTTTAAAAGGAATTTGACGGCGAAAGTCAAGCTAAACGGTATTAGGCCTTGCCAAATCAAGGGTGGATACTATATGATCTATGCTTTAAAAGGAATTTGACGGCGAAAGTCAAGCTAAACGGTATTAGGCCTTGCCAAATCAAGGGTGGATACTATATGATCTATGCTTTAAAAGGAATTTGACGGCGAAAGTCAAGCTAAACGGTATTAGGCCTTGCCAAAAGTTGACAGCTATAGTAAGCCTTCCTCCGATAATCACTATCACATGTCAATGATGTAAGAAATTGACCCTCGGATATCCTGTGACTAGGAGATGGTTATAAAGATACTAAGTCTCGATTTTGGAGGTAGATACTGTCTAGTGACACTTAAAGTAACGATTTAATCTTATAAACAGACTACCATCATAAGCCCATATCGTAAATTAACCGATGTTGATATCAAAGCTTAATAATTTTTTTTAACTCCATGAATCTTAAATATCAACATCAAAAATTATCTACTGAAAGAAATAACAACTTATATTCCATTCAAATTTCTCGCAACATATCAAATTAACGAGTAGAAATGTGCAAATGAAGTTCAAACCGATTAATTGGGCAAATTGCTATATTGGTCACCATTACCGATCACAGATAGATTTGCGTCCTTCAGTAGTGTTTATTATGCTCGTAAAATGGTAAGCGAAATCTGTGATTAAAGTTTAAAATAGACATGAGCAAAAAGGGCTTTATTCATATCAACTCGATTACCGAATATCTAAATTTGACCAAAATTAACAAAATATTCTCTTCATGATTAAAAATCTTGTTTGAAGCAGCAAGCCATCTAATCCTTATTTACCTTCTTTTGAAAAAAAAGTAGGTTGATACCTCTTTCAGTAGATGATTGATTGATATTTCAGTTTCATTGAGTTTAAAAAAAATTATTCCACCATTGGTTAATTTACAATATTGACCAATCGACAATCACAAATTTTAATAACTAAATTACAAAAACCGGTTCAAAACTTTATTAGTTTTGAAACAATTAAATTCTAATATTAAACATATGTACTAGTTAATTCCTCGTTGGTAATTAATTTATTGCCTTAGTGAAATTAACGCTGAATTTTATATACACAAAATAAATAATAACTTAGCTTCTAAAATTCAAATGTAAAAATGTGTGCATTATTTCCCAATTAATAAAAGATATCCACCTATTTTTCATTCAAATTAATTTCCCACTTAATATTAATTAGGCCTAATAAGCTTAAACTATCAAATTAAGAGGTTTCTTAATTTTACAAAATTATTACAATCTAACATGCAAAAACCCAAGGCTTAAAAACATTTTACTTTTATATTAAACGCTGCAAAAGAATTGACCAATAAACAGTAAGTAAAATTACGTAATGAAAGAGGAAGTGACGTACATTTGGTTTGGATAAAGGTTTGGCGGGAGATCCAAATGTCGATTTGGATTTGGGTTAGAGAATACGGTTTTAAGCGCCCTATCCAAATGGAGCCGATCCAAACGTTTAGATTTGGATCATCGTCCAAATGATTTAGATTTTTAGAGAATAGGCTCCCAGGGCATGAACGGGAGGATATGTTAGCAACTTATTAACGACACAATGTCATACACGTACTCTCTTAAAAGTGATAATAAATGTAGTTATAAAATGTTTTCGGGGAATGGAATTGTGCTCGAAAACCCGAGATAAGTAAATTTTTCAAATTATTGAGAGGGAAAAAATTTACTACCAGTAAAGTAAGTTTATTCAATGGAATAGGGTGATGGAACATTACTTTCTTAAACATGTAAGTTTTATTAAAAAAAGTTTCAATATCTGCGCATTCAGTCAAGTGATTAACCTTGTTCTTATCGATACTTTTTAGGTCTTGATTAAATCCAAGACGCGTTTTGATTAATTATTTAAGGCTTGCCAAAAACAAAGAGCCTAAGTGTGATGTATAACTGGAAATAAATAAAATATTTTGAAAATGTCTCAAAATACGTTTCCAATTGGCCATTTAAATCTTTAAGAATAAAATATTAATGTTAGCCGTTTGTGTTTTCCATAGCTAGGCCTACATAGTCTTTGCGCAACTTGCTTCACATCGGAAAATCCGTATTTCAACGGGAATTCGTGATTGTTATCTCTTGCCAACTGCCCTTTAACTGATTGAGGGGAAAGTTGGGAGAATGGTAAGTGAATGGCGGTAGTGTAGAAGTAGACAACGTCGATGTAAATCGTCACTCACTGAGTTTTTGAATTGATTAAAGCTTTTAAAGGCAATATTAATTGAATTTTTTTTTTTTTGGATGGTGATATGTTATTTAAATTAAATTCGAAACCAAGCTAAACAACTACTTGCACACCACAACAAATGTATTGATTTATACAACAACATTATATCGGTGGCCCAAAGGGTATCGACAAATTCATTTGCCTTAACTATTTTAACCTTGTATTGTTAAGAAACAACGCTCTCCATCTATTTAAAAACACATTTCCCCCCGTTAGTTGCTTATTAATAAATAGCAATAGTTGCTTATTAATAAATAGCAATAGTTGCTTATTAATAAATAGCAATAGTTGCTTATTAATAAATAGCAATAATTCCTTATTGATAAATAGCAATAGTTGCTTATTAATAAATAGCAATAATTGCTTATTAATAAATAGCAATAATTGCTAATTAATAATGAGCAATAGTTGCTTATTAATAAATAGCAATAATTGCTTATTAATAAATAGCAATAATTGCTTATTAAAAAATAGCAATAATTGCTTATTAATAAATAGCAATAATTGCTTATTAATAAATAGCAATAATTGCTTATTAATAAATAGCAATAATTGCTTATTAATAAATAGCAATAATTGCTTATTAATAAATAGCAATAATTGCTTATTAATAAATAGCAATAATTGCTTATTAATAAATAGCAATAATTGCTTATTAATAAATAGGAATAATTGCTTATTAATAAGTAGCAATAATTGCTTATTAATAAATAGCAATAATTGCTTATTAATAAATAGGAATAATTGCTTATTAATAAGTAGCAATAATTGCTTATTAATAAATAGCAATAATTGCTTATTAATAAATAGCAATAATTGCTTATTAATAAATAGCAATAATTGCTTATTAATAAATAGCAATAATTGCTTATTAATAAATAGCAATAATTGCTTATTAATAAATAGCAATAATTGCTTATTAATAAATAGCAATAATTGCTTATTAATAAATAGCAATAATTGCTTATTAATAAATAGCAATAATTGCTTATTAATAAATAGCAATAATTGCTTATTAATAAATAGCAATAATTGCTTATTAATAAATAGCAATAATTGCTTATTAATAAATAGCAATAATTGCTTATTAATAAATAGCAATAATTGCTTATTAATAAATAGCAATAATTGCTTATTAATAAATAGCAATAATTGCTTATTAATAAATAGCAATAATTGCTTATTAATAAATAGCAATAATTGCTTATTAATAAATAGCAATAATTGCTTATTAATAAATAGCAATAATTGCTTATTAATAAATAGCAATAATTGCTTATTAATAAATAGCAATAATTGCTTATTAATAAATAGCAATAATTGCTTATTAATAAATAGCAATAATTGCTTATTAATAAATAGCAATAATTGCTTATTAATAAATAGCAATAATTGCTTATTAATAAATAGCAATAATTGCTTATTAATAAATAGCAATAGTTGCTTATTAATAAATAGCAATAGTTGCTTATTAATAAATAGCAATAGTTGCTTATTAATAAATAGCAATAGTTGCTTATTAATAAATAGCAATAATTGCTTATTAATAAATAGCAATAGTTGCTTATTAATAAATAGCAATAGTTGCTTATTAATAAATAGCAATAATTGCTTATTAATAAATAGCAATAGTTGCTTATTAATAAATAGCAATAGTTGCTTATTAATAAATAGCAATAGTTGCTTATTAATAAATAGCAATAGTTGCTTATTAATAAATAGCAATAGTTGCTTATTAATAAATAGCAATAATTGCTTATTAATAAATAGCAATAGTTGCTTATTAATAAATAGCAATAATTGCTTATTAATAAATAGCAATAATTGCTTATTAACTGTTGTGTTTGTGTGTTGGGTTTTAATGTAATAATTTCCAAGTCAAAACACAATATTAACTAAGCATAAAACTTCTTTATTGTTGAGTAATTAACAAGTCGTTTAAAGTTAAAGGAACAGAATGCAGACTGATCGGTAGGTAAAACGGAGAATGCCGCATGGGCTTATGTGAGCTACTTTTATACACGAGTTCTTATCAGTTATTAGTATGCAAAAAACCTTTTGGTCTATTATACAGCGATAATCTTTTTTTGGTCTATTTATACATTCACAACACTACCCCTTTTTTTAAAGACCTAGTCTGTCCGGTACTTTGATCTTTCGACCTGATGTCCGTCTTGTGGGTTGTAAGTGCTCGGTTATTAGTCCTGCTTGGTTGTGATGTGTTGTTGTTGGGTCGCTGTTCTGCTGAATACTCTGACTGACGCGCGTCTGGGAATGGTGATTCACTTCGGGTGTGTCGCTGGATATCGAATAGCAACTGCTTAGATTTGTGCCGGAAGTCAGTTCTTGAACCATTGGGTTTTCGGCTGTTTGTGATTCAACATTGTGGCTGCGATTCCTCAGTTGGGCGATGTGTTTGCGGTGACGTCCGGTTTCGGATTCGACCAAGTACATCATATTGCCCAGTTTTCCAAGTATTGTTGCTCGAATCCATTTTTCTTTACTGGCTCTACTATGGTTCGTAGCGTATACGGGATCTCCTTCTTCGAACTGACGTACTTTGCTTTTTCGTGTTGCGTCATAGAGTCCTTTTTCTTCCGGATTTTGACTTATCGCGTTCCTTGGGTGGAAGGTGTTCAATCGATTATTGATGGTTCTTCCGAACAGTAACTCAGCGGGGGATTTTCCAGAACTCGTAGGTGTACATCTATAGTTGAGTAGAATTTTCGCGAGACGATTTTCGAGTGATCCGCTTTTATGATTCTCCAGACCGCAGCTTAACATGTTGACCTCCTCGGAAGTTCCTCCTGAAATCTTTTTAAGAGTTGATTTGATAATACGGACGCTTCTTTCTGCTTGTCCGTTGGGACATGGATGATAAGGTGCGATCGTCATATGCTTCATTCCGTTTGAGTTTACGAAGTGTTTGAATTCCTCGCTTGAAAAACACGTAGCGTTGTCGGAAACTATAGTTCTCATGATTCCAAATCTTGCGACGGTTTCTCTTAGAGCCGATATCGTTGCTTCTGACGAGGGTGTTCTCCTGACGAAAACTTCTATCCATTTTGTGTACGCATCCACGATTACAAGTAAATATCTACCTTCAACAGGACCAGCATAATCCAAATGTACACGTTCCCAAGGGCTTTTGGAGATAGGCCATGCGTTGTGAACTGCTGGCGGAGTAGGTGCAGTTTCCTGACATATGTTACATGTCTTTGATGTGATCTCGATTTGCTCGTCGATCATCGACCACCAGATCGAGGAGCGTGCTTTAGACTTCATTTTGACTATGCCGTCGTGGGCGCCGTGCAATTCTCTCAGTAGGACTTGCTGGAGAGAGTGCGGGACCACGACTCTTGAATTCAAAAGAATTATGTCGTGAGATATGGACATATCTTGCTGTCTGTTGAAGTACGGGACGATTTCTGGTGCGATCGTGTGTTTCGCGGGCCATCCGTTCTTTAGATGGTCCATGACAGTTTGTAGAGTGGGGTCCTTTTTGGTAGCTTCGGTCATCATCTTCAGAGAAACGGTTCCTTCGTCCAACGAACTTATTGTTAAGACGTATTCTTGGGGTTCTGGCGGTTTCAAATCGTCGGCTGGCAAGGGTAGTCGGCTTAAGGCATCTGCGTTGGAGTTAGAGTTACCTTTCTTGTAAACGATCCGGTAATTATGCGCAGACAACAGAAGCGCCCATCTCTGCAATCTTGATGCGGCCATTGGCGGTACTTTTTCTCTGCAGATGCTAGGCTTCTTGAGGCAAAAGCTATTGGTTGCTCCTTGCCGTCCGCGATGTGGGAGATGATTGCACCGATGCCCACAGGGGAAGCGTCGCATGCCAAAAGAACCTCCTTCGTGGTGTCGAAGTGCGCCAAGACATTTGAATTTTTGAGTGCCAGTTTTGCCGATTGCAAAGCCTCCTGTTGAGTTTCGCTCCAAGTCCATGGTGAGGATTTCTTCAATAAGGTGTATAATGGTGCCAGTAAGGTTGCGTTGTTGGGAACGAATTTCGAGTAGTAGTTGAACAACCCCAGAAATGATCGTAGTTCGTCAACGTTTGTAGGAACCGGTGCTTCCATTATAGCTTTGATTTTTGAGTCTTGTGGATGAAGGCCGTGTTCGTCCAAGCGGTACCCGAGAAAGTCCAAGGATGGCACGAGGAATAAACATTTGTCCCTTCGCAGGCGTAGACCGGCTTCCTCCATGGTGGTTAATACTGCGTCGAGCTTGCGAAGGCATTCTTGTTCAGTTCTGCCACCCAATAGAGTGTCATCTTGAAATGGGTATACGTAGTCGTGCTTACTTAGCAGTATCTCCATATGTTTCTGAAAGACGGCCGAAGCTGATGCAATACCGAAAGGCAGTCTATTGTAGGCGTATAGGCCTTTAGGTGTGTTGATCACGACGAGCTTCATAGATTCTTGATCCAGCTTGAGTTGATTGTAAGCATCGCGCATGTCTAATCTGGCGAAGACCTTGCATCCGGCCATACTTGCGAAAATGTCCTCAGCTTTCGGCAAAGGATAAATTTCGGTGTCGATCATTAGATTCGCGGTTATCTTGTAGTCGCCGCAGATTCGAACTTTTCCTGATGACTTCAGTACTGGGACCATCGGTGTGGCCCAGTTTGAGTGTGGTATCGATTCGATGATCTTCAGTTTCTCGAGTCTATCTAGTTCTTCGTTCACTTTGTCTTTCAGTGCGTAGGGTAGCTCCTGGCTTTGTAGAATTTAGCCACGATTCCGGGCTTAGTGTGCAGGTGAACTTCGACATCTTTTAGGCATCCCATGGTGTCCGAAAAGAGTTCGTGGTGTTTGGCCAAGATCGCTGTTAAGTCTTCGTTCTCGACGCGATTGATTCCCTATGTTTGGAATACGGGATCTTCGATACGCAGCTGTGAGTATATTCAAGCTCGTCCGCATATGGTTGGTCGGTGATCGTTGGATAGTAGCAGTGGCAAACTTGCAGTTCTTCCGGCAACTTCCACTTTTACCGTGAGTTGTCCCAAGATCGGTACAGGTTCGCCGTTGTACGCGATTAATCCACTCTGCGTGTAGGGCGTGATTTGGCCAATCTCGGGTAGGGTTTGTAACATGTCCATCGCCATAATAGAGAAGGCAGAGCCGGTGTCATATTCCATGGCCGTGGACTTTCCGTTGATGTTACAGTGAATTATGGTCGGCTTGGGCGGCGCGGAATGTTGAAATTCTTTGCCGGGCGTTAAGTGAAAGATCTCGTACCCATGGTGTTCTTCTGTGGTAGCTGACCTGTTTTGCTCTGAATTTGACATCATAATCTGATGTGTTGTGTGACGGTTGTTTCTGCTTTGCGTCCTTTCAGCTAGGCATGCTCTTGCAAGATGTCCCTTCTTTTCACATTTCAGGCTGGTGGTGTTGATGTATGGGCACTTCGCCGGTACGTGATCGTAATCGTTGCATCGTATGCACCGTCGTCTACCTCGGGGTTCGGAATGGGTTGAGAGTCGCTGGTGCGATGGCTTGACTTGCTGTGTTGGTTGCGGAGTGTGCGTATGTCGTTTGCGTGACTCGTGACCTCGACTGTGGATAGCGTTAATCCCATTCGTTCCATTCGTGGCGTTGAGAGTGCGCTTCATTTCTTTCGAGTTCCTGGCAGCGTTCTCCATTGTTAACGCGATGGTGGTGGCCCTTTCTAAGGTGAGTCCACTTTCGGATATGAGTCGGTCCAGGATCTGTTGGTCGTTTATGCCGCATACCAATCGGTCACGAAGCATGTTTTCCAGGTCGGTGAATGCGCAAAATTCGCTTAGTTTTCGTAGTTCAGCCAAATAAGTAGATACTGACTCGCCAGCGTTGCGCGAGCGGTTATAGAACTTGGGTCGTTCAGCGATCTCGAGAGGGATGGGATTGTAGAACTTCGTTAAAGTACTGACAATTGTTGCATACGTGGACGCTGATGGTTTATCTGGTGCCAAGATGCCACGTAGAGTCGTATATACTTCTGGTCCGATGCACGTCAATAGGTGTGCCTTCTTCATAGGAGCGGCAGTGATCGCCATGGTTTCGAAGAATATTTCGAGTCTTTCAGAGTAAATAGCCCAAGGCTCTTGTCTAGGATTGAAGGTGTCGAAAAGTCGGGGTGAAGCAAGAGTGTGTCTGGGTTCTTCTTCATCCATTGAAGCTAGTCTTGGGTTGATTCTCCGCTAACGGTACCTCCTTGAAAAAGAACTGCGGTGTGGTCCGGGTAAGCACTTTGAGACGTGAAGTACTTATGAGAGTTCGTAAAGCTCCGTCGCCATTTTTGTTGTGTTTGTGTGTTGGGTTTTAATGTAATAATTTCCAAGTCAAAACACAATATTAACTAAGCATAAAACTTCTTTATTGTTGAGTAATTAACAAGTCGTTTAAAGTTAAAGGAACAGAATGCAGACTGATCGGTAGGTAAAACGGAGAATGCCGCAGGGGCTTATGTGAGCTACTTTTATACACGAGTTCTTATCAGTTATTAGTATGCAAAAAACCTTTTGGTCTATTATACAGCGATAATCTTTTTTTGGTCTATTTATACATTCACAACATTAACAAATAGCAATAGTTGCTTATTAATAAATAGCAATAGTTGCTTATTAATAAATAGCAATAATTGCTTATTAATAAATAGCAATAATTGCTTATTAATAAATAGCAATAGTTGCTTGCTAATAAATAGCAATAGTTGCTTGTTAATAAATAGCAATAGTTGCTTGTTAATAAATAGCAATATTTGCTTATTAATAAATAGCAATATTTGCTTATTAATAGATAGAAATTTTTGCTTATTAATAAAAAGAAATAGTTGTTTATTAATAGATAGCAATAATTGTAAATTCAGGTAAATTAAAGGGTAGATAGTCCTTTTTCGAGCTAAATAATGGGGATGGATTCAGTGCTTCTTGAGATCTTTTCTAAATTTCCGCAAATTTTCTACAAATGTGTGTTTCAATCTCTCCTATAGTGAATAATCATTTTAAATTACAATTAATTTCCAATGTCATATTTTTTCTTCTCTAATTTTAAAATTAATAGTTTTAGAAATAATAATAAAATAAACCCAAAATAAGGTTGGCCGTCTAATTTAGGCCTAAAACCCAAAATTGACAAATCTAAGATGATTATATCACGAAGTTATTAGTATTTCTGATGAATATAACAATGAAATGAGATAATCATCACTAATCTTGCATATTCAGAGAATTCATGAAATGATTATGAAGGATATGTTATTAAAAAAGAAATTGGAAGTAAAATGTCAACTGTCACGATTGTTGTTTCGTTAAATATTTCATTCCGCTTTTTAATATAAATGTCAACTGTCGTGCTTACCTGGTGATTTATATTCTTGTTGTTTTGTCAAATATTACATAATACACCCTCATTAATCTATATCACCAAAGACAAATAGAAGTAAAGGAAAGTAAGGCACCGAAAGTCTTCCGTAATGTCGGTACGATGGAAACGACGTAGATTCTCGCATTCTTCTCTCAGGTTGTCTTAGTTTCAGGTTAAACTTGGTTTGGATTTACTGGAGGGTTGACTGGCATACACTTCGCCTTCGTTATCATTACTGAATCACTTTCTCTTTTTCCTATTTGCCTTGCACATAACGAAATGTCTCGCCACAATTCGTCTACCCTAAGGTGATTAAAGAGAGCATTTAAACCGTTTCAGGCGCAGTTTGCTTTAAGACTCATAACGCTCTATGCCAATGATAAGCTTTCTATTCAAGCAAACGCGGCATTTTGCTTAAAATTTAAAGTACGTGACATATCACTTTTACATTAAAAACAACATGAACTGGAAAAATTAAAAACGCACTCACTCGACGTTTTATAACCATAGTCTGAAGTACAGTTTACTGAATATCATCATGAAATTACGCATCTTCGGTCTATTGTTTTTCGCAGCCATAATGTTAACTTTGGAAAATTCCGTGTATACGTGGATAACCGATGCATGTAACAAAAAAGTCCGAGCGTTTGAATTTCTCGATATGGCAATGAAGTTTACAAATTCAGTTTGCTACGCTAAGGGTAAGTTTTAAAGCAAAACATTAACTCATCTCGATACTAGTAGTAAAACGCCTTGTTTTTACGGATAGCCCCATAGTAAAATTAGCATTAACTTTCAAATTCTTCTTTAAATTTAAGCAATCATCCGTAAAACCCTCCAATCATAACTAGTAAATTGAGGTCCTTAGGGCAAAATGTCACACAACATTTTCGATTAAAAATCGCTCAGTATTTCGGTCCTAATACCTTTTTTTACAACACCCTGAATATACTAATACAGTCCAGGTTTGGCAATTTACGGATGTAATTTTCTATTCCTTTAGACATTGACAAATGCTTGACTGAAATAAAAAGACTAGGCACGGTAAACAATATAAAAATTGTCGAAATTATGCTGAACTTCATAACGAATCAATATAACTTTGCATACTTCTTTTCAGAAATATAATTCTGCGGTTGACACCAGTTGCTTTGACAATTTTATTGGCAAAGATTTCGAAGGAAAAGGAAAGTGCCCGCCAATGACAAATCGTCAAGTCACGAAGGCAAGTTGAAAATATAACAGCCTAATTCAATCTAATGGTTTTATTGCCTTGTGCTATGATAAATAAGAATACTTAAATCTTAAGGAAATCCGACAATTTCCACTATATTGCTGCGCTCATGAAGTACAACCAAAAACAAGCCAAAATTTTCGGCGATTTATAGGGGATATTAGTAAATATGAGGTATGTAAATAGTTCCGAATGTTTTGGATGGAATTTAAAACTCCTAACCAGTATTATTATTTAAGGCTTGCCAAAAACAAAAAGCCTAAGTGTGATGTATAACTGCAAGTAAATAAAATATTTTGAAAATGTCTCAAAATACGTTTCCAATTGGCCATTTAAATCTTTAAGAATAAAATATTAATGTTAGCCGTTTGTGTTTTCCATAGCTAGGCCTACATAGTCTTTGCGCAACTTGCTTCACATCGGAAAATCCGTATTTCAACGGGAATTCGTGATTGTTATCTCTTGCCAACTGCCCTTTAACTGATTGAGGGGAAAGTTGGGAGAATGGTAAGTGAATGGCGGTAGTGTAGAAGTAGACAACGTCGATGTAAATCGTCACTCACTGAGTTTTTGAATTGATTAAAGCTTTTAAAGGCAATATTAATTGAATTTTGTTTTGGATGGTGATATGTTATTTAAATTAAATTCGAAACCAAGCTAAACAACTATTTGCACACCACAACAAATGTATTGATTTATACAACAACATTATATCGGTGGCCCAAAGGGTATCGACAAATTCATTTGCCTTAACTATTTTAACCTTGTATTGTTAAGAAACAACGCTCTCCATCTATTTAAAAACACATTTCCCCCCGTTAGTTGCTTATTAATAAATAGCAATAGTTGCTTATTAATAAATAGCAATAGTTGCTTATTAATAAATAGCAATAGTTGCTTATTAATAAATAGCAATAGTTGCTTATTAATAAATAGCAATAGTTGCTTATTAATAAATAGCAATAGTTGCTTATTAATAAATAGCAATAGTTGCTTATTAATAAATAGCAATAATTCCTTATTGATAAATAGCAATAGTTGCTTATTGATAAATAGCAATAGTTGCTTATTGATAAATAGCAATAGTTGCTTATTAATAAATAGCAATAGTTGCCTATTAATAAATAGCAATAGTTGCCTATTAATAAATAGCAATAGTTGCCTATTAAAAAATAGCAATAGTTGCTTATTAAAAAATAGCAATAGTTGCTTATTAAAAAATAGCAATAGTTGCTTATTAATAAATAGCAATAGTTGCTTATTAAGAAATAGCAATAGTTGCTTATTAATAAATAGCAATAGTTGCTTATTAATAAATAGCAATAGTTGCTTATTAATAAATAGCAATAGTTGCTTATTAATAAATAGCAATAGTTGCTTATTAATAAATAGCAATAGTTGCTTATTAATAAATAGCAATAGTTGCTTATTAATAAATAGCAATAATTGCTTATTAATAAATAGCAATAGTTGCCTATTAATAAATAGCAATAGTTGCCTATTAAAAAATAGCAATAGTTGCTTATTAAAAAATAGCAATAGTTGCTTGTTAATAAATAGCAATAGTTGCTTATTAATAAATAGCAATAGTTGCTTATTAATAAATAGCAATAGTTGCTTATTAATAAATAGCAATAGTTGCCAATTGGCAAAGCCAGACGGAGCTCGCGCTCTCTACACGCGAGAGGCTAGTTGACCTAGACTGCCGCTTGCGGTGCTTCTTGTGGGAGGGGAAATAAATTCTTATGGCGGCCGGCGGTTTGCTTTTCCTATAACATTACATAATTTTCGAAAACATGGTAGCTTGTCAGTTAATGCGACCAAACTCTCTTCGGCCATGTGAAAGTGCCTTACTCTTCAAGGCCCGAACAGGTGCTCTCCCTAGAGCCCTGAGATTATCACAAATCTTTACCCTATCTGCCATGTTGTGATTGAAGACGTGGCTCATATTCTTCAAGTATGCCCAGAGTTTCAAACGATAAGGGAGAAATATAATATCGACTTATGCACCCTCCTTGGCTTTCATGACGCAACCCGAATTTTAACAACAAAAACTGAATCCTTTTGAATTGAGTGATCTTAATGTCGTTTGCCTATATCCTCGCCTTAACTACGCTGTTCATTGTTCTGCCATCGTTGCAAATATCATTATTTTAAAAAGTATAGTATTATGTTTTGTATTATTAAAAAAAACATTTAATACACTCTCCCTGTTATAAAAGGGATCTTCGTAAAAAAAGCTAATAAACCATTCATTCATTCAATGGTTTATTGGAGAGGAAAGACCCTTACACTGTAAAAACTAGGGATCTAAAAATGGTCTATACATGGTTTATACTAAAACATCAAATCAGTAATTCTTTAAATTTAGGTATATTATGGTCTCTACATGGTTTAAACTAAAACATCAAACCAGTAATAGTTTAAATTTAGGTATATTATGGTTTAAAAATGGTTTCGGTCAAAATTATCCATAAATGGTTTGCCCATAAAGCTCGATTAAACCAACAATGTTCTGGAATTAGACATGAAACCGTTATGTTCTAGTATCCGACCCTTCAACTATTGTTCTGCTTTCAGAATATGATTCAAAAATGTTCCGACTTTAAACGATATCTCGTTAATTTTCCGTCTTTAAACGATATCTCGCTAATTTTCCGTCTTTAAACCATATTCTGTTAATGTTCTAATAATAGAAGTAAAGTTTAAATGTTCTAGAATTAGAATGAAAAACTTTACTATTCTGATATCAGGAGTAAAGTTTAAATGTTTTAAAATTTTACTGTTCTGATATTAGAAGTTGAAACAAAACAATTTGATTTTAGATACAAACCCTATAGAGTATTCTTGAAACTTACTTGAAGATAAGCAGCTCTGTAATAATTCGCTATTTCAACCTTCATTATGTCTTCGATGTTCAATCACTAGTACTCTTGAAGTCGAAATGAATTTGTCAACGTAGTTGGTGTACAGTATGTTTAAAAAGATTTCAACCGAATGCAATAATTCCTCATAAGATTGTATAAACAAGATTTAAGGGTTCTTAACTCGCTTGACCAACAAAGTGGAAACATATAGCGTGCAGCATGAAAAACCTGTACCAAAAAATGATTTATGTAAGTTCATAAATCCGTTTTTGCCTGTACGTATTTTCTTATTCCTTTCCTAGCTTCCTCCTTAAGCAAGGTTTTCACTTAACCGAAAAAAAAACTACTTTGTAGCTGGACGTCAAATGTCAGATTTGTTTTTTACGTTGTCCCCCAGCGTTATAGCGTTTTCACTTATAGTTCCCGCAAATAATACAGCCAAGCCTTAACAGATAAACTGAACACTGCACTAATTGCGGCCTATCTATTGTCTTTCTTTTTTGCAATCTTTGTTTCTAATATCATACAGATTTGTATTGTTCCTAACCTCTTCAATAAAACTTTCAGCATTGAACTTCGGCATTCTCAGGGATTTGTACTAGTTACTGACTCGATTAGGAACGAAATAAATAAAAACATGGCGGAACGCCGACGGCCTCTTCCGAACACGCGTGGTCGAAAATGACGTCACTACTCTAGCTTCTTGATGTATGGCTAGCGCAGAGCGTTAACGTTGAACGCGGCCGAAAAAATAGAAAGCTAATATCGCCACACTCAACGTAATTTCTGTCCAGCATAATTATGTTTTTTTTTTCGGTTGTCGCTTGACGTCGGGCGAAAAGTCGTGATTTACGCCAAGTGAAAACCATGCTTTAGAGTAGGTTATTTAATTCCTGACGTGACTGAATTATGTTGCTATCGATCCCACTGAAAGCTGCCATATTTAATTACCTTTATTATACTATTAATTTTTCATATCTGCTTTCGCCTTGGGGTGGTTTAACTCAATTGTGTTGCCATCGATCCAACTGAAAGTTGCCCCTTTTTTACCTCTCCGAATGACGATGACGTCACGTGTGTGTGTGTGTGTGTGTGTGTGTCAGGCACTTTCACCCCAGGGGACCGCGTTCGCAGTTTCCGAATCGAAGCAAATGTGTTCGCCATTTCCGGACCGCATTCACAGTTCCCGGAAAATTCAAAACTTGAGGCTATCCACAATTCGCCTGGCCACTATTACTTCATCTGACTAGTCAATTATCCATTCCACATGAACACCAATCTGTATACATTGGCTTCTAACACCACCATCTTCTGGTCTTTGCTTTTGTCCATCCCACATGGACACCAGTCTGTACACCTGGCTTCTACACCACCATCTTCTGGTCTTTGTTTTTGTCCATCCCACATGGACACCAGTCTGTACACCTGGCTTCTACACCACCATCTTCTGGTCTTTGTTTTTGTCCATCTCACATGGACACCAGTCTGTACACCTGGCTTCTACATCACCATCTTCTGGTCTTTGTTTTTGTCCATCCCACATGGACACCAGTCTGTACACCTGGCTTCTACACCACCATCTTCTGGTCTTTGTTTTTGTCATCCCACATGGACACCAGTCTGCACACCTGGCTTCTACTCCATCGTCATCGTTGGGTTTAAGACATTCGCGGCGATCAGCTAGGGTTGCGAGAAACGTCTAGCCTCCCTAAGGTGGGATCGTCCACCGAAGGTTTTCGCAATTGCGGTTGTTCTTGCTTTTAGCTGTAGTTCGACACCCTTATATACTACCTATTTGAGTATGGTGAGGCAACCGGCGTATGCTTCATTTTAAACGCCAATATTAGTCAAGTCTCTCAAGAATGTTTAATTTTTCTTTATCAAGACGATGTAACGCTCAATAAGGCGAACAACTAACGAAGAAAATATTTAATATTAGTTATATTTATTTTAATATTTAAGATAATCTTGTTTCTCAACTCAAAATTAAAACGGAAAGAGTTAAAAAGCAGTCTATTTTTCTGTCTGTGTGTGTCTGTCCGTTGTCAAACTAGTGCGCCGAGTTAGCAGTTCGCTTTGTTTTGATGTGTTAAGAAATCCTACAGAACCTTAATATTCACTTTTTCCATAATATAAAGTGAATATGTGGAAATCGTTTTCGTTATTACGATGCATTTAGTACTTTTGTAGCTTTAAATCTCTGTTTCATTTTGATATTCCAAAAGTGATTTCTAATATTGTTATTTGAAATGGATGTTTATATATTACTTAAGCTATACTACATCTGTTTATAGCATAATCCTTTCTATAGTGATTTCAAGAACAACGCAACGATGTATGTCTATTGAACCTTTATTTGTCAATAGGCCTAGTGAACCAAAAAGTAAACGCTTGGGTTTGGTTTTCGTTTCTGTAATGCAGAGACATTAACGTTTCAGAGTGAGCCGAAAGTTAATACACTGTTAAATAATTAGGCTTAGATTTTATAATCATGGTGGAAATCTGGGCCGCGTTCAGCAGAGCTCAGCGCTGTTAGCAGTGTCCTACAGGACGGGATTTTGTGTTTGAATTTGACGTCACGGACGGTGCTTAGCGCTGAGCCAGCGCGGTCTTCAAAGAAAATCGTCGGGTTTTTGGAAAACGTGACGTAAAACGCGTAGTTCTCAGCTTGGCGAAAGAACATGGAGGAATTAATACAAATAGCTCTTGCTGAGTCTGATCGGATTATAGCTATTTAATTGGCGTGAAACCAGTTGATCACGCGAGAATTTTAAGAGACATGTTACTTTCTAATTTTAATTATAAAAGTTGTTGTTATCTATCTCTTTAAATATGTTATCATACAATTTTTGTTAAGCCTTGGTATCTTGCACGCTTTATTGCGCTAGCGTCATTTTTAAAACACCGATGACCGGAGAAAAGCTATGACGACAGATCTCACCGGTAAACGTTTTCCAAAATCCGCTGTCATTTTGGGGAGCTCTGCTGGACGCAGCCCAGACCAGTGAAAGGTCTGATCGTAATCGGATTATAGCTTGGTGTTTTCATGCTTTTTATGGTGCGCATTTACTTTCAGTGTGTGTAGTCACAAATAAGCTTTGATGTTATGTAACGTTCACAGTCATGTTGACAAACTAAGAAAATCGTTGAGGTGAAACGAGAGGATAGTGTTTACATGGCAACCCTGTTGTGAATATGGCTTTGAACATAGAGGTAGAGGGTATACAGTTGAGGAGTAGAAAATTGGGCCTTTACAAAAACGTAAAGGTAATATCCCTCCAAAGTTTTAGCTCTTCATTTCCCGTTTTTCCCCCCATCGGATGATTTTAATGTGTACAAGTATATCCTTATTGGATGTAAAATGTCGTCTGATTTACAGTATATTTGCTATGCTTTGTATACTGCTTTAATATTTCATAAATTTTAACATCAGTATTTGTTCTTAAAAAAATAAACATTTCCATATCTGGGTAAGTAAGTTTGTAAGTAGTCCTCCTCGGAGAGGTAATATTTTGGTTTTCCCAACTTGTTAGTTGTATTAGTCCAATCTCGAAAGAATCAACATATTGTGTTTTTGGACACGTATTCCACGTTTAACTTGCTTGTTGTTCCTTGTACTTAAAATAATACGAGGTCAAATATCAGTGAAAACGTTTTAAGAGCTTGAGCATATTTATTGCGCATATTATTGTTTTAATTAAATGGACCATAATATTACTCTGGTTCACTAAACTGGCTACATTTTATCCCAAAACTATTTTTCATAGAATACATTTTTAGTTCAAAGTCGTTTAATGTGTTGTTCATTGCCTGGCATATAATGAACGGTAAATACGATACAGTGTAATACTCGATATAATTTTATCATACAATAGAACCAAACGTAATTTCAAAAGTACTGTTGTTGATAAATCTGGGGTAAAATAAAGTCTTTTGTTTGATCACCATGTTTGATAAAGACGAAACCTTCAATATGTGAATCCAAAGACGATAGATGGTGCTTCGAAGTTACCAGTCCACAATAGTCCCTTACCGGAAGTTATGTCATAAGAAAATAAGATGTTCAAACACACTATTTTAACCCTGACTTTCAAAAACGGTCTAGTGGTGTACGAATACCAATTGTCAAATCTCAAGTAAATGAGAAAATATTCAACTTGAGTATACTTCGTTGGGAATTACAAAGTAAAAGCATATTTTTTAGAAAGATTTCTCCATTGTCAATATTGAAGGATTTCTTTTCGGTTTGAGGTTCATTGATTTTCATTAATCGATATTTTTCATTTCTACCAAGAATTATTTGTCGCACTGTTGTCCTACCATAAGCTTTATCTTAAATAACGAAAAGGTAATACGAACGAGTGTTTTAGCTTCAGTGTATTTTACTTTCAATTATCAGGATGTAAATAACAGCACACAACACTCCACTGAAGTAAACAATAAAGACTCCACGCAATTTACTCAAATTGATTTGGATAACTTTCTCTTCGTTCCATTTTTGGAGACAACGGTCGAAGTCTTCCGAGTTCCTATCAATATCATGTGAGATGAGGCCATTTTCAACTAGATTGATTGATCTGCATACATTAAAAATACAACAATTTAAAATTAAATTAGCTTCAACGTGTTATCACACTCGAATATAAAGAAAATTGTCTATTTCAATCAATAACTTATAAACTTCCGTTTCAATTTAGTCTTATCCATATTTATTAACAATTAAATAAGTTTTACTCACAAATATGATAAACTTTCTTTCAAATCTGAAGGCAAGTATTTATTGACAACGAATGCGTATAACATCCCGAAATCGCTAAGAGGTGTAATGTGAAATCCACAAGGTAGTTGGTAATTAGAACGATCATGCAAAACCTTAATTCCAGTCGAGTATTCCACAATCACAAAGTATTCATTTCGTGTTAAGACTTTTGATATCGTGTCATTCGACAAGAAAACTTCATATGGCAAGACTGATTCCACTGGATTGCTTTGCAATTTGCTCAAAATTCCACTAACCCCTCGTATCTTGCTCACCTGCAAAGACAGACATTTCGTATTATTATTCTTTGCATACTAAAATATCTCTCAAAAAGCTAATAGGTGTGGCACAAGTCCATAACCTTGCTCGAAGTACCCAGGTATAACTGTTTATACCCTGGCGGTTTTCAGCAATAAAACTTTATTCCAAACTCCCCTCCGTTTCCCCACAATGTTTGGGGGAAAAAACCCGTAAAGATTTTTGAGAGAGTTGCTTTTTTGACGAAGGGGTGACGTATGTAGTATTGTCCAATCATAGGGTTTCAACTTCCTTTTTTCCCTCCAGGGTGGGAAATAAGGATTTTTTTAAACTTGACATTAGGCCAGCCAGCCCCTGGCCTAGAATAAATAAATTTGTCCATGACCATTGACCAGTGCGCGTCGTCTGCTAAACGAAAGAAGTGCATAATTGAAGTATTTGAGTTAATGTCTGGGCTCTGGTTACCCTTGAATTTTCTTAGTGGTCTGGTTGACCACTGACCCCCCTCCAATTTAATTTTTAAACTGGACCAGACAATTTTTAAACTGGTCATTTGCTCTGTGCCCCCGCCTTATTTCCCACGCTGGTTCCCTCTTGTCACTAAAACCGAGAAACCTAAGGATGTTGATACTCGTCCCATTTTGCCCCTTTATGTCTTGCTGATGTACTAATTTTGTAAGCGCTTTCACAGCGATATCCAAAAGATTTAATTATCTTCAGAGATATATTTGACCACTCATACTGATGCAAGGCCAAAAATGACCAAAATTATGGTCAAAACTGAAATTATTTTTACCTTTAGGGAGTCAATGATATTCGTTCCCATTTCCACTAGAGGAACAGATTCGGGAAATTTTTCAAAATCTTGAAGCGATTTTATGAAGTCCCCTGGTTTATTGACAATCATAGCCGAAAGCAAGACAGCCGAGAACGCCAAGCATACAAACCGAGCACCCAATTTCCAAAACGTTATTAAAATTCGTTGGCTACGTCTTTTGTCTCCCCTCTCAAACTCCAGGCAACCTTAATATTTTTGTTAAAATTTAGATTTAAAAATTTATAAGAATAGACCTAAGTGAAATGCTCACATGTATTAATCAGAGGAGACATAAACACTATAAACGCCTTACTAAATATATTATCAGCTTTTGATCTCGGCTTTGCCATATGCCCAATAAACACGTATAATACGATGCAAGTTAATAATAGTGTTGAAAGAATGAGCCACACCTGAAAAAAGTGCTTGACTTATTATTAAGAAAAGGTTGTTCCATTATTTTCCCTCAAAATTGCAGACAAAAATAAAAATATGTTCTTCTGTTATGTCCTCATACTAACTAAACGGTTTGAACCTATCATAAATTATAAAAAAAACCGTTTTTACAAACGGAAAAAAACTGATATACACTACATCCTTGATTTTGGGTCGCCTCTCACTGTTCTTGGGAATCTTGTCACGGCTTCTAAGGGACAGATATTATTTATTCTAACCGTTTCATATAACACCACCATTTATTAAAGCGGTAACATTACGTCAAGACAATTAATATCACATGTCATGACAGCATCAACTATTAAAGCGCTAATAATTCGTCATGACAATTAATTTCACATGTCACAGCTAAAAACTGTCGATTCTTATCAGGGGCGTCAACTTCATTATCTTAACACATTTTCTTTACTTTTTATTTCGGCTGACATTTTTACCATAACTTCGTTGTTATGGCAAAAATTATTTATTTTTAGCTTCAAAAAATGTCAGCCGAAATAAAAAGTAAAGAAAATGTGTTAAGATAATGAAGATGACGCCCCCTGATAAGAATCGACAGTTTTTAGCTGTGACATGTGAAATTAATAGTCATGACGTAATATTAGCGCTTTAATAGTTGATGCTGTCATGACATGTGATATTAATTGTCTTTACGTAATGTTACCGCTTTAATAAATGGTGGTGTTATATGAAACGGTTAGAATAAATAATATCTGTCCCTTAGAAGCCGTGACAAGAACAGTGAGTGGCGACCCAAAATCAACGATGTAGTATATATCAGGTTTTTTCCGTTTCTAAAAACGGTTTTTTTATAATATGTGTCCCTTCCTTGAAAGGCTTGGTCTTACTAATAATGAAATATGAAATGATTAATTTCAAACGGAATGGATATTTATGTGTCCCTTCCATGAAAGGCTTGGTCTTACTGATAATGAAACGAATCGGAGAACGACAGAGATACGTGCATTGTAACTCAAAGAGAGTCCAAGTCTCAATAAACGAATCGGAGATACGTGCATTTTAACCTCAATGCCTTGGAGTTACGAGAATTTTGAACTCGAGTACGTCGTTAAAAGATCCCCCACCATGATAAGAGCTAGATAGAGACCACCCTCGAGAATGACCTACGCGACTTACGCTTTTAGCAGCATAAGGGTTAACAAGACGGCCCCGGCCAGATTAGAGCCCCATCGTTTGTAAGGCTCCAGCAATCAAGAACGTTTTACTTGTGAAACACTGTAGTTAGTACGCAAGCGTAAAAAAGATACAATTCAGAAGTATCCGACCCCAAAGATACAAATTCAGAAGTATCCGACCCCAAAGATACAAATTCAGCAGTATCCGACCCCAAAGATTCAAATTCAGAAGTATCCGACCCCAAAGATACAAATTCAGAAGTATCCGACCCCAAAGATACAAATTCAGAAGTATCCGACCCCAAAGATACAAATTCAGAAGTATCCGACCCCAAAGATACAAATTCCGAAGTATCCGACCCCAAAGATACAAATTCCGAAGTATCCGACCCCAAAGATACAAATTCAGAAGAATCCGACCCCAAAAGAGACAAATTCAGAAGTATCCGACCGCCAAACGAATTAACCGCCAAAACGTTCCAGTCAAACATAACATAGATGGCGATAGCTACCGATCGAGAACGAAACACATGAGGAGCTCGGTAGGAAACGGGGAAAATCGTTATCTATTTAATTAGCACATAAATAAAAGGAAATAAATATAAAAACCCCAAACATTTAAATTCATAAGTATCCGACCCCTCAGATAAAAATTCATAAGTATCCGACCCCTCAGATAAAAATTCAAAAGTTTCCGACCCCACAGATTAAGAGGTACCCCACCCCACATCACCCCGACATTTTAGAGATAAGAATAAATAATAAACAAGACGGCCCAAGGGCTCGTAATAGTAGCCATATCGTACGAGTGAATAGCCCCTCTATACCCTACCCTAATGAGTGGTTAACCCCTCTATACCTTACCCTAATGAGTGAATAGCGCTATCTTTTTCAATGCTTAAATGATTTACCGTGCATAAAATCAGAGTGAATAGCCCCTCGATTCCCTACTCTAAACAGTGATTAAATTATAACCGTATAAATTTACTTATGCTGTAATTCTAATATTCCGGCGAATCGAAGAAGAGATAGTTTTTAGTGATAATCCCCTCGATGAGTTTACAACATAGACTTATGCCGATGCACACTTATCGCATCTTATAAATTTCTAACAAGGACTTATGCCCAGAAACTTTTGAAAGAGAAAGTTTAGTTATAGTGATTACGCATTTTAGTGATTATCCCCTCGAATTACCTTTAGCAATGCTAAAATGACCAACGCATAACGCTCATTTAACACTATGTTAGCTCTATCTAAACCCACATTTGAATTAACCGCCAAAACGTTACAGTCAAACATAACATAGATGACGATAGCTACCGAACGAGAACGAAACACATGAGGAGCGCGGTAGGAAACGGGGAAAATCGTTATCTATTTAATTAGCACATACATAAAAAGAAAATAAATATAAAAACCCCAACATACAAATTCATAAGTATCCGACCCCACAGATTGTAGGGTTGTAAATAGACATAGAATAGGTAAAGTAATAATAAGTCAGTAATAGACAAACAAACATATAAAAAGATAAGCCGAGATAAGAGACTGTATAAATAAGGAGTTGGGGACGACACTCGTGGGGAGAGTGGAACACGCGAGGACGACGACTGTTATTTGACGACAGATCAGATATTGACTGAATAAAGTAAATTATAATAAATACGGGATGTCTTTTATATGCCTAGTTTTAAGCCTAACACAGATAAAAATTCAAAAGTTTCCGACCCCACAGATAAAAATTCAAAAGTTTCCGACCCCACAGATTAAGAGGTACCCCACCCCACATCACCCCGACATTTTAGAGATAAGAATAAATAATAAAAAAACTCGAAGTTTCTATCAAGTCTCTATGGTTCAGTTGGTAGAATGTCTGCCTATTGCACCAGCGACACGGGTTCGATTCCCGGGTCTGACCTGAAAAAAAATTTAATTAAAATTAAATCTCTAACCGAGCCCAGCAACCCCTATGGGTGGGTTGTGGTAATATAAAGTTCCTTTTAAGCTAAAATCTGACGATAACGAAGCGACAACCCCGGCCAGTACTACTACTACTACGGACGGCTCGGGTCAAACTAAGAGCCTATCGTATACTACGATGTGGCTAAAAACAAATTGTCGATTATTCGCGTGAAGCCTAAGCGTTGTCATTTCTGCACCTCAAAAAACTTACGCGGAGGGGTCCTGTTTGCAGCACAACGGTTAAAAACCAATTGGCGTTTATTCGCTTGAAGCCATAGGCCTGCCATTTCTGGCCTCAAAATTATCTACTCTCCCGTTACAAAAATTTGCCCGTAGAAAGGCAGGAAACTCGAACGACCCGTATATATCAGCCAGTCTGTCGACTGGCTTAAATACTGTAGTGTAGTGGTTAACACATCCGCCTCACACCCGGAAGGCAACAGGTTCGAAACCGCGAAGTTTTTTTTTTCGCTTGGGATATGTAAAGACCTTTATAATTATCCGAACATTTGTGTCAAGGTCACATTATTTTACATCCCCGTATCTCTAGTAGAACCAGACTTCCGAGCCTCCAAAATTTAGTTTAATGCATTTCCTATGGAGGGGTTTGTTTCTTTACGTTTTGCTTAAGTACTCGGCCCCAGTTTGTCGTAGCCCAAAGTTTTTAGTATGGTTAAATGGGGGACAAATTGCACTATAGCTTATCCAAAGGACATCCCCGTATCTCTAGTAGAAACAGAGATACGAGCCTGCAAAGTATAGTCTAATGCAATTCCTATGGAGGGGTTTTATTGTTTACGTTTTGCTTAAGTACTCGGCCCCAGTTTGTCGTAGCCCAAAGTTTTTAGTGTGGTTAGATGGGGGACAAATTGGGCTATAATATACTCAAAGGACATCCCCGTATCTCTAGTAGAAAAAGAGTTACGAGCCTGCAAAGTTTATTTTCAAAAATCAAAAGTAACCTCCTAACAATAAGTGAGACAAAAAATAAGTTGACGACGATATTGAGGTGGCCTCAAGTTTAAAGTATCCTTGTATGGGGAGCAAAGAGTACTATAACATATCCAAAGGAGATCCCCGTATCTCTAATAGAACGAGAGTTATGAGCCTACAAAGTTCAGTGCTATAATCATAAGTAACATAGCGAATATAAGTGAGACGATATCATACGTTGACGAACATTTTGCTTAATATCTCGGCCCCTGTTTGTCGTAGCCCTATGTTCTTGGTATGGTTGGATGGGGGACAAATTGGACTATAACATACTTAAAGGACATCCCCCTAGGTCTAGTAGAACCAGAGTTACGAGACTCTAAAGTTGGGTGTGACGCTATTTCTACGGCATGTTTTTGAATATTTCGCTTAATTTCTCGGCCCCTGTTTAACGCAACCCAAAACCTTTGGTATAGTAGGATGGGGGACAAATTAGGCTATAACATACCCAAAGGACATCCCCGTATCTCTAGTAGAAACAGAGTTTCGAGCCTGCAAAGTATAGTCTAAAGCATTTCCTATGGAGGGGTTTGTTTCTTTACGTTTTGCTTGAGTACTCGGCCCCTGTTTGTCGTAGCCCAAAGTTTTTAGTATGGTTAGATGGGGGACAAATTGCACTATAACGTACTCAAAGGACATCCCCGTATCTCTACTAGAACCAGAGTTACGAGCCTCCAAAATTGGATCAAATGCTTTTCCTATGGAGGGGGTTGTTTGTTTACGTTTTGCTTCATTACTTGGCCCCTGTTTGTCGTAGCCCTACGTTTTTAGTATGGTTAGATGGGGGACAAATTGCACTATAACTTGCTCAAAGGACATCCCCGTATCTTTATTAGAACATGAGTTACAAGCCTCCAAAATTGGGTCAAAGGCTTTTCCTATGGAGGGGGTTGTTTGTTTACGTTGTGCTTCATTACTTGGCCCCTGTTTGTCGTAGCCCAAAGTTTTTGGTATTGTTAGATGGGGGACAAATTGCACTATAACTTACTCAAAGGACATCCCCGTATCTCTAGTAGAAACAGAGATACGAGCCTGCAAAGTATAGTCTAATGCAATTTCTATGGAGGGGTTTTATTGTTTTCGTTTTGCTTAATTACTTGGCACCTGTTTATCGTAGCCCTACGTTTTAGTATGGTTAGATGGAGGACAAATTGCACTATAGCTTATCCAAAGGACATCCCCGTATCTCTAGTAGAAACAGAGATACGAGCCTGCAAAGTATAGTCTAAAGCTTTTCCTATGGCGGGGTTTGTTTGAATACGTTTTCCTTAATTACTAGGACCTGTTTTCTCGGTCACCTATAATAACATACTGTAGTATAGTGGTATGGTTGGATGGGGGACAAATTGGACTATAACATACTCAAAGAACATCCCCCTATGTCTAATACACTGTAAAAAAGTGAGGTTCATCTTTGATTGCTTAGGCGTGCATAGCCCCGACACTGTGGTGGTACGCTTTAACATTCAAATTTGAATAAATTCTTTGCGTTCAAATTTGAATAACTTCTTTGCGTTCAAATTTGAATAACTTCTTTGCGTTCAAATTTGAACAGAACACTATTGTTCAAAATTAAACGCTCACGCATTCATATTTGAACGGTGCGTAAGAGGTTAGTATATCGTGTAAATTTAAGCACGAAACCGCTCAAATTAAATTGGAAAATTAAACGTTTAATATTGAATATTTATGCATTCATTATTGAGCAACATCGGAGAGTTTGATCAAGCGTTCATATTCAATTGCTGACGTTTAAAATTAAGCAGTTCACCATTTAATAATACATGGTGGACAAAGCGTTTCATGAAGCATTGAAATTTGACGTTGAATTTTGAATAGCCTAGAGAAATTTGATTTCAAATTTCATCGCTGAATGCCTTATGGTAGGGCATACTATATTACATATAGTAAATACACTGATAAGGATGAAATCTAATGTGTTTAAAGCTTGTACATCTTCTGAGGGCGGGTGAATTTGAAACACATAAACTATAATCGTTGCGCTAAATAATAATTCAGATGTATGAAGAAAATCTGCACTTAAGAAAAGAGTTCATTATCAAGTTCTTTCCGATTATAACGTTGTAGCAATTTTAAAACTATTTGAAGGCCTAAGGGAAAGGTGAAATACGCAATAATCCGTAACATTTCCTTTGATATTATTGTATAATGAGGTTTATACAGGCAAATATATATTTAATTCAAAGTAAATAAGCAAGTTATAGTAAATTGTTGAGAAGTTATTTTATTTTTAATGAAAGCTTGTTTGTAGTACAAATTTACAGCAGCGGAATCAAGTAAATTTAGGGCAGAATTAATTTTGTTTTGCTCACATTTTGCGATTGAACAATTTCGTTCTCGTGTGAACGCCAATATCGCTCTCGTTTGAACGCCCATAATACACTCGTTTGAAAGTCAACAAGTTGGGAAAACCAAAATATTACCTCTCCGTGTCAAGAAGATTATATAAACTTAAGTATCCAATGAAAACGTTATTATGTTTCTGAGTTGGGGTTTCCCATTTTTGTTGTTGTTTTGAAAAATATATCGCAATGCACGGGCCTTCATAGATATAGGAGGCAATGAATGAAATATATCACAATGCACGGGCCTTGATAGATATAGGAGGCAATGAAGGAAATATATCACATGCACGGGCCTTGGTAGATATCGGAGGCAATGATAATCCCTCTCTTTGCACGAGAGGTTTATCTTTAATATTTAAATAAATATAATTATTTAAATTATTTTAATCTTCAATAATTAACATTAATAATAGTTAAATCGTTTAAAATAAAGTTATACCTATTATCTTCTCAAACTTTGCTAATATTGACGTTTAAAGTGAAGGGTACCTCTCTTGCCGGCTTTATTCAAATTTGGGGTATATATACGATTCGTTTCCATTATAATAGTAAGGAAAAAGCGCAATTGCGAAAACCTTTGGTGGCGATCCCACTTTAGGGAGGCTAGACGTTTCTCGTAACCCTAGCTGATCGCCGCGTATATCCTAAAACCAAACGATGATAATGGAGTAGAAGCCAATGATACAGATTGGTGTCTATGTGGAATAGACGGAAGACCAGTGGATGGTGGTGTTAGAAGCCAGTGTAAGTGCAGACTGGTGTCAATGTGGGATTGACAAAGAACAGAAGATGGTGGTGATTAGAAGCCAGTAAGAACAGACTGGTGTCCGTGTGGGATGGACAAAGACCAGAAGATGGTGGTGTGAGAACTCAAGTAGAGGAGCCATTTCCGTGACTGTGAAAGCAGTTCGGAGATGGCGAACACGTTTGCTCCGATACGCAAACTGCGAACGCGGTCACGTGGGTGTAACAACGGACAGACAGACAGACACACAGACACGGCCGTTACAGAACCTCTCCTGGACTACGTCACACGGAGAGGTAAAAAGTTCATATTTGAATACCTATAACGCTCTTGTTTTAATACTAATACTAATACAATCCTAATAGAACGCCAAACGACCATATCTGAACGCTTCATTAGCCCAAGGCGGTTATTCAAAATTGAAATTGAATGGGATAAAGATTCATTTTTGAATGGTAATGTATAAGTTGTTCAAAAATGAATGCTTGAGTTAAAATTTGATCGACATGACGGTAGTTTGTTCAAAAATAAATGCTCGTGACTGGTTTTGAACGCCTAAAACACCCCTTGTTCAAAATTGAATGTCTCTGGTTAAATGTGAACGCGTCAATAGAGGCTTGTTCAAAATTGAACGGTCGCTATCATTTTTGAATGCCAAAAGCACGCTTATTTTTTACAGTGTAGAACCAGAGTTACGAGATTCTAAATTTGGGTGTGACGCTATTTCTATGGCATGTTTTTGAATATTTCACTTAATTTCTCAGCCCCTGTTTGACGCAACCCCAAACCTTTGGTATAGTAGGATGGGGGACAAATTGCACTATAACTTGCTCAAAGGACATCCCCGTATCTCTATTAGAACCAGAGTTACGAGCCTCCAAAATTGGGTCAAATGCTTTTCCTATGGAGGGGGTTGTTTGTTAACGTTTTGCTTCATTACTTGGCCCCTGTTTGTCGTAGCCCAAAGTTTTTGGTATGGTTAGATGGGGGACATATTGCACTATAACTTACTCAAAGGACATCCACGTATCTCTACTAGAACCAGAGTTACGAGCCTTCAAAGTTGGGTCTAATGCTATTCCTATGGAAGGAGTTGTTTCTTTACTTTTTCCTTAATTACTCGGCCCTGTATTCTCGGTCACCCATAATAACATATCTGTAGTGTAGTGGTTAACACATCCGCCTCACTCCCGGAAGGCCACAGGTTCGAAACCGCGAATTTTTTTTTATTTGCTTGGAAAATGTAAAGACC
This sequence comes from Phalangium opilio, assembly GCF_054372755.1. Classification (NCBI taxonomy): domain Eukaryota; kingdom Metazoa; phylum Arthropoda; class Arachnida; order Opiliones; family Phalangiidae; genus Phalangium; species Phalangium opilio. The sequence goes on from NW_028324230.1 coordinate 302,507, forward strand.
TTTATAATTATCCGAACATTTTTGTCAAGGTCACATTATTTACATCCCCGTATCTCTGGTAGAACCAGAGTTCCGAGCCTCCAAAATTTAGTTTAATGCACTTCCTATGGAGGGGTTTGTTTCTTTACGTTTTGCTTAAGTACTCGTCCCCTGTTTGACGTAGCCCAAAGTTTTTAGTATGGTTAGATGGGGGACAAATTGCACTATAACTTACTCATAGGACATCCCCGTATCTCTGCTAGAACCAGAGTTCCGAGCCTCCAAAATTTAGTTTAATGCATTTCCTATGGAGGGGTTTGTTTCTTTACGTTTTGCTTAAGTACTCGGCCCCTGTTTGTCGTAGCCCAAAGTTTTTAGTATGGTTAGATGGGGGACAAATTGCACTATAACTTACTCAAAGGAATTCCGTATCTCTACTAGAACCAGAGTTACGAGCCTCTAAAATTGGGTCAAACGCTTTTCCTATGGAGGGGTTGTTCGTTTACGTTTTGCTTAATTACTTGGCCCATGTTTGTCGTAGCCCTACGTTTTTAGTATCGTCAGATGGGGGACAAATTGCACTATACCATACTCAAAGGACATCCCCGTTTCTCTACTAGAACCAGAGTTCCGAGCCTCCAAAATTTAGTTTAATGCATTTCCTATGGAGGGGTTTGTTTCTTTACGTTTTGCTTAAGTACTCGGCCCCTGTTTGTCGTAGCCCAAAGTTTTTAGTATGGTTAGATGGGGGACAAATTGCACTATAACTTGCTCAAAGGACATCCCCGTATCTCTACTAGAACCAGAGTTACGAGCCTCCAAAATTGGGTCAAATGCTTTTCCTATGGAGGGGGTTCTTTCTTTACCTTTTGCTTAATTACTTGGCCCCTGTTTCTCGTAGCCCAAAGTTTTTAGTATGGTTAGATGGGGGACAAATTGCACTATAACTTACTCAAAGGACATCCCCGTATCTCTGCTAGAACCAGAGTTACGAGCCTCCAAAATTGGGTCTAATGCTATTCCTATGGAAGGAGTTGTTTGTTTACTTTTCCTTAATTACTCGGCCTGTATTCTCGGTCACCCATAATAACGTATCTGTAGTGTAGTGGTTAACACATCCGCCTCACTCCCGGAAGGCCACAGGTTCGAAACCGCGAAGTTTTTTTTTATTTGCTTGGAAAATGTAAAGACCTTTATAATTATCCGAACATTTGTGTCAAGGTCACATTATTTACATCCCCTATCTCTGGTAGAACCAGAGTTCCGAGCCTCCAAAATTTAGTTTAATGCATTTCCTATGGAGGGGTTTGTTTCTTTACGTTTTGCTTAAGTACTCGGCCCCTGTTTGACGTAGCCCAAAGTTTTTAGTATGGTTAGATGGGGGACAAATTGCACTATAACTTACTCATAGGACATCCCCGTATCTCTGCTAGAACCAGAGTTCCGAGCCTCCAAAATTTAGTTTAATGCATTTCCTTTGGAGGGGTTTGTTTCTTTACGTTTTGCTTAAGTACTCGGCCCCTGTTTGTCGTAGCCCAAAGTTTTTAGTATGGTTAGATGGGGGACAAATTGCACTATAACTTACTCAAAGGACATCCCCGTATCTCTACTAGAACCAGAGTTACGAGCCTCTAAAATTGGGTCAAACGCTTTTCCTATGGAGGGGTTGTTCGTTTACATTTTGCTTAATTACTTGGCCCATAATTGTCGTAGCCCTACGTTTTTAGTATGGTCAGATGGGGGACAAATTTCACTATACCATACTCAAAGGACATCCCCGTTTCTCTACTAGAAACAGAGTTACGAGCCTCCAAAGTTGGGTCTAATGCTATTCCTATGGAAGGAGTTGTTTGTTTACTTTTCCTTAATTACTCGGACCTGTATTCTCGGTCACCCATAATAACATATCTGTAGTGTAGTGGTTAACACATCCGCCTCACTCCCGGAAGGCCACAGGTTCGAAACCGCGAATTTTTTTTTATTTGCTTGGAAAATGTAAAGACCTTTATAATTATCCGAACATTTTTGTCAAGGTCACATTATTTACATCCCCGTATCTCTGGTAGAACCAGAGTTCCGAGCCTCCAAAATTTAGTTTAATGCATTTCCTATGGAGGGGTTTGTTTCTTTACGTTTTGCTTAAGTACTCGGCCCCTGTTTGACGTAGCCCAAAGTTTTTAGTATGGTTAGATGGGGGACAAATTGCACTATAACTTACTCATAGGACATCCCCGTATCTCTGCTAGAACCAGAGTTCCGAGCCTCCAAAATTTAGATTAATGCATTTCCTATGGAGGGGTTTGTTTCTTTACGTTTTGCTTAAGTACTCGGCCCCTGTTTGTCGTAGCCGAAAGTTTTTAGTATGGTTAGATGGGGGACAAATTGCACTATAACTTACTCAAAGGAATTCCGTATCTCTACTAGAACCAGAGTTACGAGCCTCTAAAATTGGGTCAAACGCTTTTCCTATGGAGGGGTTGTTCGTTTACGTTTTGCTTAATTACTTGGCCCATGTTTGTCGTAGCCCTACGTTTTTAGTATCGTCAGATGGGGGACAAATTGCACTATACCATACTCAAAGGACATCCCCGTTTCTCTACTAGAACCAGAGTTCCGAGCCTCCAAAATTTAGTTTAATGCATTTCCTATGGAGGGGTTTGTTTCTTTACGTTTTGCTTAAGTACTCGGCCCCTGTTTGTCGTAGCCCAAAGTTTTTAGTATGGTTAGATGGGGGACAAATTGCACTATAACTTGCTCAAAGGACATCCCCGTATCTCTACTAGAACCAGAGTTACGAGCCTCCAAAATTGGGTCAAATGCTTTTCCTATGGAGGGGGTTGTTTCTTTACCTTTTGCTTAATTACTTGGCCCCTGTTTGTCGTAGCCCAAAGTTTTTGGTATGGTTAGATGGGGGACATATTGCACTATAACTTACTCAAAGGACATCCCCGTATCTCTACTAGAACCAGAGTTACGAGCCTCCAAAATTGGGTCAAATGCTTTTCCTATGGAGGGGGTTGTTTGTTAACGTTTTGCTTCATTACTTGGCCCCTGTTTGTCGTAGCCCAAAGTTTTTGGTATGGTTAGATGGGGGACATATTGCACTATAACTTACTCAAAGGACATCCCCTATCTCTACTAGAACCAGAGTTACGAGCCTCCAAAATTGGGTCAAATGCTTTTCCTATGGAGGGGGTTGTTTCTTTACCTTTTGCTTAATTACTTGGCCCCTGTTTCTCGTAGCCCAAAGTTTTTAGTATGGTTAGATGGGGGACAAATTGCACTATAACTTACTCAAAGGACATCCCCGTATCTCTGCTAGAACCAGAGTTACGAGCCTCCAAAATTGGGTCTAATGCTATTCCTATGGAAGGAGTTGTTTGTTTACTTTTCCTTAATTACTCGGCCTGTATTCTCGGTCACCCATAATAACGTATCTGTAGTGTAGTGGTTAACACATCCGCCTCACTCCCGGAAGGCCACAGATTCGAAACCGCGAAGTTTTTTTTTATTTGCTTGGAAAATGTAAAGACCTTTATAATTATCCGAACATTTGTGTCAAGGTCACATTATTTACATCCCCTATCTCTGGTAGAACCAGAGTTCCGAGCCTCCAAAATTTAGTTTAATGCATTTCCTATGGAGGGGTTTGTTTCTTTACGTTTTGCTTAAGTACTCGGCCCCTGTTTGACGTAGCCCAAAGTTTTTAGTATGGTTAGATGGGGGACAAATTGCACTATAACTTACTCATAGGACATCCCCGTATCTCTGCTAGAACCAGAGTTCCGAGCCTCCAAAATTTAGTTTAATGCATTTCCTATGGAGGGGTTTGTTTCTTTACCTTTTGCTTAAGTACTCGGCCCCTGCTTGTCGTAGCCCAAAGTTTTTAGTATGGTTAGATGGAGGACAAATTGCACTATAACTTACTCAAAGGACATCCCCGTATCTCTACTAGAACCAGTGTTACGAGCCTCCAAAATTTAGTTTAATGCATTTCCTTTGGAGGGGTTTGTTTCTTTACGTTTTGCTTAAGTACTCGGCCCCTGTTTGTCGTAGCCCAAAGTTTTTAGTATGGTTAGATGGGGGACAAATTGCACTATAACTTACTCAAAGGACATCCCCGTATCTCTACTAGAACCAGAGTTACGAGCCTCTAAAATTGGGTCAAACGCTTTTCCTATGGAGGGGTTGTTCGTTTACATTTTGCTTAATTACTTGGCCCATAATTGTCGTAGCCCTACGTTTTTAGTATGGTCAGATGGGGGACAAATTTCACTATACCATACTCAAAGGACATCCCCGTTTCTCTACTAGAACCAGAGTTACGAGCCTCCAAAGTTGGGTCTAATGCTATTCCTATGGAAGGAGTTGTTTGTTTACTTTTCCTTAATTACTCGGACCTGTATTCTCGGTCACCCATAATAACATATCTGTAGTGTAGTGGTTAACACATCCGCCTCACTCCCGGAAGGCCACAGGTTCGAAACCGCGAATTTTTTTTTATTTGCTTGGAAAATGTAAAGACCTTTATAATTATCCGAACATTTTTGTCAAGGTCACATTATTTACATCCCCGTATCTCGGGTAGAACCAGAGTTCCGAGCCTCCAAAATTTAGTTTAATGCATTTCCTATGGAGGGGTTTGTTTCTTTACGTTTTGCTTAAGTACTCGGCCCCTGTTTGACGTAGCCCAAAGTTTTTAGTATGGTTAGATGGGGGACAAATTGCACTATAACTTACTCATAGGACATCCCCGTATCTCTGCTAGAACCAGAGTTCCGAGCCTCCAAAATTTAGTTTAATGCATTTCCTATGGAGGGGTTTGTTTCTTTACGTTTTGCTTAAGTACTCGGCCCCTGTTTGTCGTAGCCGAAAGTTTTTAGTATGGTTAGATGGGGGACAAATTGCACTATAACTTACTCAAAGGAATTCCGTATCTCTACTAGAACCAGAGTTACGAGCCTCTAAAATTGGGTCAAACGCTTTTCCTATGGAGGGGTTGTTCGTTTACGTTTTGCTTAATTACTTGGCCCATGTTTGTCGTAGCCCTACGTTTTTAGTATCGTCAGATGGGGGACAAATTGCACTATACCATACTCAAAGGACATCCCCGTTTCTCTACTAGAACCAGAGTTTCGAGCCTCCAAAATTTAGTTTAATGCATTTCCTATGGAGGGGTTTGTTTCTTTACGTTTTGCTTAAGTACTCGGCCCCTGTTTGTCGTAGCCCAAAGTTTTTAGTATGGTTAGATGGGGGACAAATTGCACTATAACTTGCTCAAAGGACATCCCCGTATCTCTACTAGAACCAGTGTTACGAGCCTCTAAAATTGGGTCAAACGCTTTTCCTATGGAGGGGTTGTTCGTTTACGTTTTGCTTAATTACTTGGCCCAAGTTTGTCGTAGCCCTACGTTTTTAGTATGGTCAGATGGGGGACAAATTGCACTATACCATACTCAAAGGACATCCCCGTTTCTCTACTAGAACCAGAGTTCCGAGCCTCCAAAATTTAGTTTAATGCATTTCCTTTGGAGGGGTTTGTTTCTTTACGTTTTGCTTAAGTACTCGGCCCCTGTTTGTCGTAGCCCAAAGTTTTTAGTATGGTTAGATGGGGGACAGATTGCACTATAACTTACTCAAAGGACATCCAGTTATCTCTACTAGAACCAGAGTTACGAGCCTCTAAAATTGGGTCAAACGCTTTTCCTATGTAGGGGTTGTTAGTTTACATTTTGCTTAATTACTTGGCCCATAATTGTCGTAGCCCTACGTTTTTAGTATGGTCAGATGGGGGACAAATTGCACTATACCATACTCAAAGGACATCCCCGTTTCTCTACTAGAGCCAGAGTTACGAGCCTCCAAAGTTGGGTCTAATGCTATTCCTATGGAAGGAGTTGTTTGTTTACTTTTCCTTAATTACTCGGACCTGTATTCTCGGTCACCCATAATAACATATCTGTAGTGTAGTGGTTAACACATCCGCCTCACTCCCGGAAGGCCACAGGTTCGAAACCGCGAATTTTTTTTTATTTGCTTGGAAAATGTAAAGACCTTTATAATTATCCGAACATTTTTGTCAAGGTCACATTATTTACATCCCCGTATCTCGGGTAGAACCAGAGTTCCGAGCCTCCAAAATTTAGTTTAATGCATTTCCTATGGAGGGGTTTGTTTCTTTACGTTTTGCTTAAGTACTCGGCCCCTGTTTGACGTAGCCCAAAGTTTTTAGTATGGTTAGATGGGGGACAAATTGCACTATAACTTACTCATAGGACATCCCCGTATCTCTGCTAGAACCAGAGTTCCGAGCCTCCAAAATTTAGTTTAATGCATTTCCTATGGAGGGGTTTGTTTCTTTACGTTTTGCTTAAGTACTCGGCCCCTGTTTGTCGTAGCCGAAAGTTTTTAGTATGGTTAGATGGGGGACAAATTGCACTATAACTTACTCAAAGGAATTCCGTATCTCTACTAGAACCAGAGTTACGAGCCTCTAAAATTGGGTCAAACGCTTTTCCTATGGAGGGGTTGTTCGTTTACGTTTTGCTTAATTACTTGGCCCATGTTTGTCGTAGCCCTACGTTTTTAGTATCGTCAGATGGGGGACAAATTGCACTATACCATACTCAAAGGACATCCCCGTTTCTCTACTAGAACCAGAGTTCCGAGCCTCCAAAATTTAGTTTAATGCATTTCCTATGGAGGGGTTTGTTTCTTTACGTTTTGCTTAAGTACTCGGCCCCTGTTTGTCGTAGCCCAAAGTTTTTAGTATGGTTAGATGGGGGACAAATTGCACTATAACTTGCTCAAAGGACATCGCCGTATCTCTACTAGAACCAGAGTTACGAGCCTCCAAAATTGGGTCAAATGCTTTTCCTATGGAGGGGGTTGTTTCTTTACCTTTTGCTTAATTACTTGGCCCCTGTTTCTCGTAGCCCAAAGTTTTTAGTATGGTTAGATGGGGGACAAATTGCACTATAACTTACTCATAGGACATCCCCGTATCTCTGCTAGAACCAGAGTTCCGAGCCTCCAAAATTTAGTTTAATGCATTTCCTATGGAGGGGTTTGTTTCTTAACGTTTTGCTTAAGTACTCGGCCCCTGTTTGTCGTAGCCCAAAGTTTTTAGTATGGTTAGATGGGGGACAAATTGCACTATAACTTACTCAAAGGAATTCCGTATCTCTACTAGAACCAGAGTTACGAGCCTCTAAAATTGGGTCAAACGCTTTTCCTATGGAGGGGTTGTTCGTTTACGTTTTGCTTAATTACTTGGCCCATGTTTGTCGTAGCCCTACGTTTTTAGTATCGTCAGATGGGGGACAAATTGCACTATACCATACTCAAAGGACATCCCCGTTTCTCTACTAGAACCAGAGTTCCGAGCCTCCAAAATTTAGTTTAATGCATTTCCTATGGAGGGGTTTGTTTCTTTACGTTTTGCTTAAGTACTCGGCCCCTGTTTGTCGTAGCCCAAAGTTTTTAGTATGGTTAGATGGGGGACAAATTGCACTATAACTTACTCAAAGGACATCCCCGTATCTCTGCTAGAACCAGAGTTACGAGCCTCCAAAATTGGGTCTAATGCTATTCCTATGGAAGGAGTTGTTTGTTTACTTTTCCTTAATTACTCGGCCTGTATTCTCGGTCACCCATAATAACGTATCTGTAGTGTAGTGGTTAACACATCCGCCTCACTCCCGGAAGGCCACAGGTTCGAAACCGCGAAGTTTTTTTTTATTTGCTTGGAAAATGTAAAGACCTTTATAATTATCCGAACATTTGTGTCAAGGTCACATTATTTACATCCCCTATCTCTGGTAGAACCAGAGTTCCGAGCCTCCAAAATTTAGTTTAATGCATTTCCTATGGAGGGGTTTGTTTCTTTACGTTTTGCTTAAGTACTCGGCCCCTGTTTGACGTAGCCCAAAGTTTTTAGTATGGTTAGATGGGGGACAAATTGCACTATAACTTACTCATAGGACATCCTCGTATCTCTGCTAGAACCAAAGTTCCGAGCCTCCAAAATTTAGTTTAATGCATTTCCTATGGAGGGGTTTGTTTCTTTACCTTTTGCTTAAGTACTCGGCCCCTGTTTGTCGTAGCCCAAAGTTTTTAGTATGGTTAGATGGAGGACAAATTGCACTATAACTTACTCAAAGGACATCCCCGTATCTCTACTAGAACCAGAGTTACGAGCCTCTAAAATTGGGTCAAACGCTTTTCCTATGGAGGGGTTGTTCGTTTACGTTTTGCTTAATTACTTGGCCCATGTTTGTCGTAGCCCTACGTTTTTAGTATGGTCAGATGGGGGACAAATTGCACTATACCATACTCAAAGGACATCCCCGTTTCTCTACTAGAACCAGAGTTCCGAGCCTCCAAAATTTAGTTTAATGCATTTCCTATGGAGGGGTTTGTTTCTTGACGTTTTGCTTAAGTACTCGGCCCCTGTTTGTCGTAGCCCAAAGTTTTTAGTATGGTTAGATGGGGGATAAATTGCACTATAACTTGCTCAAAGGACATCCCCGTATCTCTACTAGAACCAGAGTTACGAGCCTCCAAAATTGGGTCAAATGCTTTTCCTATGGAGGGGGTTGTTTCTTTACCTTTTGCTTAATTACTTGGCCCCTGTTTCTCGTAGCCCAAAGTTTTTAGTATGGTTAGATGGGGGACAAATTGCACTATAAATTACTCAAAGGACATCCAGTTATCTCTACTAGAACCAGAGTTACGAGCCTCCAAAATTGGGTCAAACGCTTTTCCTATGGAGGGGTTGTTCGTTTACGTTTTGCTTAATTACTTGGCCCATGTTTGTCGTAGCCCTACGTTTTTAGTATGGTCAGATGGGGGACAAATTGCACTATAACATACTCAAAGGACATCCCCGTATCTCTACTATAACCAGAGTTACGAGCCTCCAAAGTTGGGTCTAATGCTATTCCTATGGAAGGAGTTGTTTGTTTACTTTTCCTTAATTACTCAGCCTGTATTCTCGGTCACCCATAATAACATATCTGTAGTGTAGTGGTTAACACATCCGCCTCACTCCCGGAAGGCCACAGGTTCGAAACCGCGAATTTTTTTTATTTGCTTGGAAAATGTAAAGACCTTTATAATTATCCGAACATTTTTGTCAAGGTCACATTATTTACATCCCCGTATCTCTGGTAGAACCAGAGTTCCGAGCCTCCAAAATTTAGTTTAATGCATTTCCTATGGAGGGGTTTGTTTCTTTACGTTTTGCTTAAGTACTCGGCCCCTGTTTGACGTAGCCCAAAGTTTTTAGTATGGTTAGATGGGGGACAAATTGCACTATAACTTACTCATAGGACATCCCCGTATCTCTGCTAGAACCAGAGTTCCGAGCCTCCAAAATTTAGTTTAATGCATTTCCTATGGAGGGGTTTGTTTCTTTACGTTTTGCTTAAGTACTCGGCCCCTGTTTGTCGTAGCCCAAAGTTTTTAGTATGGTTAGATGGGGGACAAATTGCACTATAACTTACTCAAAGGACATCCCCGTATCTCTACTAGAACCAGAGTTACGAGCCTCCAAAATTGGGTCAAATGCTTTTCCTATGGAGGGGGTTGTTTCTTTACCTTTTGCTTAATTACTTGGCCCCTGTTTCTCGTAGCCCAAAGTTTTTAGTATGGTTAGATGGGGGACAAATTGCACTATAACTTGCTCAAAGGACATCCCCGTATCTCTACTAGAACCAGAGTTACGAGCCTCCAAAATTGGGTCAAATGCTTTTCCTATGGAGGGGGTTGTTTCTTTACCTTTTGCTTAATTACTTGGCCCCTGTTTCTCGTAGCCCAAAGTTTTTAGTATGGTTAGATGGGGGACAAATTGCACTATAACTTACTCAAAGGACATCCCCGTATCTCTGCTAGAACCAGAGTTACGAGCCTCCAAAATTGGGTCTAATGCTATTCCTATGGAAGGAGTTGTTTGTTTACTTTTCCTTAATTACTCGGCCTGTATTCTCGGTCACCCATAATAACGTATCTGTAGTGTAGTGGTTAACACATCCGCCTCACTCCCGGAAGGCCACAGGTTCGAAACCGCGAAGTTTTTTTTATTTGCTTGGAAAATGTAAAGACCTTTATAATTATCCGAACATTTGTGTCAAGGTCACATTATTTACATCCCCGTATCTCTGGTAGAACCAGAGTTCCGAGCCTCCAAAATTTAGTTTAATGCATTTCCTATGGAGGGGTTTGTTTCTTTACGTTTTGCTTAAGTACTCGGCCCCTGTTTGTCGTAGCCCAAAGTTTTTAGTATGGTTAGATGGGGGACAAATTGCACTATAACTTGCTCAAAGGACATCCCCGTATCTCTACTAGAACCAGAGTTACGAGCCTCCAAAATTGGGTCAAATGCTTTTCCTATGGAGGGGGTTGTTTCTTTACCTTTTGCTTAATTACTTGGCCCCTGTTTCTCGTAGCCCAAAGTTTTTAGTATGGTTAGATGGGGGACAAATTGCACTATAAATTACTCAAAGGACATCCAGTTATCTCTACTAGAACCAGAGTTACGAGCCTCCAAAATTGGGTCAAACGCTTTTCCTATGGAGGGGTTGTTCGTTTACGTTTTGCTTAATTACTTGGCCCATGTTTGTCGTAGCCCTACGTTTTTAGTATGGTCAGATGGGGGACAAATTGCACTATAACATACTCAAAGGACATCCCCGTATCTCTACTATAACCAGAGTTACGAGCCTCCAAAGTTGGGTCTAATGCTATTCCTATGGAAGGAGTTGTTTGTTTACTTTTCCTTAATTACTCAGCCTGTATTCTCGGTCACCCATAATAACATATCTGTAGTGTAGTGGTTAACACATCCGCCTCACTCCCGGAAGGCCACAGGTTCGAAACCGCGAATTTTTTTTATTTGCTTGGAAAATGTAAAGACCTTTATAATTATCCGAACATTTTTGTCAAGGTCACATTATTTACATCCCCGTATCTCTGGTAGAACCAGAGTTCCGAGCCTCCAAAATTTAGTTTAATGCATTTCCTATGGAGGGGTTTGTTTCTTTACGTTTTGCTTAAGTACTCGGCCCCTGTTTGACGTAGCCCAAAGTTTTTAGTATGGTTAGATGGGGGACAAATTGCACTATAACTTACTCATAGGACATCCCCGTATCTCTGCTAGAACCAGAGTTCCGAGCCTCCAAAATTTAGTTTAATGCATTTCCTATGGAGGGGTTTGTTTCTTTACGTTTTGCTTAAGTACTCGGCCCCTGTTTGTCGTAGCCCAAAGTTTTTAGTATGGTTAGATGGGGGACAAATTGCACTATAACTTACTCAAAGGACATCCCCGTATCTCTACTAGAACCAGAGTTACGAGCCTCCAAAATTGGGTCAAATGCTTTTCCTATGGAGGGGGTTGTTTCTTTACCTTTTGCTTAATTACTTGGCCCCTGTTTCTCGTAGCCCAAAGTTTTTAGTATGGTTAGATGGGGGACAAATTGCACTATAACTTGCTCAAAGGACATCCCCGTATCTCTACTAGAACCAGAGTTACGAGCCTCCAAAATTGGGTCAAATGCTTTTCCTATGGAGGGGGTTGTTTCTTTACCTTTTGCTTAATTACTTGGCCCCTGTTTCTCGTAGCCCAAAGTTTTTAGTATGAATAGATGGGGGACAAATTGCACTATAACTTACTCAAAGGACATCCCCGTATCTCTGCTAGAACCAGAGTTACGAGCCTCCAAAATTGGGTCTAATGCTATTCCTATGGAAGGAGTTGTTTGTTTACTTTTCCTTAATTACTCGGCCTGTATTCTCGGTCACCCATAATAACGTATCTGTAGTGTAGTGGTTAACACATCCGCCTCACTCCCGGAAGGCCACAGGTTCGAAACCGCGAAGTTTTTTTTTATTTGCTTGGAAAATGTAAAGACCTTTATAATTATCCGAACATTTGTGTCAAGGTCACATTATTTACATCCCCGTATCTCTGGTAGAACCAGAGTTCCGAGCCTCCAAAATTTAGTTTAATGCATTTCCTATGGAGGGGTTTGTTTCTTTACGTTTTGCTTAAGTACTCGGCCCCTGTTTGTCGTAGCCCAAAGTTTTTAGTATGGTTAGATGGGGGACAAATTGCACTATAACTTGCTCAAAGGACATCCCCGTATCTCTACTAGAACCAGAGTTACGAGCCTCCAAAATTGGGTCAAATGCTTTTCCTATGGAGGGGGTTGTTTCTTTACCTTTTGCTTAATTACTTGGCCCCTGTTTCTCGTAGCCCAAAGTTTTTAGTATGGTTAGATGGGGGACAAATTGCACTATAAATTACTCAAAGGACATCCAGTTATCTCTACTAGAACCAGAGTTACGAGCCTCCAAAATTGGGTCAAACGCTTTTCCTATGGAGGGGTTGTTCGTTTACGTTTTGCTTAATTACTTGGCCCATGTTTGTCGTAGCCCTACGTTTTTAGTATGGTCAGATGGGGGACAAATTGCACTATAACATACTCAAAGGACATCCCCGTATCTCTACTATAACCAGAGTTACGAGCCTCCAAAGTTGGGTCTAATGCTATTCCTATGGAAGGAGTTGTTTGTTTACTTTTCCTTAATTACTCAGCCTGTATTCTCGGTCACCCATAATAACATATCTGTAGTGTAGTGGTTAACACATCCGCCTCACTCCCGGAAGGCCACAGGTTCGAAACCGCGAATTTTTTTTATTTGCTTGGAAAATGTAAAGACCTTTATAATTATCCGAACATTTTTGTCAAGGTCACATTATTTACATCCCCGTATCTCTGGTAGAACCAGAGTTCCGAGCCTCCAAAATTTAGTTTAATGCATTTCCTATGGAGGGGTTTGTTTCTTTACGTTTTGCTTAAGTACTCGGCCCCTGTTTGACGTAGCCCAAAGTTTTTAGTATGGTTAGATGGGGGACAAATTGCACTATAACTTACTCATAGGACATCCCCGTATCTCTGCTAGAACCAGAGTTCCGAGCCTCCAAAATTTAGTTTAATGCATTTCCTATGGAGGGGTTTGTTTCTTTACGTTTTGCTTAAGTACTCGGCCCCTGTTTGTCGTAGCCCAAAGTTTTTAGTATGGTTAGATGGGGGACAAATTGCACTATAACTTACTCAAAGGACATCCCCGTATCTCTACTAGAACCAGAGTTACGAGCCTCCAAAATTGGGTCAAATGCTTTTCCTATGGAGGGGGTTGTTTCTTTACCTTTTGCTTAATTACTTGGCCCCTGTTTCTCGTAGCCCAAAGTTTTTAGTATGGTTAGATGGGGGACAAATTGCACTATAACTTGCTCAAAGGACATCCCCGTATCTCTACTAGAACCAGAGTTACGAGCCTCCAAAATTGGGTCAAATGCTTTTCCTATGGAGGGGGTTGTTTCTTTACCTTTTGCTTAATTACTTGGCCCCTGTTTCTCGTAGCCCAAAGTTTTTAGTATGGTTAGATGGGGGACAAATTGCACTATAACTTACTCAAAGGACATCCCCGTATCTCTGCTAGAACCAGAGTTACGAGCCTCCAAAATTGGGTCTAATGCTATTCCTATGGAAGGAGTTGTTTGTTTACTTTTCCTTAATTACTCGGCCTGTATTCTCGGTCACCCATAATAACGTATCTGTAGTGTAGTGGTTAACACATCCGCCTCACTCCCGGAAGGCCACAGGTTCGAAACCGCGAAGTTTTTTTTTATTTGCTTGGAAAATGTAAAGACCTTTATAATTATCCGAACATTTGTGTCAAGGTCACATTATTTACATCCCCGTATCTCTGGTAGAACCAGAGTTCCGAGCCTCCAAAATTTAGTTTAATGCATTTCCTATGGAGGGGTTTGTTTCTTTACGTTTTGCTTAAGTACTCGGCCCCTGTTTGTCGTAGCCCAAAGTTTTTAGTATGGTTAGATGGGGGACAAATTGCACTATAACTTGCTCAAAGGACATCCCCGTATCTCTACTAGAACCAGAGTTACGAGCCTCCAAAATTGGGTCAAATGCTTTTCCTATGGAGGGGGTTGTTTCTTTACCTTTTGCTTAATTACTTGGCCCCTGTTTCTCGTAGCCCAAAGTTTTTAGTATGGTTAGATGGGGGACAAATTGCACTATAACTTACTCAAAGGACATCCCCGTATCTCTGCTAGAACCAGAGTTACGAGCCTCCAAAATTGGGTCTAATGCTATTCCTATGGAAGGAGTTGTTTGTTTACTTTTCCTTAATTACTCGGCCTGTATTCTCGGTCACCCATAATAACGTATCTGTAGTGTAGTGGTTAACACATCCGCCTCACTCCCGGAAGGCCACAGGTTCGAAACCGCGAAGTTTTTTTTTATTTGCTTGGAAAATGTAAAGACCTTTATAATTATCCGAACATTTGTGTCAAGGTCACATTATTTACATCCCCGTATCTCTGGTAGAACCAGAGTTCCGAGCCTCCAAAATTTAGTTTAATGCATTTCCTATGGAGGGGTTTGTTTCTTTACGTTTTGCTTAAGTACTCGGCCCCTGTTTGACGAAGCCCAAAGTTTTTAGTATGGTAAGATGGGGGACAAATTGCACTATAACTTACTCAAAGGAAATCTCCGTATCTCTGCTAGAACCAGAGTTACGAGCCTCTAAAAATTGGGTCAAACGCTTTTCCTATGGAGGGGGTTGTTTGTTTACCTTTTGCTTAATTACTTGGCCCCTGTTTCTCGTAGCCCAAAGTTTTTAGTATGGTTAGATGGGGGACAAATTGCACTATAAATTACTCAAAGGACATCCAGTTATCTCTACTAGAACCAGAGTTACGAGCCTCCAAAATTGGGTCAAACGCTTTTCCTATGGAGGGGTTGTTCGTTTACTTTTTGCTTAATTACTTGGCCCATGTTTGTCGTAGCCCTACGTTTTTAGTATGGTCAGATGGGGGACAAATTGCACTATAACATACTCAAAGGACATCCCCGTATCTCTACTATAACCAGAGTTACGAGCCTCCAAAGTTGGGTCTAATGCTATTCCTATGGAAGGAGTTGTTTGTTTACTTTTCCTTAATTACTCGGCCTGTATTCTCGGTCACCCATAATAACATATCTGTAGTGTAGTGGTTAACATATCCGCCTCACTCCCGGAAGGCCACAGGTTCGAAACCGCGAATTTTTTTTTATTTACTTGGAAAATGTAAAGACCTTTATAATTATCCGAACATTTGTGTCAAGGTCACATTATTTACATCCCCGTATCTCTGGTAGAACCAGAGTTCCGAGCCTCCAAAATTTAGTTTAATGCATTTCCTATGGAGGGGTTTGTTTCTTTACGTTTTGCTTAAGTACTCGGCCCCTGTTTGTCGTAGCCCAAAGTTTTTAGTATGGTTAGATGGGGGACAAATTGCACTATAACTTACTCAAAGGACATCCCCGTATCTCTACTAGAACCCGAGTTACGAGCCTCTAAAATTGGGTCAAACGCTTTTCCTATGGAGGGGTTGTTCGTTTACGTTTTGCTTAATTACTTGGCCCATAATTGTCGTAGCCCTACGTTTTTAGTATGGTCAGATGGGGGACAAATTTCACTATACCATAGTCAAAGGGCATCCCCGTTTCTCTACTAGAACCAGAGTTACGAGCCTCCAAAGTTGGGTCTAATGCTATTCCTATGGAAGGAGTTGTTTGTTTACTTTTCCTTAATTACTCGGACCTGTATTCTCGGTCACCCATGATAACATATCTGTAGTGTAGTGGTTAACACATCCGCCTCACTCCCGGAAGGCCACAGGTTCGAAACCGCGAATTTTTTTTATTTGCTTGGAAAATGTAAAGACCTTTATAACTATCCGAACATTTTTGTCAAGGTCACATTATTTACATCCCCGTATCTCTGGTAGAACCAGAGTTCCGAGCCTCCAAAATTTAGTTTAATGCATTTCCTATGGAGGGGTTTGTTTCTTTACGTTTTGCTTAAGTACTCGGCCCCTGTTTGTCGTAGCCCAAAGTTTTTAGTATGGTTAGATGGGGGACAAATTGCACTATAACTTGGTCAAAGGACATCCCCGTATCTCTACTAGAACCAGAGTTACGAGCCTCCAAAATTGGGTCAAATGCTTTTCCTATAGAGGGGGTTGTTTCTTTACCTTTTGCTTAATTACTTGGCCCCTGTTTCTCGTAGCCCAAAGTTTTTAGTATGGTTAGATGGGGGACAAATTGCACTATAACTTACTCAAAGGACATCCCCGTATCTCTGCTAGAACCAGAGTTACGAGCCTCCAAAATTGGGTCTAATGCTATTCCTATGGAAGGAGTTGTTTGTTTACTTTTCCTTAATTACTCGGCCTGTATTCTCGGTCACCCATAATAACGTATCTGTAGTGTAGTGGTTAACACATCCGCCTCACTCCCGGAAGGCCACAGGTTCGAAACCGCGAAGTTTTTTTTTATTTGCTTGGAAAATGTAAAGACCTTTATAATTATCCGAACATTTGTGTCAAGGTCACATTATTTACATCCCCTATCTCTGGTAGAACCAGAGTTCCGAGCCTCCAAAATTTAGATTAATGCATTTCCTATGGAGGGGTTTGTTTCTTTACGTTTTGCTTAAGTACTCGGCCCCTGTTTGTCGTAGCCCAAAGTTTTTAGTATGGTTAGATGGGGGACAAATTGCACTATAACTTACTCAAAGGACATTTCCGTATCTCTACTAGAACCAGAGTTACGAGCCTCTAAAATTGGGTCAAACGCTTTTCCTATGGAGGGGTTGTTCGTTTACGTTTTGCTTAATTACTTGGCCCATAATTGTCGTAGCCCTACGTTTTAGTATGGTCAGATGGGGGACAAATTTCACTATACCATAGTCAAAGGGCATCCCCGTTTCTCTACTAGAACCAGAGTTACGAGCCTCCAAAGTTGGGTCTAATGCTATTCCTATGGAAGGAGTTGTTTGTTTACTTTTCCTTAATTACTCGGTCCTGTATTCTCGGTCACCCATAATAACATATCTGTAGTGTAGTGGTTAACACATCCGCCTCACTCCCGGAAGGCCACAGGTTCGAAACCGCGAATTTTTTTTATTTGCTTGGAAAATGTAAAGACCTTTATAATTATCCGAACATTTTTGTCAAGGTCACATTATTTACATCCCCGTATCTCTGGTAGAACCAGAGTTCCGAGCCTCCAAAATTTAGTTTAATGCATTTCCTATGGAGGGGTTTGTTTCTTTACGTTTTGCTTAAGTACTCGGCCCCTGTTTGTCGTAGCCCAAAGTTTTTAGTATGGTTAGATGGGGGACAAATTGCACTATAACTTGGTCAAAGGACATCCCCGTATCTCTACTAGAACCAGAGTTACGAGCCTCCAAAATTGGGTCAAATGCTTTTCCTATAGAGGGGGTTGTTTCTTTACCTTTTGCTTAATTACTTGGCCCCTGTTTCTCGTAGCCCAAAGTTTTTAGTATGGTTAGATGGGGGACAAATTGCACTATAACTTACTCAAAGGACATCCCCGTATCTCTGCTAGAACCAGAGTTACGAGCCTCCAAAATTGGGTCTAATGCTATTCCTATGGAAGGAGTTGTTTGTTTACTTTTCCTTAATTACTCGGCCTGTATTCTCGGTCACCCATAATAACGTATCTGTAGTGTAGTGGTTAACACATCCGCCTCACTCCCGGAAGGCCACAGGTTCGAAACCGCGAAGTTTTTTTTTATTTGCTTGGAAAATGTAAAGACCTTTATAATTATCCGAACATTTGTGTCAAGGTCACATTATTTACATCCCCTATCTCTGGTAGAACCAGAGTTCCGAGCCTCCAAAATTTAGTTTAATGCATTTCCTATGGAGGGGTTTGTTTCTTTACGTTTTGCTTAAGTACTCGGCCCCTGTTTGTCGTAGCCCAAAGTTTTTAGTATGGTTAGATGGGGGACAAAGTGCACTATAACTTACTCAAAGGACATCCCCGTATCTCTACTAGAACCAGAGTTACGAGCCTCTAAAATTGGGTCAAACGCTTTTCCTATGGAGGGGTTGTTCGTTTACGTTTTGCTTAATTACTTGGCCCATAATTGTCGTAGCCCTACGTTTTTAGTATGGTCAGATGGGGGACAAATTTCACTATACCATAGTCAAAGGGCATCCCCGTTTCTCTACTAGAACCAGAGTTACGAGCCTCCAAAGTTGGGTCTAATGCTATTCCTATGGAAGGAGTTGTTTGTTTACTTTTCCTTAATTACTCGGTCCTGTATTCTCGGTCACCCATAATAACATATCTGTAGTGTAGTGGTTAACACATCCGCCTCACTCCCGGAAGGCCACAGGTTCGAAACCGCGAAGTTTTTTTTATTTGCTTGGAAAATGTAAAGACCTTTATAATTATCCGAACATTTGTGTCAAGGTCACATTATTTACATCCCCTATCTCTGGTAGAACCAGAGTTCCGAGCCTCCAAAATTTAGTTTAATGCATTTCCTATGGAGGGGTTTGTTTCTTTACGTTTTGCTTAAGTACTCGGCCCCTGTTTGACGTAGCCCAAAGTTTTTAG